>NW_026690855.1:7195542-7569158 GCF_020826845.1 Diceros bicornis minor | reverse complement strand
GGGAGTAACACTCACAAGCAGCACACTCCTGACCCACTACACAGTCCCTAGAAATTGTTCAGACTTTGTAGCAAAATAAAAGAAAAGGAAAGTGGGAAATTGAGTTTGCTTGATCATTCCCGGCTGGGCTGCCTGGGCTCTGAACCCAGGAGACTTGCGCAAGTGCTAAGACAGCAGGGGGCCTAAGACTGAAAGAAAAAAGAAATTGGAAGGAAGCTTTCTGCAGATGGAAACTGCTAAATTTTCTAAAACAGCGGCTATAAAATCTTTGTTGCATCTGTCTGTTCTTTATGTGTCTGTCTCTACATGTATGTTATATGTGCGCGGTATTTTACCTCCAGAGGTTATGGTTAAAATCAAGAGGTCTATTCAATTAACTTGAAATAAGCACTCACAAAAGTTAGTTCTAAATCCAAATGTTTTTCCAGTTAACGTGATATGAAATAATCTTTGGTAAATAAAAGCTTATTTAAGCTTGTTAGTTTTCAGCATTGGATATAATGCAGATATGCAGCTTTTATTTGTCAAATAAACTGATGTTATTTCTACTACAAAACTGGTCTCAAAAATAATAAATGATGGCTAATATTATTTAATGTCTCATAAAGTCTTGTAGGCAATCTAAATAATTATTGAGGGGCCGGCCCCATGGCTTGGTGGTTAAGTGCACGAGCTCCGCTGCTGGTGGCCCAGGTTCAGATCCAGGGCACGCACTGAGGCACCACTTCTCCGGCCATCCTGAGGCCGAGTCCCACATATAGCAACTAGAAGGGTGTGCAGCTATGACATACAACTATCTACTGGGGCTTTGGGGGGAAAAATAAATAAATAAAATCTTTAAAACATAATAAATAAATAATTATTGAGAACAGGTAAATAAATAGATGAGTATTAAGTGAACTTTAAACAACAATCATATGTTATAATGTATATAGCTTCTAAACTCTTTTTGGTAACTTAAAAATTTAGGATTTTGCTAAATTTTATGATAAAAATTCATTGAGTATCTAGATCATTTCCAAATAAGATATTAGACATTGCTAAATATAGGTTTATCTACTTTTGGCTTATTACAGAAAAACTACAAGGTGTTTTGGGTCTATTGGTAAACATGTCTTGTGTTTTATTTAAAAAATTGTATTATAAAGTAACATGTTTCCAAAAATTATAAAAAGTGTCCATATAAATTTGTCAAGCCATGAAATGCTAATGTAAAAGAAATTTTATAATTGCTTATTTAGTTTTTTACTTAAAAATTAAGGTTTCTAAGGGTTAAAAATTTCTAATATGTGATTAAGCTACTAAAAACTTAAGAAAAATGTGTTTGTATTCAAGGAGAGTAAGATGTGTGTTTTCATTAAGAAGATATAAAAAATGGAAATATTTTTGTTTGGGTAGGAAAGATAAATTTGCCCTGAAAAGTACTAGAAGGAAAAAAAAGGAGCACATGGCACAAATTCTGAATGCAAACAAAAAGTTATAGAAGGTTTGTTGAAGAGAAACCCTGAGGAGTTTTATACATGGTTGAGTTGGCTAAGATTAAACTAAATCCAACTAAGTAAATGATGTTTAATATCAAAAGTAAGCTAGTACAAAATTCAAATTTGGTCTTCTTCCTTTTAAAAGGATAATTTTATTCTACTCTTTTTTTTTTCCCCAAAGCCCCAGTAGATAGTTGTACATCATAGTTGCACATCCTTCTAGTTGCTGTATGTGGGAAGTGGCATCAGCATGGCCAGAGAAGCAGTGTGGTGCGTCGGTGCACACCTGGGATTGGAACCCAGGGCCGCCAGCAGCAGAAGGCACGCATCCAACCGCTAAGCCACGGGGCCGGCCCTATTCTACTCTTAATCTTCTCTTGATAGAGGTTATTACGTAAAAAGATTTTTCTTTACATTTGAGTTAAGTTTATCTAAAGAACAGAGATCTGTTTTGTTAAGGTAATTCCCTATGTTCAAAAGACTGAGGTTTCTCTATTAAGCTCTTTTTGACTGTTTAAATGTTGTTTGTTAATTAAGCATGGTTTCACTGCGACAAGAACAGGAACTCCTTGATCTTGTCTGACCAAGTGTTTAAAACCTCTCTGTATTTTTGACAATCTCCCCAAAATTATATCCTAAATAAAGTCTTTCTTATAACTTTTTTGTTTGAGAATTTTCAAAGATCCCTGGCAATTCTCAAGTAAATTTGATCTCTTCCTATAAAGAGGGAGATACTAAACTAATTAGGCTGGTTAAGTATGCTAAATTGCATGGGAAACATTATCAAGTAAATGATAAAACTTCTTAGGTTACAATGCGTAGGTAAATATTACCCACTATTTTAACCCTGCTATCTTGCTTCCAACATTACAAGAGGAAGGACCGCAACTGCATTCCATTTAATTTGGTTTACAGACGGGTCTTACTTAAATGGTAAGCAAGATATTACCAAGCTGGCTATGCTGTCCAGCCTCGAGAATCCCTGTGTGGGGGAAGAAGGAGAATCCTCCTCTGCCCTTTCCCTTAAGGTTCTTATGGCTGGCCAAATAATTAACAAGACAGGTTAGCAGGAGAAAATAATACCAAGTATAATAACATGTATACATGGGAGAAACAAGGGACGCGGCATTTCTCAACACAATAGCAGAAATTCTCATCTTAAATACCGTCTTTACGTAAAGACAGAGGAGGATGTTGGGGGTGGGGGGTGTCAGTACAGGAGATCACCACTAAAGCACTGTAAACAAGAGTAAGGCTATTATGCAGATTTAAGGCCTCACCTTCCACATTGATAAGTTTCTAGAAATGAGGTCATCCCCCCTCTTCCCAATACAGAGAAAGAGATATCTTTACAAATGGAGATTTCCCTTATAAATATAAATGTTTGTCTGATAACTCCTCACAGGGCCATCCAGAGAATGTGGTCAGAGAGACAGAACTTCTGATAAGATGGGCTTGTTGGTGCCTTTCTTATTGTAACATCTATTTTACATTATATTACAGCCATCAGATAGAAGATCTGTTGCAGGAAGGTGTTACTATGTCAAATTCTTTAGGCAGTTAGTGGGGGAGGTCAAATGTCCATCAGAGAAAACAATCGAGGTAAAGAGATATATTTCACGGTGGCCAAATCCTGATCTCGCACACCTGCTAATTCCTATAACTCTGCTAACCCAATAAAAGACTTCTTTCCACAGGCTTGAAAGAAATCGCCACGGAAGAAGAGAAACAGATATAGCAGTCAAAAGGGGGAATTTTTATCACCCCCTCACAGATGTGGCTTGCACCCAGTAAAAAAACCCATAGTACTGTGGGGAGACAGGGAAAATCCCCCTCTGCCCTTTCCCTTAAGGTTCTTATGGCTGGCCAAATAATTAACAAGACAGGTTAGCAGGAGAAAATAATACCAAGTTTAATAACATGTATACATGGGAGAAACTCAGAAATGAGCAACTTGTCCCTCTGTCTAAGCTGCTTGCTTAAGTATTGTAGCTAAAGGTGAGGAAGGTGTTGGAGGTTCGTAGTAGTCTGGGACTTCAGAACGCAAGAAGACAATTCTTTTCAAGGTCATCTATAGATAATGTGGTCAGGGAGAGATAGAGATTTTTGATAAAAGGGCTTGGTGCTCCTCCCATTGTAAGATCTATTTTACATTATCATTACAGCCATCTTGATAGAAGATCTGTTCCTGGAAGGAGCCACCATGTCAAATTCTTTAGGCAATTGGTGGGGGAGGTCAAATGTCCCTCAGAGAAAACAATCAAGGTAAAGTGATGTATTTCAGGGTGGCCAAATCTTGATCTCCCACAGTCCCGCCTTTGAAATTAAAATTTTCACAGTCCTTTTGAAACTTAAAGAAGTTTCATAGTCCAGAAGCTGAGTTAGTAGATTGTTTCATCTCACTGAACATATTTCTTAGTCTTGATAATAGATCAGTTCAATTAAGTTCATTTTAGAAGATGGTGATGCAGGTGGGCTCTCAAGGTTACACCTATATTGTGGAAGCAAACAATCAAGTATTTAATAGAAGCATTTCTATGTAAACAAAAGAAAAACAAGGTTAATGGTTGGAGCAAGTTGTAAAGCAGTTTCTGAGTTTACAGGACAGCCAGTTAAGAAAATTTTTAGATGTCAGCATTAAAGCATCTTTAGTAGTTTAAAATGTCTCTGATGATGTCGTCAGGTCATCTCTCAAGTTTATATCAAGTCCATTGGCTTCAGTTTGTAAGGCTTCAGGAAAAAGGGCAGGTTTAATTCTCAGTGATTCCAAATGAAAATGATGGAAAAAATGAAAAACATTAGTTTGGAGATCTGTAGCCAGATATTTTGGGAGACTAGAAGAAATCAGGATCCAGTCCAGTAAATAGATATAAAACAAAAACCTCAAAAGACAATTAACAAAACTTGAATCTAATATCCGCAAATATACACTGTAGTTTTTACTGAAATATAATTTTTCTTTCTAAAATCACCCTCATTTTTATCAAAGATAGCCAAATTTAGACTAACTAGTTTGTAAAATAAGTCTAGTTCCAATAAAGTTGGCCCAATTATTTACATAAGTACATCAATAATAGCAATTGATCATACAAGCTCTTTTAAATCTGCTTTGCTGGAACTTTTTATAAGGAATCTCAGATTGAACTTTAAAGGCCTCTCTAGACCAGGAAAGCCAAGCCAAGGATTTTGTCATCAGACTTCGCCTGCAATACCTACAGATTTGGGTGAATTCCTCTCTTCTGAGGTTCCCCCAAAATATTTCAAAGTTCCTTGTACCTTCTAGATAAGTGACATTCTTTACTTATCCAGTAAATGCTGCTTGGAACATTGAACATAAGGCACCAGGCCAATATTTCTACATGGCTTTATTCCATAATGTCCAATCTTCATTCCTCAAATCTTTATGGCTATATCGCAAATATGATGTTCCAGTCACAACCTTGGTAATATAACCAGAGTTTCCAATTGTGTCCTGTTATAAGGAGAACAGATTCTTATTGAACTTATGCAAATAACTATTGCCACGAAAACAACAATACTCACTTACTAAGAGTTTTTAAATTCTGGAGGGATCAGGTAGAGAGAAAAAGATAAATATTTTAATATTGTTTACAAAAGTATCATTTACCAAATTTCTGTAAGTTATAGCTAGCTCAGGAGAAAAGAGAAAAAGTTTTCCTTAAATCTGAAAAAACAAAATATTAAAAATTCAGCAATACTTCAAATGAAAAATCATAAAAATTATAATCATCCTTATCAGTTCATTCAGTCCTGTGTAATCCATTTTTGATCCCAATCTTTTTGTTAGTGGCTTCATGAAGTCATCAGTTTCTCCATCAGATTTCTGTAATTTCTTTTTTTTTTTTAAGATTTTATTTATTTTATTTTTTACCCCCAAAGCCCCAGTAGATAGTTGTATGTCATAGCTGCACATCCTTCTAGTTGCTGTATGTGGGACTCAGCCTCAGGATGGATGGAGAAGTGGTGCCTCGATGAGCACCTGGGATCCGAACCCGGGCCACCAGAATCGCAGCGCACGCACTTAACCACCAAGCCACAGGGCCGGCCCGTAGATTTCTGTAATTTCTTACCCAGTTCAATTTTATGATCAGCAAGTTTATCAGAAGCCTGTACTCCAGTGTAACTGTCACAGTCCTTTCCATGAATTTTTCTGAAGTTGAAACATTTTGCAAAAGCATTAGAACAAAGAAATAAGTCTGTAAACAAGACCTCAAAATGGTAATTGACAAAGAAATTTGGTTAATTTTGTGACATACAACACTTTAAAATAATAATAACCAGAATTATGATTGATAACCAGGACAGATCAGAATTTCAGTAATGTTATACAATTTTAAAATGCCTATATCAATAACATTTACACACAAAATACCACTTAAGCAGGTTTATCATCACTTGTCTGACAATGCTTCCCATGTAGTTTAACATGCTGAGTAAGCCTAATAAGTTTAGTATCTTCCTCCTTATAGGAAGAGAGCAAACATCTACACACTATGATGAGAACAAGACAACATCAGTTGTAGACAGCTGCCCCAAGACTTCGGACCAGGCCAGTATTCTCAACCTTAAATCCACTCATTTAAACCTTTGTTATGCTTAAACTGTATACCTATTTTATAATTTGATGGTGCTCAGGGCAAGCTGCCCCAGGAGGCACCACTCTGGTATGCTGATTCTTTCAAGCTGAAGACAATAAGGACTCAGAGAACTCAGGAAGAATATTTGAGTTTCCCCTCCCAAACTGCCTAAAGAATTTAAAACAAAAGATCTGTTTCAAGAAAGAGTTGTTATCATGATGGCTGTAATGATAATGTAGGATAGAGGTTACAATAGGAAAGGCAGCAAGCCTCTTTTATCAAAAACTCTGTCTCTCCCCGACCACATTATCTATAGCTGACCCTGAAAAGAATTGTCTTCCTGCCCTCTGAAGTCCCAGGCCACTACCCACCCCCAACACGCTCCTCGCCTTTAGCTGCAATACTTAAGCAAGCAGCTTAGACAGTGGGACGAGTTGCTCATTTCTGAGTTTCTCCCATGTATACATGTTATTAAACTTGGTATTATTTTCTCCTGCTAACCTGTCTTGTTAATTATTTGACCAGCCATAAGAACCTTAAGGAAAAAGGGCAGAGGGAGATTCTCCCTCTTCCCCCAACAAATTGTTACAGTTAAGATTTTCAGAATACTATCATACTTAAGGAAAGTGATTGATTTGGAACAGACTGGTTTTAAAGTCCAGGCATTTATCGGGAGGCTCCTAATATAACTTAATGGTTATATAGAACAAATCTCTGCCCTTGACTACTGGCCTGATGGCTAAAACACTGCACCCAATCTTCCCTTAAATGCAGGGAAGGATTCACAGTGACAACTGCTGCCAACATTCCTCTGCTTAAGGCCAGATGGGCTCATTCAGTGTTCCCCTGGTATCACCACCGAGCAGCTAGCTATATTTGTTCCTTTTTTAGGGCTAAATGATGTCACATCACATACAGAAGCCCTTAATGACAGTCAAGCAGGAATTGCCTTATTAAATACTAAGTTGTCTTTAATAAAAAGACTGTCCTTCAAAATAGAATGGCCTTAGATATTTTAACTACGTCTCAAGGTGGTACATGTACAATCATTCAAATTGAATGCTGTGTTTTCATACCTGCCGAGTCTTCCAGTGTGTCATCTCTGCCAAAGCACATGAAAAAGCAGGTGAATGCCATAAGAGATCCTGTGTTCAGTCTTGAGTTTTTTGGTTTGCTCCCTTCTGGTATTGGTTCCCTTTTTCCATCTGGATTGTAATTCCTATTTCTATTATTTCTTGGAATTCTTGTATAATCATAATATTTAAACTAATTGCTGTTTTCTTTACTCAGTGCTGTAAGACTGTCATGTAAGCTGGAGTAATGAAAGCTGAGGTGGTCGATTGATCTTATAATCTTGGACAAACCTCCTTTTTGATAAGGACTAGGCCTAAGAACTCATTTTAAACTAATCTTTTCAAAGAAGTTAAATTATTATCATTGTTACTGTACTTGTTCTATAATTGTGAATAGCGTAAATACAAGGAGTCATAAAAAGCACATATGCAATGTTTGTGCAACAACATAAAATTAATCCAAAACCCATGAAATGCTTCCTCTATTAGTATATATATATACCTCTTTGCTTGTCCACTATATCCAATTAATTCCCCCCAAGGTGGACAACTGGGCAAATAAATGAGACAAAAGCCTGACACCGAGGGACATGAGGGACCCAGGGCAGGCAGCAACCACTCTGGGCCAAAAGACAATATTTTGATCACCAATGCTTTTTATCAAAAGATTATAGATCAAAAGGGAGAAAATGATAAATAAATGGCAAGCAATAGGATATATTGGAGCATATGAGGAAGCCATTTGGGGTAAAACTAATTCGGCCTGGGTTTGTTTTTCCAGAAGGGCCTGTCACCTGCATCGTGTATCTGCTTTGCCATGTCCAAAGGGGAAGAATAAATTCCCTTCAGATAAGGATGCAACTTCCACCTCCTTGGCATTTCCTTAAGGATAAGCATTTCTCCCTAGGCTGGGATTTGACTGCTGCACTGATCCTGTGACCACCCAGCTCCAGACAACAGACCTGACACCAGCCACACCCTCCCCACTCTGTCCATCAATAGCTATTCTGGCAGAGCAATCTGGCAGGGCGATCTTGTGGCTATTGTGAAAGAGACATTGCAATCTGATGTGATACATGGCATTTGATGGTATATAACCACTCTGTACACTCCACTTCTTTGGTGCCCTTCCTTCTTTAGGGAAAGAAGGCCCTGGGCCATGGTCCTCAAAAGTTGGCTCATAATAAACTCACCCCAATTTTGATTTATAGATTGATTATAGATTATTTACGTCGACATGTTTTACAAGTAATGTCTTGAAAGGAAAAAACAATAAAGCAGCAGCCCTGCATTACACATGAAAGTTGTGCTCCCCCTGGAGGGAAAATGAGGATACAACATTGGTCGAGTACTTGATTTTATAATCCACTGGTGCCTTTCAAAAATATAGCTATTATTGTAAGAGTAAAGATATCCTTAAGAATACCGTCACAAAACAGGTTTTCCCAGCTTCTTTTTGTCAGAGATGAGACCTACATCAGGCTGGGGCACTTGAAGAGGCATGGGGGACTCAGCTGAGGGTTATTTAATTACTGTGAGTTAATTAGCCAATAGCGAATAAGATGCAGAATGATTAAAAAGAGGTAAAGGGACATAAAGTTGGAAATAATTAAGAAAAATAGTGCCTTCAAAATATCCTCTTATTATTTTTATAGCTTTTGTTTTGAGGTATGACTAGGATAGTATGTTAGATTTTTCTAAATCCTTATCTCCAGGGCATATATTACTGAGTTTTTCATTAAATATGATAATGCCAAAGAAAACCTTGACAAAAGTATTCTGTACTATCAACAAGGACAAAACATGTACAACATTTCTCTATATATTAAGATTCCAGCTGTAATAGTCAAAATATATATTCATGTGTGTAAAATTATAATGATTTTCTATTTTTCTCGGGCTGTGAACCATGGTAAAATATATAGTAATAAGCAGAAAACCTGATGAACTAGGTGATTTAAAACACCTGATGTTACAGTTAGGCCATTCAAGGGTGAAATAGATCAATTTAAATTTCACACCTTCTCCTTTCCTTGTAGCCAGTGAAGTGTCTGGAAGACCGAAAACACATAAAATTAATTGAGAGTTAACAGTACTTGGAAGTAATTGAGGTTAAGCCCTCAACAATGGTGGCCCTTACTTCTGGAGCCATTGACTCTTTGTCATAAGTTTATTGTATAGACGAGTTTTATTCTTAGATGATTTGTGTATGTTTCATAGAAGAGAGACAGGGCAGGAGAATTAACTATCACTCTACACCGGTTCCTTTACTGTATTACCTCATGCAATTCTTACAGTAATCCTTTAAAGTAACTATTATAATTCATATTTAACTGATAAAGAAAACCATTTTTAAGGGCCTGCCTGGTGGGACAAGCAGTTAAGTGCGCTCATTCCGCTGCACCAGCCCGGGGTTCACCGGTTCTGATCCTGGGCACGTGCCAATGCACCGCTTGGCAAGCCATGCTGTGGTGGCGTCCCGTATAAAATGGAGGAAGCTGGGCACGGATGTTAGCCCAGGGTCAGTCTCCCTCAGTAAAAAAAGATGAGGATTGGCAGATGTTAGCACAGGGCTGATCTTCCTCACAAAAAAAAAATTTTAAAAAGACCATGTTTACAAAATTGATCAAGGGTAAAAGGGAAGATCTGAACATCAGTCTGTTGGGTTTTATGCCTCATATTCTCTCCACTGTGATAAAAATGGTGCTTCCACATGGGTACTCACCATCTTGCTATTTAATACCGGCTCCTGCCAACAACATTGGATGAGATGAGATGAGAAGTTTATTTCCAAAGTTATTCTATTATATTTAAATTATACTATTTATGAGTCAAATGTCAAGTCATATTTTAGAGGCATAGAGAACAACTGGTTACTTCACCTACACATTTTCCAGTTTTACTATAACTTTCGTTTGCCACATTCTGTCAACTTTGTGTCAACTTTACCAACTTTAGTGCTTCACTGTTCTTTTTTTAAAAACTTACAATTTCATTTTCCATGTAAAGCACCTTGCTGTTTTCTTCTTAGTCACTAGATGGCAGTTCTGTATCTCTGTAAATTACCACTGCAGCAGGAAATGAGAGGTCTTAAGCCAGTTTGTTCTGTAAAATGATGGACATAGGAGGACTTCTGGTCCATCAAGGCTGCCTGTGTTATTCTGTGGCCATAACGGGGATGTCCAGGACTGCTTAGTCAGGCATGAAGCAGAGTCAGAAAGCATCCTCTAAGTTCTTCTTCAGATGTGAGTTCAGGCACTTACCATCTCACCTGAGCACACTAGAGTTTATTGAATGTGTTCTGACTCTTCCTCTCTCTGTGTAGTTAATAAGTCTGGGAGCTCCAGACCCCTAGAAAAAACACATGACACATAAAGCCTTTTCTCAACTAAACGGAATTGAGGGCTATGGTGTTGCCCGAGAGTCTGATGCTTAAAGCAAACACAGCTGGTGCTCATATAGAGGGAAAGAGTGTCAGCTACTCCTGGAGGGCTTTTAGTGATGCTCCTATGGAATGAGCAAGTTTAAAATAAAACCACATGGCTTAAACCTCACAAACTGATTGTTTTATTTTCAAGTAATAGGCTCTGAAAATCTGCTATGTCTAAAAAGCTATTTCATAAAACTGAAACAGTTCTGTTTTTTATTCTCTGGTATTTGAAATACTATTAAAACTGTAAATCCTTTAACATTCTACAATATATAAATAGGCAAATATCAATTATATTCTCTAAAAATATCTGCTCCCATGTTAAAGTTTAATATATAGCAGCAGAATCGGTTACCACTCAATTTTTAACTCATTTTTTGCTTTTGAAATTACATATAAAATTTGTGTTTTGAAGTATTTTCCTAAAACTCAGCATCTTTCTGATATAAATGGACTAGTTGAAAGGTAATTAGAATGAAATTTGATCTTTAAAACTCTAGCTTTGTGTAAGAATTGATAATATCAGGCAGTTGAAAGTTGGGTCTCTCCACATTATGATCTTTATTAATTGTGAATAGCCAGATCTATTACAAAGTGCTGAATAATAAAAAGAAATTAAACAATATCAGCACTCTCTTACCACACACATACAGTTTGTATGCAAATAAACTCTCAAAGGTCAGAAAAATGCTTGTGATATCGGATAACTGGTAAAATACTATCTCATTCCAGTTTTAACCTCATTTGAAATTGACTTAAAACTCTTCTCTAAGGATCCTGCTCTGATCAGTGCCCCCTGGTCCCCTCAATGCCTCATTTGATTGCAAACCTATCTGAGCAATTGAATATTCTTTTCCATTTGATCTCTTTAAGGTATCTGTGATAGTGCTTTTTATACAATGACCACTTGGTACAATTTATTATTCGTTTCAGAAACATCTTGGGCCCTCCTCGTGGCTTAGCAGTTAAGTGTGCGCGTGGCGCTACTGGCAGCCTGAGTTCGGATCTCGGGCGCGCACTGACGTACCGCTTCTCTGGCCATGCTGAGGCTGCATCTCACATATAGCACCTAGAAGTATGTGCAACTATGACATACAACTATCTAGTGGGGCTGTGGGGAAAAAAAAGGAGGAGGATTGGCAATAGATGTTAGCTCAGAGCTGGTCTTCCTCAGCAAAGAAAAAGAGGAGGATTAGCATGGATGTTAGCTCAGAGCTGATCTTCCTCACACACACAAAAAAGAAACATTTTTATTTAGGAACAAATCAAGGAAACAGATGTGAGGAATGTAGGGTCACCTAGTTGATGGTGCCTTTTTTTTTTTAAATGTTTTGTTTATTGCAGTAACATTGGTTTATAACATTGTATAAATTTCAGGTGTACATCATTATACTTCTATTTCTGCATAGATTACATCATGTTCACCATAGTGGTTGCACCAGTTTGGACTCCCACCAACAGTGTATGAGACTTCCCTTCTCTCCACATCCTCTCCAACACATGTTGTTTCCTGTCTTGTTAATTATAGCCATTCTGACGGGCGTGAGGAGATATCTCATTGTAGTTTTAATTTGCACTTCTCTGATAGTTAATGATTTTGAACATCTTCTCATGTGTCTGTTGGCCATCTGTATATCTTCTTTGGAGAAATGTCTGTTCAGCTCTTTTGCTCATTTTTTAATTGGGTTGGTAGTTTTTTTGTTGTTGAGATGCATGAGTTCTTTATATATTTTGGAGATTAAGCCCTTATCACATGTATGGTTTGCAAATATCTTCTCCCAATTGTTAGGTTGTCTTTTCATTTTGTTGATGGTTTCCTTTGTTGTGCAGAAGCTTTTTAGTTTGATGTAGTCCCATTTGTTTATTTTTTCTATTGTTTCTCTTGCCCGGTCAGACATGGTGCTTGAAAATATGTTGCTAAGACCAATGTTGAAGAGTGTACTGCCTATGTTTTCTTCTAGAAGTTTCATAGTTTCAGGTCTTACATTCAAGTCTTTAATGCATTTGGAGTTAATTTTTATGTATGGTGTACAGTAAGGGTCTACATTCATTTTTTTGCATGTGGCTATCCAGTTTTCCCAACACCATTTGTTGAACAGACTTTCTTTTCTCCATTGTATGTTCTTGATTCCTTTGTCAAAGATTAGCTGTCCATAGATGTGTAGGTTTATTTCTGGGCTTTCGATTCTATTCCATTGATCTGTGTGTCTGTTTTTGTGCCAGTACCATGCTGTTTTGGTTACTATAGCTTTGTAGTATATTTTGAAATCAGGGAGTGTGATACCTCTAGCTTTGCTCTTTTTTCTCAGGATTCCTTTAGCTATTTGGGGTCTTTTGTTGTTCCATATAAATTTTAGGATTCTTTGTTCTATTTCTGTGAAAAATGTTGTTGGAACTTTGATAAGGATTGCATTGAATCTATAGATTGCTTTAGGCAGTATGGACATCTTAACTATGCTAATTCTTCCAATCCAAGAGGACGGAATATCTTTCCATTTCTTTGTGTCTTCTTCAATTTCTTTCAGCAATGTTTTACAGTTTTCCGTGTACAGCTCTTTCACCTCTTTGGTTAAGTTTATTCCTAGGTATTCTACTCTTTTTGTTGCAATTGTAAAAGGTATTCTATTCTTTTTGTTGCATTTGTAAATGGGGTTGTATTCTTTTTTTTTTTTTTTTGAGGAGATCATCCCTGTGCTAACATCTGCCAATCCTCCCCCCCTTTTTTTTTTTGCTGAGGAAAACTGACCCTAGGCTAACATCCATGCCCATCTTGCTCCGCTTTATATGGGATGCTGCCACAGCATGGCTTTACAAGTGGTACGTTGTTGCACATCCGGGATCTGAACTGGTGAACTCCGGGCTGCCGCAACGGAGTGCCTGCACTTAACCACTTGCGCCACCAGGCCAGCCCTGGGGTTGTATTCTTAATTTCTCTTTCTGCTACTTCGTTGTTAGTGTATAAAAATGCAACTGATTATTGTAGGTTGATGTTGTATCTTGCAACTTTATCATATTTGTTTATTACTTCTAAAAGTTTTCTGGTGGATTCTTTAGGTTTTTCTATATATAAAATCATGTCATCTGCAAGTAGTGACAGTTCCACTTCTTCCTTTCCAATTTGGATTCTTTTTATTTCTTTTTCTTGCCTGATTGCTCTGGCTAGGACTTTCAGTACTATGTTAAATAGGAGTGGTGAGAGTGGGCATCTTTGTCTGGTTTCTGTTCTTAGAGGCATAGCTTTCAGTTTTTCACCATTGAGGATGATATTAGCTGTGGGTTTGTCATATATGGTCTTTATTATGTTGAGGTACTTTCCTTCTATACCCATTTTATTCAAAGTTTTTATCATAAATGGATGCTGTATCTTGTCAAATGCTTTCTCTGCATCAATTGAGATGATCATGTGATTTTTATTCTTCATTATATTAACTTGGTGTATCACGTTGATTGATTTGCAAATGTTAAACCATCCCTGCATACCTGGAATAAATCCCACTTGATCGTGGTGTATAATCTTTTTAACGTATTGTTGTATGCGATTTGCTAGTATTTTGTTGAGGATTTTTGCATCGATGTTCATCAGTGATATTGGCCTGTAATTTTCTTTTTTTGTGTTGTCCTCGTCTGGTTTTGGTATCAGGGTAATGTCGGCTTTGTAGAATGAGTTAGGGAGCTTCTCCCCCTTATCAAATTTTTGGAAGAGTTTGAGAAGGATAGGTATTAAGTCTTCTTTGAATGTTTGCTAGAATTCACCAGGGAAGCCACCTGGTCCTGGACTTTTATTTTTGGGGAGGTTTTTGATTATTGTTTCAATCTCCTTACTGGTGATAGGTCTATTCAAATTCTCTACTTCTTCTTGATTCAGTTTTGGAAGGTTGTATGATTCTAAGAATTTATCCATTTCTTCCAGATTGTCGAATTGGTTGGCATCTAGCTTTTCATAGTATTCTCTTATAATCTTTGGTATTTCTGAGGTGTCTGTTGTAATTTCTCCTCTTTCATTTCTGATTTTACTTATTTGTGCCTTCTCTCCTTTTTTCTTGATGAGTCTAGCTAAAAATTTGTCAATTTTGTTTATCTTTTCAAAGAACAAACTCTTGGTTTTATTGATGTTTTCTATTGATTTTTTGGGTCTCTACTTCATTTATTTCTGCTCTGATTTTTATTATTTCCTTTCTTCTACTGATTTTGGGCTGTGTTTGTTCTTCTTTTTCCAGTTCCTTTAGGTGCATTGTTATATTGTTTATTTGAGATTTTTCTTGTTTGTTGAGATAGGCCTGTATTACTCTAAACATCCCTCTCAGAACTGCTTTTGCTGTATACCATAAATTCTGGTATGTCGTATTTTCATTTTCATTTGTCTCCAGGTATTTTTTGATTTCTTCTTTGATTTCTTCATTGACCCAGTCGTTGTTCAGTACCATTTTCTTTAATCTCCACGTATTTGTGGCTTTTCTGAGTTTCTTCCTATAGTTGGTTTCTAGTTTCATACCGTTGTGGTCAGAAAAGATGCTTGGTATTATTTCAATCTTCTTAAATTTATGGAGACTTGTTTGTGGCCTAATATGTGATCAATCCTGGAGAATGTTCCATATGCATTTGAAAAGAACGTGTATTCTTCGGTTTTTGGATGGAATGCTCTGTGTATATCTACTAGGTCCATCTGTTCTAGTGTATCATTTAAGGCCAATGTTTCCTCATTGATCTTCTGTTTGGATGATCTATCTGTTGGTGTAAGTGGAGTGTTAAAGTCCCCTACAATTATTGTGTTACTGTCTATTTCTCCTTTTATGTCTGTTAATAATTGCTTTATATATTTAGGTGCACCTACATTGGGTGCATAGATATTTACAAGTGTTATATCCTCTTGTTGGATTGTTCACTTGATCATTATGTAATGCCCTTCTTTGTCTCTTTTTACAGTTTTTGTTTTAAAGTCTATTTTGCCTGATATGAGTACTGCTACCCCAGCTTTCTTTTCATTGCCATTTGCATGGAGTATCTTTTTCCATCCCTTCACTTTCAGTTTGTGAGTGACTTTACGTCTGAAATGTGTCTCTTGTATGCAGCATATATATGGGTCTTGTTTTTCTATCCAGTCAGCCACCCTGTGCCTTTTAATTGGAGCATTTAGTCCATTGACGTTTAAAGTAGCTATTGAAAAGTATGTACTTACTGCCATTTTTTAACTTTTTTTCTCAGTGTTTTAGTAGTCCTTCTCTGTTCCTTTCTTCTTCTATACAGAATTGATGGTCTCTTTAGTTTGACCTCTGTCTGAAAGCTCTACTCTTTAACTCCCCTCCTCCCTCCTTTTATGTTTTTGATATCATATCTAACCTCTTTTTTCTGCATTTGTATCCATTACCCTCTTATCATGGAAATAAATAATTTTTCCTATTTGTTTTCTTCTCTTTTCCCCTTAAATCAATCCCTTTAACTTTTCATGTAGCACTGGTTTCTTGGTGATAAACTCCTTTAATTTTTGCTTGTCTGGGAAATTTTTGATCTCGCCTTCCATTTTGAATGATAACCTTGTTGGGTAGAGTATTCTTGGCTGTAAGTTTTTTCCTTTTTAGCACTTTAAATATCATGCCATTCTCTTCTAGCCTGTAAGGTTTCTGCTGAGAATTCAGTTGATAGCCTTATGGGGTTTCCTTTGTATGTAACTTGTCTTTCTCTTGCAGCTTTTAGAATTCTCTCTTTATCTTTAATTCTGGACATTTTGATTATGATGTGTCTTGGTGTGGGCCTCTTTGGGTTTATCGTGTTTGGAGCTCTCTGTGCTTCCTGTACTTGGATGTCTGTTTTGTCCCTTAGGTTAGGGAAGTTTTCATCTATTATTTCTTGAAATAGATTCTCTGCCCCTTTTTCTCGCTCTTCTCCTTCCGAGACACCCATCACACAGACGTTAGTGTGCTTGATGGTATCGCAGAGGTCCCTTAGACTGTCTTCACTCTTATTAACTCTTTTCTCTTTTACCTGTTCAGCTTGGGTAATGTCTTCTAGTCTTTTGTCTATCTCACAGATTCATTCTTCTGTATCCTCTACTCTGCTTTTGAGTTCCTCTAGTGAATTTTTCATTTCCAGTATCGTATTCTTCATTTCTGATTGGTTCTTTTTATATCTTCCATTTCTTAGCTGGCATTCTCACTGAGTTCATCTATTCTTCTCCCCAGATCAGTGAGCATCCTTAACACTCTTTGTTTGACCTCTCTGTCGGGTACGTTGCTCATTTCCATTTCACTTAGTTCCTTTTCTGGAGTTTTGTCCTGTTCCCTTACTTGGAATGTATTCCTTTGCCTCCTCATTTTGCCTCTTTCCCTGTGTTTGTGTCTACATATTAGGTAGGTCAGCTACGTCTCCTGCTCTTGGATAGCTGACCTTATGTAAGTGATGGCTTAGGAGGCCTGCAGTGTGCTTCCCTCAGTTCTCAATTTTCCAGCGGTGACCACTATGTGGGCTACGCATGTCCTTCTGTTGTGGCTTGTTTGCTCTCCCTGTAGGCACCCAGGGAGGCCGAGTTATGCTCCTGGCCAGCTGTTGTAATGCTCAGCTGCTTGTAGTTGTTGTGGGTCCTTCAGTCTCTTTATGAGGTGTGGGGAGCCCCAGCACTGTTGGCTGCAAGTTCTAACACCACATTTGTGTTGCAGTATTTCTTTTAAGTGAGTAGGCCCCCAGCGTGGCAGGTTGTTAGGCTCAGGGCCTTACAATTGCTATAAGCCTACAGCCTTTGGGTCTCTTGTCAGCTCTCTGAGGATTGCAGCTGGGTGGGGCGGGCCTCAGGCATGGGAGCACTCAATTGTTTCAGGCTTTGGAAGGTGGGACAAACCCCCTCTGTGGGTCTTTGAGAAGCACAAGTCTTCTGCAGCTGACAAGCCTTGCCGCCCACAGGTCCACACACACCGTCAACACAGTCCTGCCCCGTGTGTGTGCCCCAACCTCCCAAAGCGGACCCAGTCTCTCCACGGTGGGAACCCCACACACTCCACCACTGCCCCACACTCTCCACCTGCTCCTTGTGCACGCCCTGCCCCAATGAAGTTGTCTCAGTTGACAGGCCTCAGAGAATATAGTCACCAATCTATGCAGGCCCACAAGTTGCCTGAGGACTTGTTGTTGAATGGGGCCAGTCTCTAGGGTGGGCTGCCTGCCCTGGCTGAGCTGCATTAAATTGGTGCTCTAGTGGGTGGGACAGACCCTGGGCTAGGATACCTCAGGGAGAACTCCAATGGCGTCTATGTCAACATGCCCACACCAGGCCACAACAATATTCGCCACCAATGTCCCAGTCCCTGGAGAGGTCTCACCTCTCACCGAGATGCACACAGGGCCTATTAGGGGAATCTCTTTTCACCAAAGCACTGTACACCTTTCTTTCTGGTGATTTTTGGTTGCTTTCTGAAACGGGTGAGTTTGTGCATGGGCCCTTTAAGAACCGGTTTCTAATTTGTTTGTGAACCAGCTTTTCTGGGGGTACTCCCTAATGTTTTAGTAACAGGCATAGTCAGTTATTCTGCCACTCGTCTCGATGGTACTGGGTCCACAACATGCCCACAGCAGGGGTGATTCCCGGCTCAGGGCCCCGCTCCTCCAGGGAGGGCTGCGTACCTTTGGGTGACTCCTGGGTGGCCATGAGGCACTGCGGCTTGTGAAGGTGGCATTTTTCCTCTCCAGAAGGGAGTTTCTTCCTCGTCTACCTCAGTTAGGATTGTCCGTTGTTGCAGGGGTTCCTCTTATCCAGTTTTCAGTTCTGTCTCAGTGGTAATTTTTCCACGAGTAGTTGTAAATTGGCTGTGTCTGCGGGAGGAGGTGAGTTCAGAGTCTGCCTGTGCCGCCTTCTTGACTTCCTCCTCCTGATGGTGCTTGAGGGCTTTCTCATGTGAGTCTTGGCATAGAAAAGTTTAAAGAGTAATGCAGCATTAGTCAGACCAAACGTGTTGGGTGAACATAATTCTGAAGGAATAATGATGGAGAAGTAAAAACAAGAAGCCACTTGAATTGCATTGGAAGGTATTAGAGACATCAAAGGCCTGGGAAAAACACCTTGTTTAATGTAAGTTCTTTCTAAACTCTAAGGCAAAAAGTAATATGAATTTACATGGTAATTATAAACCACTAAACAACAATTCACAAGACAAGTAAACAACTAAAATAGAAACCAGAATAAGAAAAATAGAAGTTAAAGGAGGGATAGAGAGTGATGGTTGGGGTCAGAAAACATGGCTTAGTCATCCTTGAAGTCTCCTTCAGACTCTGATCATTCTTACTGCTCAGTAAACACTTTGAGCCCATCAGCCTGGGGAGGGGCAAAGTGAGAGGTGGTTGGAGGGAAGACAATGCAAGGATGCCCTTGTGGAGGCACTGACATTGAAAATCAGTGACATTTTGCAAAGGTGTTTACCATACTATATTAAGGATTATTCTGGAAAGTTAAGGATTTTCCTGGAATTTACATTTTCATTTTATGGAAACTCCAACTAGCCCAGAGAATGATTTAGACATTTCAGCTTTAGAAATAAAGAGAGGGGCCACCCCTGTGGCACAGTGGTTAAGTGCGCACGCTCCACTGCGGCAGCCCCGGGTTGACAGGTTTGGATCTTGGTGTGCACCGACATACCATTTGTCAAACCATGCTGTGGTAGCATCCCATATAAAGTAGAGGAAGTTGGGCACAGATTTTAATCCAAGGCCAATCTTCCTCAGCAAAACGAGGAAGATTGGCATCAGAAGTTAGCTCAGGGCTGATCTTCCTCACACACAAAAAAAATAATAAAAAAAAAATAAGTTGATGGTCCAGGAGTTTATATGAGCTGTTTTAAGGTCTTGAGACTAGAGGCTTTGAAGGCTACCGGTACATTTCCTAGGTGGAGAAAAACCTAGGGGGAATTTCCTAGGCCAAGGGACCTTAGGGGAAGCTTGGAGTAAACTGAATTGGTTGTCCTTTTAATTTGGCTTTAAAATTGGAAAGAATTATGTTTATAAGGTCTGAACAAAACTGCTTGATAAAGAAATGAGAGTCTGAACTAGTTCACCTATGAAGAAAAGAGACATGGCTCCTGCCGGTTGAAAAGGCGTTTTACAGGTGACAGAAAATCCTCAGTAGGAGTGTCAGAGGTGAACCTCACGATGTATAGCGGTCCTATAGGGCGTTCCATTATCATTCACGTTAATTAATTATAGCTTCGTCCGGGGACTGGCACATGAGGGTTTGTCACCAGCACTCTGAACCCACTCGGTGGTACTAGACTGCCAGCGGGAGAAATAGAGACATGTAAGAGAGTGATTACGACATTCCTTTAGAGAATAACACTCAAAGCAGCACACTTGTGACCCACTACACAGTTCCTAGAAGTTGTTCAGACTTTATAAAAAAACAAAGAAAAAAACAGAACTAAAAATGGGAAACCATGCTTCAAAAGTCTGCTGGCTTCCAGATGGACAACGCCCCACGGGGACTTCCGCTGGTTTCACGTATACTGCATACGGAAACAATCCTTGCAAGTATTTAACTAAATGGGAAAGGTTAACTAAGGATGACAGGTCGTAAATGGCCAAAATTGGGAACGTTTGACTTCTGAAAACTACTGTATTTGCACACACAGGTTGAAAAAGCCTGCAATAAAACCAAAACAAAAGAAGGGGAAGCTTATTACGATTGGCATTTAGAGGCTTCAAAGAGTAATAATGATAAAATGACTTCTTTAAAGGAGACTAACCATAAACTGACTGAGACCATTTCTGAATTAAAGAGAGAGAAGTCAGAAGCTGTCCACCCCCTTCACCTCCTCTACCTCCTCCACTGCCGCCGCTTTCAGCACCTCAGAGCTCATCTTCTCCCTCAGCACCCGTGTATCCTTTCCTTTCTGAGCTTCCGTACCCTGACCTATCCACTTTAACTCATCTTCTCTCAACACTTCCTCCCTCACCTCCTCCTCCTCCCTTACCTCCTCTTCCTCCCTCACCTCCTCCTCCTCCCACACCTCCTCCTCCTCCCTCACCTCCTCCTCCTCCTTCACCTCCTCCTCCTCCTTAACCTTCCCCTCCTCCTCCACCCCTAGAGAAAACAAGGAGTAACTCTCAGGGAGCAGATACTGAAAGTCCTAAAGTTCCCTCTAAGGAGAAACCTGTTACTGGGTGAGGTGAGCCTGCTCTTGTGTATACTTGTTGGACTAGAAGTGAATTTAAGAATTTGATGAAGGACTTCCCAGACCCTTTGCAATATCTTTTAGGGTTTGCTCAAGAATTTAATTTTATTGTTAGAACATATGCACAGGACATTCAGATTTATATCAGCTTGTGCATTTGCTGGTGTCTGAGAACAAAGCAAATGAATGGATAAAAGAGGCAGATTGGAGACCCCCTGGAGGATTTCCATAAGCATGAGCCTCATGACCTTAAAGAGTGTAGGGATATCGCTCAAAACTTACACAAAGCCATTCCAGTAGTTTTTCCCAGGAAGATAGATTGGGCTAAAGTCCATCAATGTAAGCATAGACCCGAGGAATCTATATTTGATTATTTTGAAAGGCTTGAGAAAACCTTCAAACAGCATTCTGGGATGGCTCCTGAATGTTTTGAGGATCAATAAAATGATTCAGTTTTCAATTTAATTTCCTTCGAAGGATTAGATGAGGAATTAGCAATGTTAGTTAAGAGACATGAACTGGAGTGGACTTTAATAGGCTCTTGTCACTATTACACATAAACTATCTAAAACCTTCCAGAAAAAAAAAGGCCACTAAGTTTATGAGTATACAGCTACAACAGCTTCGTGGCCCAACAAACGCCATCCTTGAGGGTATTATGCAAAGTGAAATAAGTCAGAGGGAGAAGGTCAAATACCGTATGATTTCCTTCATTAAGTAGTAGATAATAACAACAATAAACAAACACATAGGGACAGAGATTGGAGTGGTGGTTACCAGAGGGGAAGGGAGGAGGGAGGAGGGTGAAAGGGATAATTTGGTACATGTGTGTGGTGATGGGTTGTAATTAGTATTTTGGTGGTGAACATGATGTAATCTATGCAGAAATAGAAGTACAATGATGTACACCTGAAATTTTACAATGTCATAAACCAATGTTACTGCAATAAACAAAAAATAAAAAAAAAAAATCTAACCAGAAACGAAATCACCGTTTCTGTTACTATTGCAAAAAGCCTGGTCATTTCAAACAAGACTGCCATAAACTCAAATGGGATTTAGGGGGTGACAACAATAAACAGGACTAGGGCTGCTCAGAAGATTACGAGAGGGTATTTCCCCTCCTCCTCACAAATGCCATAGGGGAAATTGAGATAACTATTGGAGGGGAAACTTTAAAGGTCCTTGTAGATGCCGGGGCTACCTTATCTGTCCTCAACCCTACCCTTATTCGTTGCCCTCTCCCTCGGAGTAAACAGATAGTTCAATTGGTAGGGGTTTCGAATTTTCCAATGCAGGTTTTTAAATCAGAACCAGTAATTTTTCAATTAAGAACCATCACAGGAAAAAATGTGTTTCTCCTGGTTAAATGTGCTCCAATTCATTTGATTGGACGAGATCTTCTAGAAGCATACAACGTCCTTTTCACAAAAGTGTGAAATGCTTCTAGATTCAGAAAATCGGGGTGCTGACCAGACTGTAATTGCTGAAAGGTTGATGATTGTGAAATCAATGACTCAAATAGAAGAGAAAACTGATGACCTGTTATTACAAGTGCCTAGAGAATTATGGTCATCATCCTCTTCAGATATTGGGAAAATTAAATCAGCCACTCCTATTAAGGTGACTTCGACAACTCTAAGCCATTATCTAATATTCGGCAATATCCACTTAGACCAGAGGCATTAAATGGGATAAGCCCTATCGTTCAGGAATTTCTTGAAAAGAGACATAATTCCTTGTACTAGTCCCTGTAATACACCTATCTTACCTGTAAAAAAGTCGAATGGGAAAGGCGGGAGATTTTTTCAAGATCCGAGACCTATAAAGAACATCGTGATTCCCCAACATCCTGTGGTTCCTAACCCACACACTTTGCGCTCGGCCATTCCAAATAACAGTTGCTATTTCTCAGTCACTGATTTGGGCAGTGCCTTCTTCAGCATTCCCGTGGAAAAGAATAGTCAATATCTTTTTGCCTTCACGTGAGAAGATCGCCAGTATACCTGGACAGTGATGCCACAGGGCTATACTGAGACGCCCACTTATTTTTCCCAGATACTCAAGGCTGACTTAGTGAATATAGAATTCCCTAATGACTCCACTTTAATTCAATATGTGGATGATTTCTCTTGCATTCAAACACTAAGTTGGATTCTCAGAAGGACACAATTTATCTGTTGCAACAGCTAGCATCTAAGGGGCATAAATTGTCCAAGGACAAATTACATTTTTTGCCTGCCTGTTGTAAAATATCTAGGACACTTGATATCTAAGGATGGACTGTTGATTGATTCTGAAATGATTAAAGGAATCCTGGTTTTTTCTCTCCCTAAGAGAAAGTTAAGAGGATTCCTAGGACTAACTGGATATTGCAGGAACTGGCTACCTAACTTTTCACTTATTGCCCAGCCCTTATATACATTACTAAAGTCTGACCAGCCTGATTTAATTGTATGGACACCAGAAGGAGAGAAGGCAGCAACTACCTTAAAGTCTGTTTTGGCCCAAGTACCAGCTTTAGGAAATCCTAATTACAGCTTGCCATTTTTCCTCTTCATACATGAAGATAGAGGAAATCCCTTAGGTATCTTAAGTCAAAAACATGAAGGTCGACATCGACCTATAGGTTATTATAGTCAGCAGTTAGACTCAGTGGCAAAAGGGCTTCCGCCTTGTATGAGAGCCATTTCAGTAGCAGCGTTCTTATGCAAGACCAGTGAAGAAATGCTGATGGGGGTCTCCTTTGACTATCTATGTTCCTCACTCAGTCAAATCTCTCCTAAATTCTCATCACACTCAGCATTACTCTGTCAGCCGACTAGCCTCCTGTGAAGTTCTGTTGCTCTCTGCTCCTAATATTACCTTAGCCCTGTGTAATAATCTTATCCCTGCAACTTTACTTCTAGCATCACAAGAAGAAGATGCCCACGACTACATTTATTAACTAATTACCTACTTACTCCTAGGAATGATTTGCAAGAAACTCCCATTGATAATGCTGATCTAATTTGGTTTACAGATGGATCTTACTCAAAGGATGAACAAGGATGTTATCGAGCTGGATATGCAGTAATGTCCTCAATAGACGTAATCGAGAGTTTTTACTTACCAGAGATAAAGTCAGCACAGCAAGCCGAGTTAATTGCTTTAACTTGAGCTTGTCAATTGGCCAGAGACCAGGTAGCAAATATCGACACTGACAGTCGTTATCCTTTCGGAGCAGCACATGGCTTTGGAATGCTGTGGAAACAACGAGGTTTTTAACCTCTTCAGATCAGCCTATAAAGAAGGGGAAACAGGTTGCAGAATTATTATGTTCTATACAGCTACCGAGACAACTAACGATTATTAAAATGCCAGGGCATTCAAAATCTGATACTTTGGAAGCTAAAGGAAACCAGCTTGCTGATGCAGCTGCTAAACAAACAGCCTTGAAGGCTTTCCCTACCCAGCCTCGAGAATGCCTGCTGCTTCCTATTAACTCTGCTAACCCAGTAAAAGACTTCCTTCTATAGGCCCAAGTAGTGGCCATGGAAGAAGAAAAACACATATGGCAGTCAAAAGGGGGAATTTTTGACACCCCCTCACAGATGTGGTTTGGACCCAATAGGAAACCCATGGTACTTGTTGGAGCACAATTGCCCCTGCTCCAGCATATACACCAACTAACCCACTGGGCACCTGAAAAGGTGATTTTATGGGAAAAACAATACTTTTGGAAATTTTTTCCCACAGTGGCCCATAAAACTTATACTCGTTGTGTTATATGCCCAAAGTATAATCTAGGGAAACCACTTCATGGGTCACAAGGCCACTTTCCCCCTCCTAAGTGACCCTTTGAGGAATGGCAATTGAACTTGGTCTAAATGCCACCATCTCAAGGATATAAATATATCTAGGTAATAATCTGTATGTCCTCACATTGGGTTGAGGCCCTTCCTTGCAGAAGAGCAACGGCTCTAACAGTAGGTAAATTACTATTAGAGAGAATAATTCCTGCTTGGGGAATTCCTACCGAGTTACATAGTGACCGGGGAACTCATTTCACCAGAAAAATAATTAAATCTATATGTAGTATTTGGCCAATAATGCAGCATTTCCACTGTGCTTACCATCCCCAATCCTCAGGATCGGTGGAAAGAACTAATAGCTCGATCAAAATTCAGTTGGCAAAGCTTTCAGAAGCATTTAACCTCTCATGGCCAAAAGCTCTTCCACTAATGCACCTCAGTCTTAGATCTACATCCTTTGGTAAACATCGACCGTCTCCTTTGGAAATAACAACTGAAAGACCTATACAATTAGATGAAGAAATGTAGGAACCAACTTTACTTAAAGGAGATATTTTACATTATTGTCAAGGTCTCATTGAGGCTCTTAAGAGAAATGAGAAATTGGTAGCTAATTCTTTTCACAGTAAGCTCCCAGGAGACAAAGACCTTAAGGATCATGGATTACAACCTGGAGATTTTGTTTATTGGAAAAGATACCTGATAAAGGACTCTTTGCAGCCCCTTGGAAGGGACAATATCAGGTGCTTTTAACCAATCCATGTGCTGCAAAATTAAAAGGCGTAAACTCATGAATTCACATTTCTCATTTAAAAAAGACTTCTCCACCTGAATAGACTTCAACTCCAGTCTCTGACACCCAACTTTGACAGACCAAGACGAATATCTCCAAATCAGGATGAGAAGAAGACGACATCTGTTGTAGGCAGCTGTCCTGAAACTCTGGACCAGGCCTGTATTCCTAACCTTATATCTCCTCATTTAAACCCTTGTAGTGTTTAAGCTTTATGTAATTGCTAAAATAATCAATTTCTATATTGCCTTACCATTTTCCTACACCAATGCTTTACACTTCAACTTTATAAGATAGATTAGAACCTAATTACAAAACCATTTGTTGATTACAAAAAAAAAAATAATAATAAATGCCATTTAAGGTTTCCCTAATGCTATGTTTGTTTTTCCAGTCTACATCTGAATGGACCTCTGATGGCAATGTTTTTCTGCAATGCGCACATTCCTTTGCTACACATGAAAATCAGTCTACTTGTTGGTTATGTGGCCAACTTCCACTTTCTAAGACCGTTGGTGGGTCTTTCCCTTTCGAGGCACAGATTGGAAAGCTCTAAAGCAATTTATTGTGATACAAAGATCTAGTTCTAATGTTCACAGTTCGTCTGATATTACTAATTATGATCCTGAAACATGGTCAATAGCCCATACTATTAGTAATACAGGACACGATTATTCTTTTCTATTACTCAAACCATCCAATTATCCCAAAAAATTGCAGATAAACAAAAGAAACCAGACATTACAGTAAAAACCATGGAAGGTTTCACACAAATTTGGGATGGATATGTTTGGCTTACTCCTAGCCATGGATCTTTAAACATACCAGCACCTTTATGTTGGTTACAGAGAAATCATTCCAAACAAAATCTACCAAATTACACTCTAAAGATAGGCTGGATTCCCACTGAGTCATGTCAGAATACTATTATACATAAAAAAGTGATTGGTTTGGAACAGACTGGTCTCGAAGACCAGGCGTCTATTGGATGGCTCCTAATGGAACTCACTGGTTATGTGGAACAAACCTCTGACCTTGGCTGCCACCAGGATGGCTAGGGCGCTGCACTCTGGGCTTCTCTTGCATACAGGGAAAGATTCGTCCAGAGCTAACATCTGTTGCCAATCTGCCTCTCCTTAAGGCCAGATGGGCTCATTCAGTTTTACACTTGTATGACCACCTAGTAGCTATATTTGCTCCTTCCTTGGGGCTGGAAGATGTCATATCACATACAGAGGCTCTGACAAAATTTACTCAACAAGCCCTTAACGATAGTCAGGAAAGAATAGCTTTCTTAAATACTGAAATGTCTTTAATGAGAAAAGCTGTCCTTCAAAATAGAATGGCCTTAGATATTCTTACAGCAACCCAAGGTGGTACATGTGTGGTCATTCAAACTGAATGCTGTGTGTTTATACCTGACGAGTCTTCCAATGTGTCACCTCTACTAAAGCACATGGAAAAACAGGTGAATGCCTTAAGTGATCCTACACCCAGCCTTCATTTGTTTGGTTGGCTCCCTTCTGGTATTGGTTCCCTTTTTAGATCTGGATTGCAATTCCTATTTCTATTACTTCTTGGAATTCTTGTACTAATCATCATATTCAAACTGTTGTTTTCTTTACCTAGTGTTGTAAGACTGGCATGCAAACTAGAGTAATGGTGGCTCGGTGACTTGAGATGGCCGATCAATCTTATAACCCTGGACAAATTTACTTTTCTGATAAGGACTATGCCTAAAAACTCATTTTAAACTAATCTTTTAAAAAAATGTTTAATTATTATCATTGTTACCGTACTTGTTCTATAATTGTGCACAATGTAGCATAAGGGGCTATATATATTAAAGAAAAAGCACATACACAATGTTTGTGCAACAACCTAAAATTAATCCAAAACCCATGAAATGCTTCCTCTGTTTATATATATATACCTCTTTGCTTGTCCACAATATCCGACTAATTCCACCCAACGTGAGTAACTGGGCAAATAGATGAGATAAAATCCTGGCACCGAGGGACGTGATAGACCCAGGGCATGCAGCAACCACCCTGACTCTGAGGGACAATATTTTGATCATCAATGTTTTCTATCAAAAGATTATACATCAAAAGGGGGAAAATGATAAATAAATGGCAAGCAATAGGATATATTGGAGCACATGAGGAAGCCATTTGGTGTAAAACTAGTTGGCCTTGACCTAGATTTTTTTTCCCAAAAGGGCCCTGTAGCCTCTGTTCATCCATTATATATCTATTTTAAGCAATTAACATGTCCCAAAGACAAGAACAATACCCTTAAAATGTAAATGCAACTTCCCCCACATTGACATTTCCTTAAGGATAAGCATTTCTCCCTAGGCTAGGATTTGATTGCTGTGCCCATCCTGTGACCACTCAACTCAAGACAACCACCATGCCCATGGAAACAGCAGAGCTGATACCCACCGTGTCCAACAATTGATGTGCTGACAGGTCAATGTCGTGGCTATTGTAAAAAGGACATTGCAATCACATGTGGTACATGCTCTTTGATGGTATATAACCACTCTGTACACCCCACTTCTTTTTTTTTAATAATTTTATTTATTTATTTATTTTTCCCCCAAAGCCACAGTAGATAGTTGCATATCATAGCTGCACATCCTTCCAGTTGCTGAATGTGGGACGCAGCCTCAGCATGGCCAGAGAAGCTGTGCGTCGGTGCGTGCCCGGGATCCAAACCTGAGCCACCAGCAGCGGAGCATGCGCACTTAACCGCTAAGTCATGGGGCTGACCCTGTACACCTCACTTCGTTGGAGTGCTCCATTTCTTCATGAAAGGACTCTCCCGGGCTATATGATCCTCAAAGGTTGATTCATAATAAACTCACCCCAATTTTGATTTATAGATTGGTTATGGATTATTTGCGTCGACATTCTATTTGTCCTTCCAGTATCTAAACACAGTACTTGACACCTTTGGTGCACTCAGAAAATGTTTGAAGAGTGAATAAGTATGTGGGAGACCACACTGACTGGAGCAGAAGGGGCTTTTCGGGGAGTGGTAGAAAATTTGCTGACATTCCTACCATAGTAGTTGAAGCTCTGGGCTTTGGACCAGTTTGTCTGGGCACCAATCCCAGTTATTCCACTTTTTTTTATTTTTATTTTTATTTTTTATTGATGTTTTAATGGTTTCTAACATTGTGAAATTTTGGGTTGTACATTTTTGTTTGTCCTTCACCCCATATATGACTCCCTTCACCCCTTGTGCCCACCCCCCACCCCCACTGCCCGGGTAACCACAGTCCAGTTTTCTCTGTCCATGTGTTGGTTTATATTCCACATATGAGTGAGATCATACAGTGTTTGTCTTTCTCTTTCTGGCTTATTTCACTTAACATAATACGCTCCAGGCCCATCCATGTTGTTGCAAATGGGACGATTTTGTCTTTTTTTATGGCTGAGTAGTATTCCATTGTATATATATACCACATTTTCTTAATCCAATCGTCAGTCGAGGGACACTTAGGTTGCTTCCACTTCTTGGCTATGGTGAATAATGCTGCAATGAACATAGGGGTGCATAAGTCTCTTTGGATTGTTGATTTCAGGTGCGTTGGATAGATTCCCAGTAGTGGGATGGCTGGATCATAGGGCATCTCTATTTTTAATTCTTTGAGGAATCTCCATACCGTTTTCCATAGAGGCTGCACCAATTTGCATTCCCACCAGCTGTGTATGAGGGTTCCTGTTTCTCCACATCCTCTCCAACATTTGTTGTTCTTTGTCTTGGTGATTATAGCCATTCTAACGGGCGTGAGGTGGTATCTTAGTGTTGTTTTGATTTGCATTTCCCTGATGATTAGTGATGTTGAGCATCTTTTCATGTGCCTATTGGCCATCTGTATATCTTCCTTGGAGAAGTGTCTGTTCATTTCCTCTGCCCATTTTTTGATTGGGTTGTTTGTTTTTTTGTTGTTCAATTGTGTGAGTTCTTTATATATTATGGAGATCAACCTCTTGTCAGATGTATGCTTTGCAAATATTCTCTCCCAGCTGGTTGGTTGTTTGTTCATCTTGATTCTGGTTTCATTTGTCTTATAAAAGCTCTTTAATCTGATAAAGTCCCACTTGTTTATTTTTTCTTTAGTTTCCCTAGTCTGGGTAGGCATGTCATCCGAAAAGATTCCTTTAAACCCAATGTCAAATAGTGTGTTGCCTATATTTTCTTCTATGAGTTTTATAGTTTCAGGTCTCACCTTCAGGTCTTTGATCCATTTTGAGTTAATTTTTGTGAATGGCGATAGCACATGGTCCACTTTCTTTCTTTTGCATGTGGCTGTCCAGTTTTCCCAACACCATTTATTGAAGAGACTTTCCTTTCTCCATTGCATGTTCTTAGCACCTTTGTCGAAAATTAGCTGTCTGTATATGTGTGGTTTTATTTCTGGGCTTTCAGTTCTGTTCCATTGATCTGTGTGTCTGTTTTTGTACCAGTACCATGCTGTTTTGATTACTATTGCTTTGTAGTATGTTTTGAAGTCAGAAATTGTGATGCCTCCTGCTTTGTTCTTTTTCTTTAGGATTTCTTTAGCTATTCGGGGTCTTTTGTTGCCCCATATAAATTTTAGTATTCTTTTTTCTATTTCTGTGAAGAATGTCATTGGGATTCTGATTGGGATTGCATTGACTCTGTAGATTGCTTTAGGTAATATAGACATTTTAACTATGTTTATTCTTCCAATCCACGTGCATGGGATATCTTTCCATTTCTTTATGTCATCGTGGATTTCCCTCAATAATGTCTTGTAGTTCTCATTGTATAGGTCCTTCACCTCCTTGGTAAGATTTATTCCTAGGTATTTTATTCTTTTTGATGCAATTGTAAATGGTATTATCTTTTTGAGCTCTCTTTCTGTTAGTTCATTATTAGCATATAGAAATGCAACTGATTTTTGTAGATTGATTTTGTACCCTGCAACTTTGCTGTAGTTGTTGATTGTTTCTAACAGTTTTCCAACAGATTCTTTAGGGTTTTCTATATATACAATCATGTCATCTGCAAATAGTGAGGGTTTCACTTCTTCGTTACCTATTTGGATTCCTTTTATTCCTTTTTCTTGCCTAATTGCTCTGGCCAAAACCTCCAGTACTATGTTGAACAGGAGTGGTGAGAGTGGGCAGCCCTGCCTCGTTCCTGTTCTCAGAGGAATGGCTTTCAGTCTTTCCCCGTTGAGTATGATGTTAGCTGTGGGTTTGTCATATATGGCCTTTATTATGTTGAGGTACTTTCCTTCTATTCTCATTTTATTGAGAGTTTTTATCATAAATGGATGTTGTATCTTGTCAAATGCCCTCTCTGCGTCTATTGAGACGATCATGTGGTTTTTATTCTTTGTTTTGTTGATGTGATGTATCACGTTGATTGATTTGCGGATGTTGAACCATCCCTGCGTCTCTGGTTAAATCCCACTTGATCATGGTGTATGATCTTTTTAATATATTGTTGTATTCAGTTTGCCAATATTTTGTTGAGGATTTTTGCATCAATGTTCATCAGCGATATTGGCCTGTAATTTTCTTTCTTTGTATTGTCTTTGTCTGGTTTCGGTATCAGGGTGATGTTGGCCTCATAGAATGATTCAGGAAGTGTTCCATCTTCCTCTATTTTTTGGAATAGTTTGAGGAGGATGGGTATTAAATCTTCTTTGAATGTTTGGTAAAATTCACTGGAGAAGCCATCTGGTCCTGGACTTTTATTTTTTGGGAGGTTTTGGATTACTATTTTAATCTCTTTACTTGTGATTGGTCTATTCAGATTCTCCATTTCTTCTTGGTTCAATTTTGGGAGGTTGTATAAGTCTAAGAATTTATCCATTTCTTCTAGATTGTCCAGTTTGTTGGCATATAATTTCTCATAGTATTCTCTTATAATCCTCTGTATTTCCATGGTATCCGTTGTAATTTCTCCTTTTTCGTTTCTAATTTTATTTACTTGAGCCTTTTCTCTTTTTTTCTTAGTAAGCCTGGCTAAGGGTTTGTCTATTTTGTTTATCTTCTCGAAGAACCAACTCTTTGTTTCATTAATCCTTTCTACTGTTTTTTTGGTCTCAATATCATTTATTTCTGCTCTGATTTTTATTATTTCTCTCCTTCTGCTGGCTTTGGGCTTTGTTTGTTCTTCTTTTTCTAGTTCTGTTAGGTGTAATTTAAGGTTGCCTATTAGGGCTTTTTCTTGTTTGTTAAGGTGGGCTTGTATCGCTATGAGTTTCCCTCTCAGGACCGCTTTTGCTGCATCCTATATGTTTTGATATGGCATGTTATCATTTTCGTTGTTTCCAGATAGTTTTTGATTTCTCCTTTAATTTCATCAATGATCCATTGGTTGTTCAGTAGCATGTTGTTTAATCTCCACATTTTTGTCACTTTCTCAGTTTTTTTTTCATGGTTCATTTCCAGTTTCATAGCTTTATGGTCTGAAAAGATGCTTGTTATGATTTCAATCTTCTTAAATTTATTGAGGCTTGCTTTGTTTCCCAACATATGGTCTATCCTAGAGAATGTTCCATGCACGCTTGAGAAGAATGTGTAGTCAGCTGTTTTTGGGTGGAGTGCTCTGTATATGTCTACTAGGTCCATCTCGTCCAGTTTTTCATTTAAGTATAATATTTCTTTATTAACTTTTTGTCTGGATGATCTATCCATTGCTGTAAGTGGGGTGTTAAGATCCCCTACTATTATTGTGTTGTTGTTGATTTCTCCTTTTAGGTTTTTAATAGTTGTTTTATGTACATTGGTGCTCCTATGTTGGGTGCATATATATTTATAAGTGATATGTCTTCCTGATGGAGTGTCCCTTTTATCATTATATATTTCCCTTCTTTGTCTTTCTTAACCTGTTTTATCTTGAAGTCTACTTTGTCTGATATGAGTATGGCAACACCTGCTTTCTTTTGTTTGCCATTAGCTTGGAGTATTGTCTTCCATCCTTTCACTCTGAGCCTGTGCTTGTCTTTAGTGCTAAGATGTGTTTCCTGAAGGCAGCATATTGTTGGGTCTTGCTTTTTAATCCATCCTGCCACTCTGTACCTTTTGATTGGAGAGTTCAATCCATTTACATTTAGGGTAATTATTGAAATATGAGGGCTGAATGTTGCTGTTTTGTCACTTATTTTCTGGTTCTTTTGCATTTCCTTTGTTTCTTGTCCCATTTGTTTTGGACTGCCAATTCAGTTTGGTTGTTCTGTCTTATGATTCTTCTAGTTTTCTCTTTGTTTATCATATGTGATTTTAATTTGATTATTTGTTTAGTGGTTACCTTGAGGTTTGGGCAAAAAATCTTGTGTATGAGATAGTCCATTATCTGATAGCCTCCTATTTCCTTATACTAAGTCAATTCAGTCACTTTCCTCTTCCCCTTCTAAGTTGCTCTTGTTGTACCTTATTCTATCTTGGGTTGTGGCTGTGTGTTTACAGTGATGAGGTTAAATTTATTTTTGGTGAATTTTTTCCTTTGATCTTTGAGTTTAGTATTTAAGTGGTTGCTAACCTATTCCAGTAAAGATCTACTATTTTTATGAGTTTATCTACCTATTTTTCTCCTTGCTCCAAGCTTTGTGTTCCCTTTCTCTTCTTGTTTTCAGGCCTGAGGGCCTTCTTGAGTATTTCTTGTAGTGGGGGTCTCGTGGCCATGAACTCCCTTAGCTTTTGTTTATCTGGGAGAGTTACTATTTCTCCATCATATTTGAAGGATATTTTTGCTGGATAGAGTATTCTTGGCTGAAAGTTTTTGTCTTTTAGTATTTTGAATATATCATTCCAGTCTCTTCTAGCCTGAAAAGTTTCTGTTGAGAAATCCGCTGAGAGCCTGATGGGAGTTCCTTTGTACGTTATTTTTTGTTTTTGTCTAGCTGCCCTTAATATTGTTTCTTTGTCGTTGACCCTGGCTAGCCTTACCACTAGGTGTCGTGGTGAAGGCCTTTGTCTGTTAATACATATAGGCGTCCTGTTGGCTTCGCTTACTGGTATTTCCTGCTCCTTCCCCAGATTTGGGAAATTTTCAGCTATTATTTCCTTGAATAGGCTCTCTGTTCCTCTTTCCCTCTCCTCTCCCTCAGGAATACCTATAATTCTTATGTTACATTTTCTAATAGAGTCCGATATTTCTCGGAGTCTTTCTTCATTTCTTTTTAGTCTTAGTTCTCTCTCTTCTTCCATCTGGAGTATATCTGTATTCCTACCCTCTAAAGTACTAATTCTTTCCTCCATATTGTCAGCTCTGTTCTTTAAAGATTCCAGATTCTCCTTTATCTCCTCCATTGTGTTCTTCATCTCCATCAGCACTGATTGGTTTTTCTTTATGATTTCAATCTCTTTTGTGAAGAAACTCCTAATCTCATTGAATTGTTTGTCTGTGTTGTCTCGTATTCCGTTGAGTGTTTTTATGATAGCTATTTTGAAATCTCTGTCATTTAGTTTATGGATTTCTGTGTCTTCGGGGTTGATTTCTGGGTGCTTGTCATTTTGTTTCTGGTCTGGTGATTTCATATATTTTGGCATTGTGGTTCCTGTGTTGGTTTTTATTTTCCTCATCCTGGAAGTCTCTGGTTGCAATTTCCACCTGCCGCCACTGTCTGGTTGTAAAGGGCTGTGTAGTCTAAGCCCCCTGCGCTCTGCCCCAGTTTTTCTGCTGCGATTCACAGTTTTGTTTTTGTTTTTGTTTTTGTTTTCCCCACTGCGATCCACGGGTCCAGTCCAGTTTGTTCAGGTCTGCCTCGGATCGCTAGGTCTGGTCGAGCTGCAGACTCCGGGTTGCGGGGAGGGGGGAGCTCTCTCTTTTGCCCTCTGGGTCCCTGACGTGGGAGGCTTCTCGTTTGCCCCTCTTTATCCGCTCTCTGGGGTGCTCAGATGTTGATGGTAGCCCTGTGGCTCCTCTGAGCCCTCTGTGCGGGAGTTTCCCACTGGCTGAGAGAGCCCGAAGAGCTACAGTTTCCCGCCGAGGGCCGCCCCTCCCCCCTCTCTGGGAGCCGCATGGACCGGGATCGCTGCTCTGATGGGGAGGGAGCGGAGTTCTCCTTACCTCTCCCCACTTCCTCCGGGGGCCCAGCATGTTCCGCTCTCAGATGTGCGGCAGTGTGGATCCCTCCACTCTAGGTTTTCACGGTCTGAGATTCCGTTGTTGGTCTGTGGCTGTCACTTTTGTTGTATCTTGTGGGGGAAGAATTCACAGGAAAGCTCACTCCGCCATGATGCTCCAGTTATTCCACTTTTAACTGGGGAATCTGTGCAAATTATTTACTCTCTGAGCCTTAGTTTCCACATCTATAAAATGGGGCTACTGAGAACTCCTGTCTCATAGGGTTTTAGTGAGATTTAAATGCATTAACTAATGTAAAGTGCTTAAAAGAGCTCCTGGCACATAGTAGGCACTAAAATGTTAGCTGTTGTGTTATCATTATTGCTCTTATTTCTGAGCAACTCTCTGGTTTTGAAAAGATGCTTTCATAATATAGTTGATCCACATTATTTGTGGACTCCATGTTTGCACACTTGCCCACTAGCTAAAATGTACTGGCAGCCCCCAAATGAACACTCTCAGGGCTTTCATGTTCATTTGCAGATATGCACAAAGTGGTGAGAAATTTGATTCACTCGACGTGCACGTTCCCAACTGAGGGGGAACCAGGTGACGCTCTGTCCTCTTGTTGAGCCTATACTGTAAACAAGTGTCCTTCTTGCAGTCTATTTAGTGCCCCATTTCTCATCTTTTTGTGCCTTGTGTTGGTGACTTTCCTGTTTATTATGTCCCCCATGTGTAGTGCTGCAATGCTGCCTGGTGTTCCTCAGGGCAAGAGGCTGTGACGTGCCTTTACAAAGAAAGTATGCGTGTTCGACAAGCTTCTTTCAGACACGAGTTACAGCGCTGTTGGTGTGAGTTCAATGTTAATATATCAACAATATATATTAAATAAGGTGACTTTCAAGAGAAACACAGAGAACAAGGTTATGTATTGATCAATTGAAGAAAATGTGACTAAGGCTTGCAGGAACCTAACACTGCATTTCCCGTAGGAGCAGTGGGTCATATTCACTGATTCAGTGTTCACAGTGACTTTATAGAATGTCACACTGTGCATAATTAGAACTGGCTGTATCTTATATAATCCTCACATACTCCTTTATAGTAGGTAGGGTAAGGAACAGGGTGTCCATATTTTGCTATTAAAGTAAGGCTATTACAGACGTTATTAACCAAGTAGAGAATTTAAAATATCTTGTGCTCAGCATAAGAGCCATGATTTTTTTTTTTTAGTGAGGAAGATCAGCCCTGAACTAACATCTATGGCCAATCCTCCTCTTTTTGCTGAGGAAGACTGTCCCTGGGCTAACATCTGTGCCTATCTTCCTCCATTTTATATGGGACACCGCCACAGCATGGCCTGACAAGCGGTGCATTGGTGCGCCCCTGGGATCCGAACCTGGGCTACCAGCAGCAGAGAGTGAGCACTTAACTGGTACGCCACGGGGCTGGCCCCTAGCCATGAGTTTTTGAGCAAGGAAGATCTATGATGAACTGATGTTAAAGGAACAATTACCTGACAAGAGAATGTGGTATTGAGAGGAAGAGGGAGAACTGAACCAGAAATGAGGACCAGCTGTGAAACTCTCTAAGAATTCTCATTGCTAGTTGAGGAGATTCAGAGCTAAGGTGCTGATGTGATAAAGGAAAAGTAGCAGCCAAAGGATGAAATAATGGGTTTTGTAATCATATATAGGGTATAAATCAGGCTGTGGTTCTCAAAGTGGGGTCCCTGGACCAGCAACATCAGCAGCACCTGGGAACTGGGTAGAAATGTAAATTCTCTGGTGCTGTTGCAGACCTGCTGAACTGGAAACTCTGTGGTGGGGCCTGGCAATCTGGGTTTCAACAAGGCCCCCAGGTGCTTCTGGTGCTTCTAGTGCCCATCAAGTTTAAGAGCCAATGAATTAGAAAAATGATTCCAACACCTCACCATGCCCAGGTAAGGCACAAGGCAGGGAGGTGGTATTTGTTTGGAGGATAAGATGCATTTTAAATTTTAGGAAAAAGTAGTTCAGCATCTGTTTCATCGTAAGGTTTCCAGAGATGCCATTTTAGCTCTCTACCTGTGAAGCTCTTTTTTCCACAATATGTTCTCCTCTAGAGAGCCCTTGGTAAGTTATTTATCACTTACCACATGTTCTGAGAATCCCTTCTTTCTTGAAATCCCCTTTCAGACTTGAATACGTATTCTTGTGCATAATCTCCTCTATTTGAAATCTGGATTTCTCTTCCTATAGGATCATGTATGGCACATGCAACCTTACTGTCAATTTGGAATGCCATTGGTTTGTTCCAAAACCTTAGAAAGTTTTAGAATTTAGAACCTGATGAATAGAGAATGTATAAGCTTTTGTGTAGGACTCATATTTTTCATATGTCTAGAGATATTCCCAACTTGCCAGTAACGTGGTCCTAGATTTAGCAGAACTTGAAAATCTGAATATAGTAGAAAATGACTTATATATCTCATATTAACATTTACAAAATAAATGATCAGAATGTTAACTTACCAATAAGCACTTTCCATATTCTAGGCTCTGAAAGTATCTTGCTTACATAATAAACATGATAAAGTTTCAAAGATGAGCCAATTAACTTTTGAACAAAAGCTTGACTTGAGTGTATCTTGGCTTCCTTTTTGACAGTTGTAGCCTTAATGTTACATTAACCTTTTCTTTTTCTGGGAATCAGATGATCTTGTGTTTGGTGAACATTTTAATTTTTAATGGCCACTTGTATTTTGTGATATGCACGTCTTCAAACAATCTATAAGAACCAACCATTACCACTCACATATAAGATTATACAGGAATGGAAGAATTTTGGCTGACTTGTATTTAATTGTTCAGTCAAAGCAGACGGCAGACTCTACCACATACAATTATTTAAGGGTTTGAAGCAGTATTTTTAAATACAAATAATCTCAAAATTGATAATATATACAATATATTACTTACTGTGTTAACTAACCAAAACAGTTAAATTTGCTATCTTTCCTCCATTTTTTAAGGATGCACCAATTATATAGATTCTGTACAAAATTTAAAAGATCACTTTTTCCATTTTCAAAATTTATTTATTTTAATTTTTAATAGTGAGAACCTTAGTGTTGGGTAAATTGCTGCACAATTACTGGAAATGCTGAGAGTCTTTTGGAAAAGTGTAGAAGTCTAAAGATAATGAAAAGTACATTTCTCCAATGTCAAGTCCTTTGAGCTTCTGCCTAGTTGTACTCTGAAGAGATGGAAGATTAAGTACCAGCACAAGACACAAGGGAACAGGCTGCCAACTTGAGGGTTTCCCACAGACCACAGAGTGCCTGGCAGACTCTTGGAGATTAAATCTGGGCTTTGTCCATGGGTGGGCCCTGAGAGGAGAATTTTGCTTAAATTACCAGAGAATAGACAACCTTTTTTCTTGATAATAAGTAATATTTATCATGTAAATTTCTTTATAAATCTCTGAATAAAATTAAAAAATGTAACCCGTATAGCAATCAACTCTTACTGACAAGCCCCACAGCCTTCTCTAGAGAGCTCAACAGAAAATGTCTCCGCTGACTGTGAATTGCTCTTCTCTGAAAGCCAGCCAGCCCTTCACTGATAGCCCTGGATAAAGAAGGTCAGATACATTCTTTGAAGATGTTTAGCTGAATTCAGAACCAAAAATCCTACCTCCAGTTGGCTCCTTTGTGAGAATGGATGGCCGGCCTTATTTCACAGGCTGGGCAGTTGAGGTTTCAGATGAGCTTAATTGCTCTCTTCCCCAAGTATGGAAAATGTGGCTTAGGGACGAGATTTTGCAGGTAAAGATAGGGTCATAGAGGGGAATAAATATTTCAGCAAATAGTCTCTTTCTTCAACTTCTCTTCCTTTTTCTCTATTTGTAATATCACTGTAAAAATTCTCTCTATAAAAATTTCAGTATTTTTTCTTTGCAGTCTGTTTATTATCATCTTTATGAATTCTTTGACTTCACCACCTTCTTGGCACCACAACGCTAGCCACTGAGATATTACTATAGATTCAGTTTTGCAATTTCATCCTCTTATCTCTATTTCCTCTGCCATTTCTTAGTGTTAGTTCATTTTTTTAAAATTTTTTGTTTATTGCAGTAACATTGGTTTATAACATTGTATAAATTTCAGTTGTACATCATTATACATTTATTTCTGCATAGATTGCATCATGTTCACCACCCAAATACTAATTACAATCCATCACCACACACATGTGCTGAATTATCCTTTTCGCCCTCCTCCCTCCCCCCTTCCCAACTGTTACTTTTAGTTCTTATTGTATCTTATGCTTCAAAACATTTGAAGCTTACAGAGTATATCAGTTCCTTATTTTCTCAACTTTTTATTATCTAAGTGCCCTCAACTATCACTTTTTTAAAAAAGAAGTGAAATACATAACAGAACAATACACTGTAATAAATTGACCACTTATAAAATTAAGTTCAACCTGAAATCCCTCCCCACTTAACAGAGACAATCTTTTATAATTCACCATGATTTAGTTCAGGCAGGACCAGTTTATCAATGATTTTTGGATGCTTTAAACCACATGAGATAAGTACAGTGTAAAGTAAAATGGTTAATCTTGCAGAATTTGTAGAATTTCTTGATGGTTAAGGAAGTTGATGGTGGAGAGCCTCAATTATATGAAAAGTAGTTGATTAATTAGCACCTGACAGAGTTTGTTAATTTGGTAAAGACATATATGTTGAAAAGATAACTTTGCATATCAGAGTATTGTCAGATGCCACTGGGAAAATTCATAATGTTCTCAAATACTACAAAAAATGACCATTTTTTCATAAAAGATGTCATACATGATGGCATCATATACCTCTGTCAGAAAATTTGCAATGAAGAAAATTAACACTTGAGTCATTTTAATTCTAACAATTTGTTTATGCTTACTATTAGGTTAAAAAAATTTTCTAGAAATAAAGTGATAAGTGATATACTTGCTTAATTTTTAATTTTTTTAGGAAATAACATTTTCACATTTAAAAAAATATTTATTTGTATTTATTTTATTCTGAATTTATTCCTGGGCCCAAAGACTTTTTTTTAATTAACAAACACCAATTCTTTTCAAACGCTTTCCAAAAGTTGAAGAGGAGAGAATACTTCTAAAGTCATCCTGTGAGGTTAGCACTACCCTGATATCAAAGCCAAATCGATTAAAAGAAAAGAAAACTACAGGTCAATATCTTTGATGAAGAGTGATACAAAAATCCTCAATAAAATAATAACAAACCAAATTAAGCAGCATATTAAAAGGATTATGCATTATTTTTCTAAAATAATTTTATTTATCTACTTAATTGTTCCCCCCAAAACCCCAGTAGATAGTTGTATGTCATAGCTGCACATTCTTCTAGTTGTTGTATGTGGGACGTGGCCTCAGCATGGCTGGAGAAGCGGTGCGTCGGTGCACACCCAGGATCCAAACCTGGGCCGTTAGCACTGGAGTACGTGCACTTAACCACTAAGCCATGGAGCCGGCCCGTTTTAAGTGGGATTTATTCCTGGAATTCAACGTGTTTCAATATATGAAAATGAATCAATGTAATAAACCACATTAACAGGATGAAGGAAAAAAACACATGATCATCTCAATGGATGCAGAAAAAGTGATTGACAAAAGTAAACATGCTTTCATGTTAAAAACACCAAAAAACCCTCATAGTAAAAGGAAACTGCTTCAACATAATAAAAGCCATATACAGAAATCCACAGAGAACAATGTATTCAAGAGTGAAAGTGAAAGTATTTCCTCTAAGATCAGGAACAAGGCAAGAAGGTCCACTTTCACCACTTCTATTCAACATGGTATTAGAAGATCTAGCCAAAGCAATTAGGCAAGAAAAAGAAAGAAATAGCATCCAAATTGGAAAGGAAGAAATAACATTGTATTTTTTCACACATAATATCTTATATGTTGAAACCCTTAAAAATTCCACAAAGAAATTGTTAGAACTAATAAATTCTGCAGAGTAGTGGGACACAGAATAAATATGCAAAAATTAGTTGTTCTTCCATACATTAATAATAAGTAATCTGAAAAAGAAATTTAAAAACTTTATATTTTTATTTACAGTAGCATCAAAAAGAGTAAAATACTTAAGAACCATCTTACTCAAGGAGCTAAAAAGTCCAATGATGTTTTTTGCAAAAATAGAAAAATATATCCTTAAATTCATATGACCTCTCAAGGGACCCTGAATAGCCAAAACAATCTAGAAAAAGAAGAAGAAATTTGGAGAACTCACACTTTCTGATTTCAAAACATACTACAAAGTAAACAAAACAGTGCAGTGCTGGCATAAATACACACAATATACTAATGAAATAGCATAGAAAGCCCTGAAATAAACCTTTGCATATATGGTCAAATGAATTATGACAAGGGTGCAAAGACAATTCGTTGGATAAAGGATAAGTTTTTCCAAATATGGTGCTGGGAAAACTGGATACCCACGTGCAAAAGAATGAGGTTGGACTCTTACCCTACACCACATACAAAAATTAACTCAAAATGGATCAAAGATCTAAATGTTAGAGTTGAAGCTATAAATCATTAGAAGAAAACACAGGGTATAAGCTGCATGTCATTGGGTCCAAAAGACATTGCCAACAATGATTTCTTTCATCTGACACCAAAGCCATAAGCAACAAGAACAACAAAATAACAAATTGGACTTCATCAAAATGCAAAAGTTTTCTGTATCACAAGATACTATCAACAGAGTAAAAAGGTCACCCACAGAACAGTTGAAAATATTTGCAAATCACATATCTGATAAGGGATTAATAGCTAGAATATATAAAGAACTCCTACAACCCAACAATTAAAAAAAACACAATTTAAAAATGCAAAAAGAACTTGAATAGCCAATTCTCCAAAGAAGATATAAAATGGCCAGTACACACATGAAAAGATGCTCAACATCACTAAGTATCAGGAAAATGCAAAATAAAACCACAATGAGATACCTCTTCACATCCATTAGGATAGTTACTATCACAAAATCAGAAAATAACAAGGATTGGCAAGGATGTTGAGAAATTCGTACGCTTGTGCTCTGATGGTGAGAACATAAAACTGTGGAAAACAGTATGACAGTTTCTTCAAAAATTAAAAATAGAATTACCATATGATATAGCAATTCCACTTATGGGTTCTGAAATAATAGAAAATATATTTATTGGTCTCTGCCTCCAATTCCTGGCACAGAGCTACTAAAACCCTTGTACTTTCCTAAACGATAAGGACACTAGGAGCATCTCTTGTTCTAATGTTTGTCTTTGACTCCATCCCTGACACAGAGCTCCTAAAACCCTTGTAATTTCCTAAGTGATAAGAACACTAGGAGAATCATTTGTTCTATTGAGGCAACTCTGGGTGGGCTCCTGGATGGCTCCTGGATGGGGGCTGGTAACCAGAAAGACCAAGCCCTGATTAAAAGGTTGAAATTTTTAGCCCTACCCCTTATCCATCACAGAGGGGAGAGGGGCTAGAAACTGAGTTAATAATTGATCATGCCTATGTGAGGGAGCCTTCATAAAAATCCCAATAGAAGGAAGTTCACAGAGCTTCCAGGTTGGCCATGACAGGGAGTACTTGGAGAGTGGTGAACCTGGAGATGGCATGAATGCTCTGTGCCCCTTCTCACATATCTTTCCCTATGCACCACTTCCATCAGGCTGTTCTTGAGTTATATCCTTTTATAATAAACTGGTGATCTAGTAAATGTTTCTCTGAGTTTTGTGGGCCACTCTAGCAGATTAATCAAGCCCAAGGAGGAGGTTGTGGGAACCTCTGGTTTATAGCCAGTCAGTCAGAAGTACAGGTAACAGCCTGGGCTTGTAACTGGCACCTGAAGTTGAGGTGAGGTTGGGGTGGGTGTGCAGTCTTATGGGACTGAGCCCTCAACTTGCGGAATCAGATGTATCTCTGGGTTGACAACATCAAATTGAGTTGAATTATCTGATGACCAGCTGGCATTCCAAGAATTGCTTGTTGGAGGTGTGAAGAACTCTCCCACATGTGAAAAAATGAATCTCAGAACACCATCTATGGATATAAACCTAAAAGAATTGAAGAAAGAGATAGAAAGACATATGTACACCCGTGTTGTTAACAGCATTATTCAAAATAACCAAAAGCTGGAAGCAAGCCAAGTGTCCATCAATAGATGAATTGACAAAAAAAAAAAATATGTGGTGTATACAGACAGTGCAATACCATTCACCCTTAAAAAGGAAGGAATTCTGACACATGCTATGACATGGATGAACCTTGAGGACTATATGCTAAGTGAAATAAAGCCAGTCACAAAAGTAAAAATATTTTGATTCCACTCATATGAGGTACTTAGAGTAGTCAAATTTATAGGAACAGAAAGGAGACTGGTGCAAGAGGGAGGGACAACAGGGAGTTGTTGCATAATGGGCACAGAGTTTCAGTGCAAGGTGAAAATAGGTCTGTGGATGGTTGGAGGTTATGGTTACACAATAATGTGAATGTACTGAATTTCACTGAACTGCACACTTAAAAATGGTTAAAATGGTCAATTTTATATTATGAATATTTTATGACCATTAAAACTATTATTTTCAACAAATGAACAAACACTAGCTACATGCAACAGCATCGATGAATATCACAACCATAATGCTGCATAAAAGAAATTATATTCAAAAAGCTATATATTTTATAATTCCATTTGTATAAAATCCAAAAAAGAAACAATACTGAGATCTGGCTTCCAGTAATGGTTGAGTAGGTTGTTGAACTAACACTCTCACAGATAACAATGATAAAATCTGCACAAAGTATTATATATATTTACATAGAATCATGTATCTATATGTAATACAGATACAATAAATGTGTATACGTGTGTATGTATAAATCTCTTCCAAAAGCAAGCAGAACTGAGAGGGAGTCTTCCCTTGAAGGATGAGAATTGCACCAGGAGATATTTGCAAGCTTGAGTCTTTTTCCTCAAAACATTGCAAAATCTGTACGTGGCCCAGATAGGGGAAAAACTACAGTCTTACTTGTAATGTTAGAGGATGTATTTTGGGGCTGGAAGAGTAGCTGGAAAGTTAGGAGAGAAATTCTGGAAGGGAGGGAACCACAAAGAGGAAAAATCTCAAAATATGTGTGTAAGTCTCCCGCACACAGACATCAAATTTGCAGATCTTTGAACAACACACATGCAGGGTAGGCCTCAGAGGGCCTAGTGTAAAATCAGCAGTTGGAAGATGAAAGAACTGAATGAGGATTTCAGCTATGCCCACTGTAAAGGAGAGAAGATTGGAATTTCACTCCAGCCAAGTTAACTCCCTGCTAGAAAAATAACAACACTCTTCAAAGGAATACAATAGAATCCAGAGTCTCTATAACTATGACTCATGGTTTCCAGTAGACAATTTAAACAATCATGAGATTTGAAGAAATAGGAAAATGTAATCCATATATGACCAAAAGCAGGCACTAGAAACTATCCCAAACGTGTTGCAATTAGCAGACAAGGATAAGAAATCAGCGATTATAAAGATGATCATGGTGGTAAAGAAAAATATTCTCATAATGAATGAACAGATGTTGAAACTCAGCAGAGAAATTGAAATTACAAAAAAGAACCAAATAGGAAGATGAAATAAAAAAATACTTTTGAGTTTACCAGTAGATTAGAAATAGTAGAAGAAACATGAAGATAGAGCAATAGAAATTATCCAATCTGAAGAAAAGAATGTAAAAATTTTGAAGAAAAATGAAGAGAGCCTTACCTGTGAGATGATTGAGTCCCCAGCAGAGAGGGGAGAGACAGAAAAATTAAATGAGGCAGAAAGGCAAATCAACAAGTAATAGCATAAAACTTCCAAAATTTGGTGGAAAATCTAAAATTTTAGATCGAAGAAAGTCAGCAACCTCACAAAATAAAATACAAAATAAAAGCATACATAGGCACATGATAGTCAAGCTGCTAAAATCCAAAGATAAAAAGAAAAACTTGAAAGCAGTCAAGGAAGTACTGGGGAAGACATTACATACAGGGAGAAATAATGTGAATGATGAATGATATATTATCAAAAACAAAAGAGACAAAGCAACAACAAAATGACATCTTTCAAGTGCAGAAAGAAAACCCAAAAGTCAACACAGGATTCTATATTTAGCAGAACTCATTTTCAAAAAGGAAGCAGAAGCCACAATAAGATACCGGGCACCTATTAGTTGGCTAAAATAAAAAATAAAATTGCAAATACCAATAAAATTGCAAATACCAAGTGCTGGTGAGGACTAGAAACAACTAGAACTGGGAATGCAACATGATAGTTGCATTCAGAAAACAATTTAGCAGGTTCTTATAAAGTTAAACCTACACTTATTATGTGACTCAGATATCCCACTCCTAGGGATTTACTGAAGCAAATTGAAAACTAATATTTAAACAAAAATCTTTGTGTGAATATTGATAGCCATTTTATTCATAATTGTCAAAAGCTGGAAATAAACTATATGTCCTTCATTAGGTGAATGGAGAAAGAAACTGTGTTGCACTGGGACATTAGAATACTACTTGGCAATAAAAAGGATAAACTCTTGATTCACACAACAAGATGGATGAATCTTGGATGCATTTCTCTAAGTGAAGGAGGCCAGATTTAAAAGGCTATGTACTATGATTCCATTTACATGACTTTCTAGAAAAGTCAGAATTAAAGGGATGGAAAATGATCAGTGGTTGCCAAGAGATGGAGTGGGGGAGGGGGTTGACTACAAAGAGACAGTATGAAAGAATTTTGGGGGTGAAAAAAACAGCTCGGTATGGTACTGTGGAGGTGGATACACGACCATAAATTTGTCAAAACCTGTAAAACTGTACACCACAAAGAGTGAATTTTACTCTGCAAATTTTACAAATCAATCAGGATGCTGAGGAACTCAGATGGAATGCAGTGACAAATGAATCTCACTGTATTACAAGTATGTGACATAACCACACTGAAGGGCTGGGGATGGAAGGTCCTAACCTAAGTAACTTTGGAAGACAGTGTTTTGATGGGATACTGTAGAATTAAAGTACTGGACACAAACACTGTACTCTAGGTGGTAAATTTGTTTTTCATAAGGGTATGGATTAGTAATTCTGAAACTAATTGACACATTAGTAAATATTGCAAATATCTGGAGTTAAGTTTCTCACTGTTGGTGAAAGAAGTGACGAATAAACAAAAGGAAAAGGCTAGAATAAATTCTGTGGTGCTGGATTGGAGTTGGAAGTATCAGTATGAATCCATGTCTCTTTTAATATATTTATCCAAATAGAAAGATAGATTGATAGATAGATTGAAAGATCTATAGATAGATGTGTATACCTGATTTTATATTCATACATACATTTCCAAGCACTGCTGAGAGAGTCTAGAAGCAATGACACTCTAGTATCAATGAGCATACCTAGCTCCCTGATCTTGGTTTCTAAATATCATTCTCCAATAAAAAGAACCAGGTTTTCTTGGAGAAATGGCTGATTCTAGGGCTGGAGATGGAAAATACAAGGTGAGCCTGGAGCATCATGTAGTGCCAGAAAGTAAAAAAGTGCTTTAAAAAAACACAGAAAATGATGAGATGTGTCAAAAGGAATCAATCTGAAAGACATCCCAGTGGCTCAAGCTAGAAAACTGTGAGCAACAAAATAAATAACAGTAGCATTGGATTATTACCCAGAGAATAAAATAAATATCCATGAGTCTATACTGATATAAAAAAGATTAAATAAGAAAGGAAGAAAGAAAGAATAAAAGGGGGAAAAAAGATTGAGAGAAAGAGAAAGAAAGGAAGAAGGAAGGGGGGGGGAATCTTCCTCACGGAATTCCAAATAATAAATGCGGCTGGATAGCATGAAATAGAAAATCGCCACTAGAACGCTACAGTAATAATTACTGTGGGCATGACTGACTGATGAATGCAAAAACTGTGGGTGAAACTTAAAGAAGAAACAGTATCTTTGCAGAGCCTCAAAGCATCTCCCTCCAAATACTTAACTTTTTTCTCTTAAATTCTTAAAAGACTTATGACTATTTAAAGCAAAAATTATAACACTGTATTGTGGGATTTATAACATGGGTAGATGTAAATTTTATGACAACAATAGCACAAAGGACAGACAGAGATAAATGCAACTGTTCTGTAGCAAGACTTCCATATTTTACATTGAATAAATTGGTGCACTATTAAGTCCAGGTAGACTGTGATATGTTAAAGATGCATATTGTAATCTGGACCAACCACTAAAAACTGCAAAGGTGTGACACTTAAATGCTAATAAAGGAATTAAATGGCATACAAAAAGCGTTTATACAAGAATTTTCGCAGGAGATAAGCTGCACCTCCCCAGGAGGAAGATGAGCGTACTGCGGGGCATCCACAGAACAGAATGCCCTCAGCTGTGCTGAGGAGCAAATGCTGACACACACATGCTGTGTGAGTCTCACCAACCTCGTGCCGAGGGAGGCAAGGTGGACAGAAAACAATACACGTGGGATGATTTCAGCCAAGATGAACCTATGGTGAAAAAACCAGAACAGTGGTTGCTTCAGAGGAACGAAACAGTTGCCTGGGAAGGAACAGGAAGGAGTTTTCTGGGGGTGATGGAAATCTCCTATTCTTAAAGGGGTGAAGGTTATATGGGCATGTTTATTTGCCAAAACTATACGGTTCTTATTTCTGCCTTTCAGTGTGCATACATCTTACCCCACCCCCACACACAAAAGACTAAAAGAATAATAAAGTGAGGTGGGAATGGGATGGAGCATGGATGAAACAAAAATGGCAGATAATTAGCAGTTGTTGAAGCTGGGTGATGGGCCTACTATGCTATTTTGTTTATTTTGTACATTGTTTAAATTGTTCTGTAATAAAACTCTTGTGTAAGAAGACAAACCTGATATACAGTGTTCACTGGTAAGATACTGGTTATCTTTGGGGAGGAAGGAAGGAGAAAGGGATTGTTGGGGCCTGAGTGAAGCTGGTGCTAGTTCTTAGTCACACAAGTGTGTTCACTTTGTAATAATTCTTTGAGGTTTACATAGATGACTTCTGCGTATATTTCTGTACACATGGTATACATCAATAAACATTTTAAATCCTGCATATATGCACAAAGATACTAACTCATTATCTCAGACTAACAGCAGTGTTTTGTTTTAAAGTGGAATACATTCACTCATGACACCATTAGATGGATTTTCATACTCCCAAGTATCTATTAATGCCCTCACCCTTGTGCGTCCCTTAGGGTCTTTCCATTATTGCCTCAATTTGGCAAGTGGCATGGCTTTGAGTTTTTATGATGCAATCTTTTTCCAGCAAGGCCCACCCCCATGATGATACTCACCAAGGCCTTGACACCTAGCACAGTGCCGTGTTCACAGCATGAAGTCAAGACTTGTGGGACTGGGTTGAATGAGGAAGAAAACGAGGAGCAATGATGTTCCTAACTTATGTCTAGGTGCCATAAAGTGACTTAGGAAATTTGTAGGGTTTTTCAATAGATTTGCTATGACTTCTAATTTTTCCTATTTAAAACAATGGGAAATAGGATCTCAGGGTTCTTTCTCAGAGGAAGTCTGACATTTCAGGCACAGGTTACTGACAATTATTAATGGCATATGACTTTCCCACCTCATCTTAGTGTTAAGTTTTTAATTCCTTTCCTTGGAAATGACCTAACTTTGCTTCTTCCAAATCTTGTAGTAATACTGAAGGTCCAGAAAGTCAGGCCACCTATATTCTGCTGTTGTGCGTCCTCCCTGCAAAGAAGTGGAGCTGTGCATCCACCAGTCTGAGAAGCATGTGGTGCTGTAGTATTTGGAGTCTTTGTATTTGTAGTGCTGTAGTATTTGTAGTCTTTGGAGAGAAGCTAAATGGAAAAATGACTTCAGAGAGTTATCACCATAAGCCCCCACAGCAACAAATTATTTTGCTTCATTATTTTGTGATTCTGAGGGTATATTTAAAAAGGGATATTAAAACTGGTTCCCAGGAGCCAGCCCTATAGTAGACCAGAAATTGCATATTACATTCCTCGACGAACTTGCCTAACATTGTGGGAAGGACGAAGGGGAAGTTTCAGTGCTGTTGCCTGTGTCAATGTGGCCAAGAGGTCCAGACTGGGATAAGGAAGTCCAGTGAACAAGCCTGTGTGCAGCCTCAGAGAAGGGGCGTGCGTGTGGGCCCCAAAGTGGCTTAGGGGTCACTTACCAGTGCACGTGGTTTTCCTGTCTGTATAATGCAGGAATGGGGCCGCCCACTGTGATGTTTTCTCCTTTTAATGACATGGCTCAAGGCAGTCCTTCTAAGACGCCTGACCAAGGTATGGGGCCTTCAGGTGGGCGGGGTCCAAAGGGAGGGTCTCTGCAGCGACCCTGACCACGGGGTCCAGAGGGAGGATCATGGCAGCCTAGAAGGATGGAGGGGATGGTAGGACAGGTGGCCTTGAAAAGGCAAATTCCAGGATCCCAGGCACCCGGTATTTCTATTTGAGATATGGAAGCAGAGGGGCGGGGCCCAGGGGCAGAGGGACAAGGCGGGAGTTGGGGCCCCTAGCTGTGCATGTTGGGAGCTTTTGTCTCTTAACCGCTCCCAGCCGGCAGCCTGCATGGCTGCAGGACTACAACTCAAAGGATGCTCTGGGCACGGGATGATGCCTAGCCCTGGGGGGAGGAGCAGGGCGGTGTGAGCTTGGCCGAGGGCCAAACCGCCGTTGACTCAGGACTCTAGTCCTGCACCCGCTCCGTGTGGACTGAGTCCCAGAGGGATGTGGTGGGACGAGAGGGACCACGGCGTTACGAAGGTGTGGTGGCTGCATGGGCAGCTGCGGGCCTGCAGTGTGCAACTACTTTTGTCCAAAATTGAAGCCGGACTCGTACCTCTTCCCCACCGCCTCCCTCCGTTGCTTGATTCCTCCTCCCCCCTGTGTGCCTGTGGGTCTTTCCACAGCCTCCTACCTAGTCCAGGGCCAGGTGTTTCTCTAAACTGCTTATGGGAACTGGTTTGACATCCCAGAAACTTTCCACTTTGCCTGCTGCCCTCTGCCTTCTCCAGCCAAAGTACCATCATTTCATCAGCTTTTGGGAGACATTCGCCCTTGTGGTCCCTCTTGCAAGCACAACTTAGGAGCTTTGCAGGGTGGTAACATTGGCTGTTGCTTGCCTTTTTTGCAGATGTGGAAGTTGAGGTATCTGTGAAGTTAATCATTGGTTTCCCCGGGATCCGCTAAGAGCGGAGGATAAAAACCCAATTCCCAGGCAAGTATCTAGTAGGCCATTTTCACCAACCCATTCCAGTGCAGAGGCCTCCGAAACAGCAACCTTAAGATTAGAATAGCTTAAGCATTTTGCCCTTTAGGTTGATCACCTAATCTCACCTCAGGCCTGAGTGGCCGACCAGTCTCTTAGGGACACGGGTGGCAACTCAGATCCCTCAGGAAGAGAACGGTGGTTCAGCTTTGGGAGAGGGATGTTCAAGGTAGAGAGCACTTGGGCAGCATTTGAAACCCGTCAGCTTTAACATCTCTGCTTTGGATTCCGGCAAGTTTCCCAGATAAACACGCCTATGGATAGTCAGATGTATAGTATTCTTTAAAAATTGATTAGAGCAGTGAAAAGAACAGAGCATAAAATATCCTGCTTATTTGCAGAAGATAAAATGCAAGCAAGACCTGCCTGTTAACTTTTTTCTGGTCATTCTCTTGCCTGTACCATACACTTGAATGCAGAAACAAAAAACTTGAAATGCCAAATTCTCTTTTCCTGAGATTAGTAAATTAAATTAAAAGTCTTATTGAAACCTGTGGAGGAATGGTTAGCAGCTTTCATGATTTATGTCATCCCTAAAAATCTGGGCTTCGATCTACATGAAGAAAAGTCCTTGTTTATAGTACACATCCGGATAGGTTATCTTTCCGATTCCTCAATGTGGGATATTATCAAAACAAGTGAAAAACCTGGTCATGGAAACTGGACCCTGTCACTTTGTCAAGAATTTGCTTCTTTATGAATTAATGACACATGAATTCTTTAACATTTTTGTAGAGAAAGAATGAGAAACTGTAGTGTCACTGAATGTGACAAGACAGGGAATTCTCATTAGACCACATCCTCGGGTTCTTCTCTCGTGTTCAATAGGCCCAGGTGATAGTCCGTGTAGTCAGGTGCAGCGCCGCCACCCCAGCCCCCAGTGTTCCATACTACTCTGGCCTGTGCCCTCCTCAGGGTGTTCTGATGACCCTCATCCACAAAGGTTGGAAAAAGACATTGTAACATGACGATATTCATCATCTTGAAACCGGGATTAATGGAGAGGAAAGTATCGGGGTCTGTGTGCTCTGATGCACTGCTGTTGGGGTGTGGCCGCAGTGACCACTGTGCTCCCAGGAGTCCCCACAATGGCTGCCTCAGAAGTTTGATCCCCTGGCGCAACCACAGCAGCTGTTGACTGAGCTGGGCGCCTGTGCTTCAGTGTCTTCTGTCAGATTTTGTGGCTCTGACCATCTTCTGCTTGGCCCCTTCCCATTCCTATCTGTTGCATTGGTTGCTTTGTAGTTATCTCCTAGGAGCCACTGTATGTAACTGTATTTCAGTGTCTTTAGGGACCCACGATCTCTAAACGAGTCACTACACAACACCCACTTATCCTGGTCAGATGTATAGTGTTCATCGTCTCCAGTGGATCTGTGAAGAGCCCTGCTTACTTGGAGCTCCTCTTATTCTCATGCTACTGGGGCTGTTACGAAGCTGGGCATCTTGTCTTTGGTCTCATTAACATTATTCTTTTCATCGATTATTTTGAAGTCGGATATGACTTTGTTAATAATGTGGACACTGGCTGTCACAAGCACTTTTATGTATCTTCCCCAACAGCTCTGTGAAGTAGGCCTGTGATCCCTATTTTCCCGGGGGGACACTGAGGCTCAGAGAGGTCGAGTAGCTTCGTTCACTTCACACAGTTTCTTGGTACATTCTGAGCCTCCACCTGGATCTCCGCCTCTCAGGTGTGTGCACTTAGCTGGTGTTTCACTTTGTTCCTCTCTGTCAGGATTCCCAAAGGCACATGCCCCATCCTGAGTCCATTGTCTGCTTGATGCAAGTCACCCTGCACAAACAGGCCCTGGGCGGGGAGTGGACTAGCAGGGCGTGGTCCTCAGGCTTACCCTGGGCAGGTTCTAGGTTTATTCTGAGAGCTAGAACAGTGGAAGATACTGACCGTCACTCACCTGGAAGGTTTGTTATGGAGAAATATTCCACTGACTTTTTGCAGGTGTCATGTATTCTTTGTCTTCATTGCTCCTCTGGGCTTTCTCTTACAGTCCATGCTGTGCAGTAACATACAGTACAGAGACTGGTGAACATCATACTGTTGCCCTGCACCAAATGGTCACATCACTCATTTTTCTAAATATGAAAGAAATACATACTATTAAAAAGGTCAAATTACACAGATCTATGTAGAGTAAAGTGAAACCTTCCCCTTCCATCCCCTTCCCTAAAACTCACTCTGCTAGTCGGAAGGAACTATTGTAAAGAGGTTGTGGCTTATTCTTCTGGACATTTCCTATGAATTTATAAATACACAAAGTTATTTTAAAATAAATTACATAACTATATCGTTTTGCAATTTGCTGTTTCTCACACCATATATCATAAATGTCTCTCCTTATCAGTGCATGTCACTCTAACTTAGCTTTTTATATGTTTTAGAGGTATTGCAAAGAACAGGAATACGATGATCTGTTTATTTCTTCTTTGATAGAGTTGGGATTACATCCAGTTTCACTATTATACATAATGCTGCAGTCAGATCCTTGTATGGAATTTATTACACTGCTATTCAACTGCTCAATTTGTTTTGTTTCCATTTAGTCAGAGACTATGATATTTTCAACATTTTTATGGGAATTAATTTATAGGGAAATTAATTTTATCACTGAATAAAGACATTTATGGGTAAACTGGCATTCAAGGTAATTCATCTCAGTATTCTGGAGAAAAATCATGAAACTTAGAATGTATTATGCTTGCTCCGTCACATTCTAACAAGTCATGTTAACAATTTATTTATTTATTTATTTATTTATTATTTTTGTTAGGAAGATCAGCACTGAGTTAACATCCATGATAATCCTCCTCTTTTTGCTAAGGAAGACCGGCTTTGAGCTAACATCTATTGCCAATCCTCCTCCTTTTATTTCCCCAAAGCCCCAGTAGATAGTTGTATGTCATAGTTGCACATCCTTCTAGTTGCTGTTTGTGGGACACGGCCTCAGCATGGCTGGAGTATCGGTGCGTCAGGTCACGCCCAGGATCTGAACCCAGGCCGCCAGTAGCAGAGCGTGCACACTTAACCACTAAGCCACTGGGCCGTCCCCCACGTTAACAATTTAAAGTTGAATGTTTGACTAGCCTCTACTCTCTCTGTTCAGAAGAAGGATGACTTTTTCTTGTCTTGAAAACTTTTGAATCCAGGGACTCTCCGTTGGACTTCAGAGAGGATAAGATATTGCTGTTGTATCTATTTCTCTTCAGCTGTAGGCTGCATCTTCTAAAGATCATAGAATTTAACATGGTCTAATCGATGTATGTGATTTGGGTCAAAAAATCAAAGTAATGAACCCAAGATAGGAATCTATAAGTTTGGTTCTTAATAAAGAATTTCCTTTTATATCCTCAAGTATCTGTGATTACTAGTAAAAAATCACCTGTGGGTGATGAGATGTGGCTCTGCTGGCAATGTCTGACTTGAACATCCATAGTTAAGGCTGCCAAATCTGTAGGTAGATTAGACTTGACCTCTCAATGACCTCTGCCCTTGTTCATTGACATGGGAAAAATAAGAATTTAAAAAAGCTGCTGTTATTGACACTCAATGCTAGAAATGCCCATGAAAGAGTGAGTTTGATTTGGTAAACCAAAGACAGTACAAACAGAACAAAGACTTTAATATCTATAAAATTTAAAAAACTTCTAATTTTTAAAAATATAACTCTATTTTTGCCACAGTGCAAACTGTGTATATATGAATGAAATATCCCTCTGTCCATTTCTTAACTTGTTTCCATTGATTTGATGGATTTTTCCTCTAATCCATATTCCAAGTGTGAAAGAACATCTTGGTCCTTCAAAGAAAATAAGCCATTGAAATTTGATTTTCTTTTAGCTTGGCATCCTAGAGGTTTGAGGAATAAATTATCATGTAATGATACAACGATTTTGAAATCTAATTGTTAATTAGAGGTGTGTAAGGGATGATTGAATAGTGGTTCACCCCCATGGTCAGGGGTATTGTACACATGGACGTGTAAACATGATTCAGGAAGCTGCTTCAGCCCTGTGACATCCCTGAGAACCACAGTGCAGGAGGATCTAGGCACACAGCCGTCTGCCTCTATCTCCTGGGTTACATATAGATCCAGGGGTCTTAAGAGTGGCTTCAGAGCAGCTAACTTTTATCTATTTCTCCCCTTCCTTCTCTCCAGAAATAAACCCACACATCTATGGACAGCTAATCCTTGACAAAGGAGCCAAGAACATACAATGGAGAAAAGAAAATCTCTTCAACAAACGGTGTTGGGAAAACTGGACAGCCACATGAAAAAAAATGATAGTAGACCCTTACCTTACACCATACACAAAAATTAACTCCAAATGCGTTAAAGACTTGAATGTAAGACTTGAAACTGTGAAAATTCTAGAAGAAAACATAGACAGTACGCTCTTCGACATTGTTCTTAGCAACATATTTTCAAACACCATGTCTGACCGGGCAAGAGAAACAATAGAAAAATTAAACAAATGGGACTACATCAAACTAAAAGCTTCTGCACAACAAAGAAAACCATCAACAAAACGAAAAGACAACCTAACAATTGGGAGAAGATATTTGCAAACCATACATCTGATAAGGGGTTAATCTCCAAAATATATAAAGAACACATGCATCTCAACAACAAAACTACCAACCCAATTAAAAAATGGGCAAAAGACCTGAACAGACATTTCTCCAAAGAAGATATACAGATGGCCAACAGACACATTAACTATCAGGGAAATGCAAATCAAAACTAGCATGAGATATCACCTCATGCCCGTCAAGGGACGAATGGATAAAGAAGATGTGGTATATATACACAATGGAATACTACTCAGCCATAAGAAACGATGAAATCCAGCCATCTGTGACAACATGGATGGACATTGAGGGAATTATGCAAAGTGAAATAAGTCAGAGGGAGAAGGTCAAATACCACATGATTTCTTTCATTAAGTAGTAGATAAAACAACAATAAACAAACACATGGAGACAGAGATTGCATTGGTGGTTACCAGAGGGGATGGAGGGAGGGAGGAGGGTGAAAGAGATAATTCGGCACATGTGTGTGGTGATGGGTTGTAATTGGTATTTGAGTGGTGAACATGATGTAATCTATGCAGAAATAGAAGTATAAACGATGTACACTTGAAATTTATACAATGTTATAAACCAATGTTACTGCAATAAACAAAAATTAAAAAAAAAAAAGGGTCTATTTGACCCAACACAAGATTTTAATTAATCAAATCATCATAAATTAAGATAATGTACTGTCTTTTTGATGACCAGGAGGCACATGGGTCCATTTTGAAAATATGCCCGTCTGTCTTTGTTCCCCACGGAAAGCTTCTGGTCACTAGGTCTCCAGTGGCTTGCACAAGCCCTAGGTCTATAATAGCTTGGTGCCTCTCCTTCTACTTGGGGTAGAAATAAAAGAGGTCAGAGAGACTTACTGTAGTTTTGGAGACTTGTAATGTCTTCTATGGAGACCATCCATGCATATTGTTCTGGATAGCTCTCTGTGCCTAAGACTACTAGTTACTTTAAGGGTTTGTCGGGAACTGTGAAAGGTCTGATATTTTACCTTACCTGCAAACCAATAAGTTAGCCTACCATGGTCTTACAGATGCTGGCAAAAAACACGAGACCCATGCGTAAGAGACAAAGGACTTAATGACACAACAATAGCAGTGACCAGAGTATCAGCATTTGCACCGGTTCACTAAATCCCACTTCCTACAGGGTGATACACAGTGGGCCAGGTGAGACACAGAGAGTTGCAAGAGCTCAGAGCTTAAGAAACTCAAATCTTTGATAACGGGCAGGAAGTCTGCTGACGTTTGCCTCGGGGGTGTGTGTTATTTTTATTATACTGGGCAGTAAGCAAGCCTGCCCTTTGCTCCAGAGGAGGCCACTATTTCTATTTTCCAAGGCTGACAGTTCTACACACATCCTTGAAAAGATAACCTGGTTTTACTGGGTTTCAAAGATAAACTTGAATGAATCATCATTCAGCTCTTCTGTTTCCTTTATTGAGATTGTGCAAATATGCTCTTTTCTCTGTAAAGTTCACTAACTTTATTCATACATAAGGGATGCTTTTGGTTTTATTTATTAAGTTGAAATTTTCTTATTAGAGAAAATGAGGAAACAATTATGGATTGGATCTGAAGGTATGCTTTTCCAAGAAAAATGTGAAAGATCAGTGCTCATAGAAATTTGCCACAAGGAACTGATAGCAACTTAAATGATTTTAATTTGAATACTGTTTTGTACAAATTTCTTCCATCTTACTTCATCCTCTCTGCTTCCTGTAGCTCTCATATGGGAATGGGGCAGTTTCAGGGATTCACTGAACTCATTTACAACATTAAAATGGTTTTGTCTGTTGTGTTTTTTTAATTGAGGTAAAGTTGACATACAACATTATATTAGTTTCAGGGGTACAATGTAATGATTCAATATTTGTATATATGTTGAAATGATCACAATACGTCCAGTTAACATCCCTCCCCGTACATAGTTACAAATATTTTTCTCTTGTGACGAGGACATGGCGTGTTTCAAGGTGCAGAAGAATCAATGATGATGTCATACTTTTCCATATACAGCTTGATGAATTTGGACATAAGTATACACCCTTGAGACTGTCACAACCATCAGGGCCACAAACATATCCATCACGTCCCAAAGTTTTCGCTCATCTCCTTTTGTACTATTATTCTGTGGTAAGAACACAACATAATATCTACTCTATTAGCAAATGTGACATATGCAATATAGTCTTGTCAGCTGTAGGCACTATGCCGTATCCTAGATCTCCAGAACTTATTTATCTTGATAACTGAAACTTTGTATCCTTTGACCATCAGCTCCCCATTTCTCCATGCCCCCAGCCCTTGGCAACCACGATTCTAACCTCTGCTTATATGAGTTTGACTATTTTAGATTCCACATATAAGCGAGTATTTGTCTTTCTCTGTCTTCTAGGTCCATCCATGTTGTCAAAAATAGCAGCAATTCCTTCTTTTTTCAAGGTTGACTAATATTCCATTTCTTTATCTATTCATCCATCAGTGATGTTTAGGTTACTTCCGTATCTTGGCTATTGTGAATTAGCTGCAATGAACATTAGAGTGCAGGTACTCTCTTTGAGACCCAGATTTCAATTCCTGTGGGTAGATACCAGTAGTGGGATTGCTGGATCATATGCTAGTTTTCATTTTTGGAGGAACATCTATACTGTTTTCCATAATGGCTGTACTAGTTTACATTCCCACAAGGGTTCCTTTTCTCCACATCCTCACCAACATTTGCCATCTTTAGGTTTTTTTGATAATCGCCATCTTAACAGGTGTGAAGTGGTAGCTCATAGTGGTTTTGATTTGCATTCCCTGATGATCAGTGATGCCGAACACCTTTTTGTACACCTGTTGGCCACTTGTATGCCTTCATTGGATAAAGTCTTTTCTGGTCCCTTGCCCATTTTTAAAATTGATTTGTCTTTTTCCTATTGAGTAAACACAAAAAAAGAGAACAAAATTTCCAGGAATTATGGGTTCTTCCCAGTTGATGCAGATGGTTTTGTATTTACAGTGGTACCAAAAGGTCATGTTTCGTGCTTTTTCTTCAGCTTGTTATAAGACCAGCAGTAGCTGCGGCATGGCAGATAATCAGAATCATCTGGGTTTGGAGGTTTACAACATAAATGAGTGGTAAGGAATTTTTTATTATTCCAAGGAAATTATTGAGATCATACTCCATGGAATCTAGTGTTGATAGATGTAGGAGGAAATTAAGGTGAGGATTGGTGATCTGTCATTACTTCTGATCTTGAGGGACAGGTATCTACTGTATGAGTATTTGAATAAAAATATTAGAGATCAGGAATTTGTGTGGGTGAATGTTTACTGAATTATTTACTTTTGAACATCACCATTTGGATTATGTGAACATCTGGGATATGGGAGAAAGTCACTAACGGGGTGGTTGATAATGTCACTATTGATTTAACTTCTAAAGGAGCTATAAACACCAAATGGTCAATGGATTAAGCAAATGAGTAGTCAGAAAACACAGAAATGGTAGGATTTGGGATTTAGTAAACGACTAGGGACCGACTGTCCTGAGAGGGAATGCCAGGACTTGTGTGGTTGAGAGTGACAAGGACAAGAAGAGAATAGAAACACACTCAAAGAAGGAGTTAACAGGATGGAGGAGGAGAAATGATCTGGAGAAGCCTTGAGCTTTGACCTTGAGCTTTCTGTTCTTGATGCAAATCTGCCTGATGACATCCCAGGACATAGGTCAGATCTATCCCCAGAGGATAGAGGGAGGGTGGAAGTACAAAACAGCCAGGATAATTGTCCTAAAATGGCAGGCTTCCTTTATCATTTGACCCAATTTCATGATTTATTTTTGTAGAGTAAGAGGAAAAGAAGGATGACAGTCACGTTTTCACAGAGGAAGCAGCGTGACTGTGGGAACCAGTCCAAACCAAAGCCTGGTTTAAGCATCTTCATCCCTTTGAGGATGTCCAGTGACATATTCAAGAGGCCGGTTACTAGAATCCCATCCCATCCTGGCAATGACGGCTCTCTGGGAGGACACCTTGGACCAGCCCCACCAGGTCTGCTGGCACGAGAGACCACAAGGACTCCAGGTCTGCAGCAGTGCAGGACAACTGGTAAGTCCTTTCAATCTTGCCACAGCGTTGCAAAAACTTGCACCTAGTCACACAGGTGAATCCCTGCCAGGTGTGCTCGCAGGTGGTCTGCACTCCAGGTCTCATGCCCACTCCTGCCGGTCTTCAGATTTGGCAAGGATGATTCCAGGAGCTGACCTGGGAATTCCACAGCTCCACTGCCAACAATTTCTGGTGACTGAGGAAGGCATCAGGAAGGAGGACAGGGCAGTGAAGAGCACAGGAGAGACATTGGTGATAGCACTGATGGCGGACAGACTTGCTAGCGAGGCAGAGAAAGTAAGGGGTCAAGAAGGACGTAATGATAGCAGATGAAACGGAGCAGTCATGTCAGTTAGGTGTTTTAGCAGCGTTCCTAATGTTTTCTTCCTTTGAGCTCTTGATATTTTAAAACATATGAATACTTTTCTTTTATTAAACTCCACTGTATGACATAGAAAATATAGACATCAGTTTCCTTCTGAGGTGAGAGGTTGGGTTTCAGGTGAAGAGAACAAGGAGATCTTCCTTTTTCATGCCATTCGCTCATTTTCCTTTACTATGTACATTATTTATTTGTACTTTAAAATCAGCAGCGAGTTATCAACGTCACGGGATGATTCAGTTTTTCCCCTCACAGTCACAGTAAAACCTACTTAAAGTGGATTATTCTTTTTGTGTAATATTCCAAAATATTATTTCAAAAGCACTTTTATGTCTATGTTCTCAAATTAGATATTTACTTCTAGGTCTCCATTTTTATGTTCTTTGTTGCATGCTAATTCAAAGTTGCACCTAAGGAAATATCAGATTTCCCTCAGTTTTTGGGATCCATATGTGTTGCTAATTTGATCCATGAAGATGGACATGGCAGTTGGGGGATCGTGCAATTATCTTTTTATTTTTTTAATTTTTTGTTTATTACAGTAACATTGGTTTATAACATTGTATAAATTTCAAGTGTACATCATTATACTTCTATTTCTGCATAGATTACATCATGTTCACGACCCAAATACTAATTACAACCCATCACCACACACATGTGCCGGATTATCCCTTTCGCCCTCCTCCCTCCCCCATTCCCCTCTGCTAACCACCAATCCAGTCTCTGTCTCTATGTGTTTGTTTATTGTTGTTATTATCTACTACTTAGTGAAGGAAATCATACGGTATTTGACCTTCTGCTGCTGACTTATTTCGGATCGTGCTATTATCAAAAGACATCTTTTCAGCATCAGGAATCTGACAACAACCCACTGCTTGTTGGGATTTAATTGACTATTTGAGGCATCAAGCTTTCACTGTTGGCACTTCTTTCTCTTTGGAGGGAAAGTACGGCCTTCCCAGTCTTTCCATTACCAAATCACTTTTCTGGGTGGCTGTGCCATGTCAGGAAGGGCTTGGGATGCCGGGAACCAGGATTCATCCTCAGCTTCTGGCTGTCCTGACAAGGCTTCCCTGGCAGAGTCCAGCCTGTGTGTCTAGGTGACACTTGCAGCCATCAGAAAGGAGGTGATAACTCACAAGTGCCAAGTGATTCATCTGGCCCTTGTCTTACAGGGCGTTCCCAAGGGATGAGGTTCAAAATGCCACTTGGTTACCCTTTGAAAGCTCATAGTCATGAGGTGGGTTCTCGGTTTGAGCTCAGAGCAGTGACTGTTCACCGCCAGAGGTGAAGTATTTCAGTATTTTAATTGGAAAGGCTGTGCTCATGCACGTCTATGGATCATCAGTTCCGTGGCATTCCCTGCTGGAACCACCCACACCCCTGTCACGTCTCATCTTTCAAAGCTCCAAACAGGGTTCACACCCCAGCAAGTGGTGGTAATGTAACCACAGCACAGGACTGGGGAAAAAAAGACAACCACCAGGGGTGACACAGTTTCAGGGCTTGGGCCCATTTGCCCCATTTGGATGAGTTGGTAACACCAACACTTAGTGTGTAAACTGGAGGATTGTCCAAGACCATGGACCTCAGAACGACACAGGCTCAGAAGTCACCTTGGACAACAAAGGACAGTGTGGGGTCATTCACTGGCCAGGATTATGGTCCCTTATACTGGAAAAGTAGAGCTCACCAGGGGTCCATCAGGCCAAGCCAGGGAGGAGCCTGGGGGCCATCTAGGGAATTTCTGCCCTAAAGGGAATTGCATAAGGCAGGCAGGGGTGCTGAAAATCCTAGTTCACAGGGAGCAGTCATGTTTATGGAACGAGGCCCAGCAGTAGCCTTAAAAGCTGCGTCACAAATCTTTCCTCCTGGATACAGAACAAGCAGGAAAAGGAATTCAGAGTCCTGGACAAGGATCCCAGCAGGATTCAAATCCAGTTCAAGGGTGAACATGGAGCCCCTAGAGGGGCCTCAGGAGGGAAAGTCCTGCCTGCCTTTAGTCCATTTGCAAATGACCTTCCTTGGGCCTTGTCCTCTCCACGTGTACGTTTTGATCTTTTTACATTGTTTTCCCCAATTAGAGCTGATGCAATTTCAGAGATTTAACTAGAAAACTACAAGTTCCTAAAATTTGCTCAAAAGAAATCTCAACAAGAGAAGCAGAAAACGTTCCCTGTTCCTCCAGAATGTAGAAAGGCAGCCCCTGCCCATGGGACGACATGGTCCTGGGTAGTGCTGTTTTAAAGACACCCACATTTCAGTGGTTGTTGCTTTGCCTGTGAAAGTACCTTCAACATTTAAATCCCAAGAGAAAGGGTGGGGGCCGTGTCTGTTCCTGGAGGAGCTGAATGATACTGAAATGAACTGGTCTTCGGAGTTAGGGGGACTTGGGAATGTCCCCATTAGCCAGGGAAGGGGCTGGCTATTCTCCCTTCTCCCACATACAATAAGCTGGCGACGCAGAAGAGTTCTTGATTCAAGGAGAAATGTGAGATTCTGTGTCTCACTTACATGCCTACAGAAAGCGACAGAACCACACCACAACTCCCAGGCTGTGAAGGGAACAGGATTTTAATATAATATTCATATATGGCATTTATTATTTACAACAAATAATTATTGTCCCTTCCCAATGGGTGAATAGGTGCTGGGGTAGAGATATCAGGGAGCTGGGGTGGGGTCATCTCCTCTCTCTTGGGCTTCAAGGGACCCCAGCGATCAGATTACAATGCTCCCCTTCCCATCATGTGTGAGGAGCTAGCCTGGTGCATCACAAGCCTCCCAGCTGTGTCCCTGCTGCTGAAGATGGGGTTGTGATTGGCCACTGGTATGGGGCTCGGTGTTGGGGCCTGGGGACTGAGTAGAAGAGTAGGGTTATCTTGGGGGCCCTCCCTCAGAATCATGGCCTCCACCCTGTCCCCACTGCCCTAGGTGCTCCAGAGTCTGTGCTCAGTGCTGTCAGCCACCAGTACCCCATTTATCCCTGTCACGTGAGCGATCATTTAGTATCACCTATTTCACAGAGGAGGAAACAGTCTCAGGAAGCTGAAGAGAGTCACCCTAGTCACAGGACTGCTCAGTAGTGGAGCTGGGATCCCAGTGCCAGCTGTCCAACTCCCAAAGGCCACGCTTAACCCAAAGCTTTACAGAACCCCTAGGAGTCAGTCACCCCGGCCCAGACACTCACTCACCCCTGACCTTGATGATGGCCGGAACTTCTTGGCCTTGAGTATTCTGCTGGCTAACTAGGTCTGGAACTCCAGCTGGCAGGACAGGCTGTAGCTACAGGACAGAGAGTCACCTGTGAGCCTACCAGGACCTACACGTCAGGTGTCCCCCTGGTGCCTGCCCAGCAGAAGGAGTCTGGGTGTCCCAGAGGTCAACATGCAATAAGGCCTGGGGCTCACCGGAGGACCACGGAGACAGGCTCTGTGGACTGGCCAACAGAGAGAGTCCACCCCTGCCCTCACCCAACTCCGGCCCGGCCTCACCTATCATTCTCGTTGAGCAGCTCCATGTCCTGGAACTAGGCCCCAAATCGCTCCTCAGGCTCTAGGTTGTAATTCTTTGCAGCCACCTGGAGCAGCAGGATCTCCCTCATGACTGGGTATTCCTGGGACCAGAGGGAAGGAGAAGATGCAGACAGGGCCTGAGTAGGGGATATTGCATGGGCCTTGTGGGGTGTGAGGAGTGGGGCAGGGGATCAGTCCTGGGAACCCTCCTTCCCTCCAGTTCCATCCAGGTTCTACCTGTTCGCAGAATGGGAATAATCAGCGCCTCCTCCAGGATTATTTCCATGATACCATCCTCCCCTCAACTCACCTGCCAATTGGATGGGTCTCCCACTTCTCTGTTATCAAACACTTCCTCTCAATGTAAGATACAGGGGCTGGAGCCAGGGACTGTTCTGCCCAGAGGGTCTCTGAATTCCTCCTCCTTCCCCTCCCCTGCAGGGATGCTGCAACTGTTCACTTCAGTCCTCTTCTCAAGGTTGATCTCCTTCCCCTGGGAGGCAGACAGGCAGAGTCCATCAGACAGAGCCCCCTAGCCTGACTAGACCCCTAGGCCCACCCCTTCTCATGTTGCACTACTGCCAGGTCCCCAGAGGGGGCCGCGCATGCAGAGAAAACAGGACTTGGACCTAGGCCAGGCTCTGGGCTCCAGAGAAGGAGGACATGGGGGTGAGGTTGAGGGACGTGGCAGCACAACCCACTCTGATGACAGACTTTTAGGGTGAGGCCTCAGGCAGACGGGACTGCTCAGCCACTAATGTGCTGCCTGACTTGGAGGGGCCCGACTTCTCTCTCCCTCCATGGGCAGCACGAGAGTGAGAGGCTGAGTCCAGCTCAGATAAAACCTCATGCAGCTGTGTCATCAGGCAGCTCTGAGCTTCCCCAGCCTGGGGAACTGGAATGGGTGTCTCAGGTGGAGCCTCTGTTCACTCATCCCTAAGATGGGCCTGATGCCCCAGCTCCCAGGGGCGGCTGCGAGTCTCTCATGAGAGATGTGTAAAGTGCTGAGAGCTCAGAGCTCAGTTCCAGGGTCCCGCATCCCAAGGGTCAGGATTCTGGTCCTCCCTGTCTGGTCCTCAGGTTCACCCACCTCGAGATTATCACCCATCAGCAGGTGCAGCATCAGCAGGTCACCGAGGAAATTGTGAAGATTGGGAATGACAGCCTGTGACACCAGGGTGCGGGTGGGATTAGTCCTTTATCTCAAGTCTGCCCCCGGCAGACCTTCTTCTGAAAAGTCCTCACCCTCAGCCTCCTGGCCCACCCCAAGTTTCCCACGGGGAGCAGCCTAGGACCCTTAGCAGCCTCCCCTCAATTCCTCCTCCCTTCACACCCAAGAACACCACACTCCTCCTCCTCACCTCCCAGGGCCGGCTTCTGGCAAATCACAAGGTGTGCGGTCCCTGGCCCTCCCCACAACAAACCCATCCTGCACCAGCTCTTCAAGGCCCTTCTCCTGGTCACTTCTATTTTGGGATTCAGGCACTGCGGCAGCAAGAGGAAGGGCCCTCCTCTCTTGATGTGAGGCCTCCAGCTGGGAGGACAGAGCCCCTACCCCTCAGGCACACTCACCTGCTGCTGCTGCTTCTGCTGCACTCTCTGAGGGATGATCTCCGGGGGAGCAAACGTGGAGGCCCCCTCCTGCCAGGGTCAAGGACAGCGTCAGCAGGCCATACTCCCTTCACCCCATTTCTCTCCAGCACCACTGGCCTCCAACCCTGGACATCTGACTCTAAGCAACTGGTACCAATGCCACTACATCCTCCAAGGTTTTGTGACTCTAGAACAAGTCTAACTCCAACTCTCACTGTGGGTGTGAGCTTGGGTTTGTGGCCGGACCTCCCCAAGCCTGTTTCCTCATCTGGAAGGTGTGAGAACTCCAGCTACTTCACAGGTTCTCCTGAGGACTCAGTGTCACATGACTGTCATCATTGTGCTCACCCTCACCCCTCCAGGTGGAGCAGGCAGAAAGCTCCCACATTCCTTTCCTCCCCCTTATCTCATCACCACCCTGTGAAGCCTGCACCACACAGTCACCATCCCTCCCTTTTCTGATGAGGAGACAGAGGCCCAAACAGGTACAGTGAGTTGCTCAGGGACCCATAGAAGAGAGGCTGCTTACCCCTCCCAGCCAGAGGGTCTGTTCCAACACCCTCCCCTAACCCCCAGCCCCACCACAGACAAGAGTCCTGTCCTCTGAGCTCTCAAAGCTTGGCCCTGGGCCGAGCCGTGGATGGAGAGGACAGGGTGTCTTTGGAGTCTTGTTGAGTGGTTCCTGCCTGCCTCAGTCCCATGGAGTTTCTGGACCCAGGCTGGGACAGAGGCCGTGCCAAAGCCTTCTCCTCCCCAAGGAACCCCCCACGACATTCCCCTGCACTGAACTCTTTCTTTATCCACTCAGGAACTGAACACCCAAGGTGCCACCTCTGATCCACAGGGAAGCGGGTGACAGCACTCTTTGCTTCCTCGTTTACATGAAGCTCCTAACGTCCTTTCAGCAGCATCCACTAAGAATCCATCAGTTGCCTAGATGCTTCTCATAAACCACCGGGGGCATATGTCACTGACAACCAGGCACTCAGGTGAGACTCCTGTGGTTGACTCTAGTGACTGCTTTATGGGTTCGGGGGTGAGTCCCAGAATGCACACACATTTGTCTCTGGTCCAGCCATTCAGACCCAAAGATGAGCAGCCTGTTTGTCCACCTGGGCCATGAGAATCCTCTGCCATGCCCGTCCCTGTGGCAGGCAGGGTTCCCTCCCCTTGGAGACATGGTGAAGACAGAAGGAACAGCAGGGGCCTCCCTTCCCGAGGAGAGGTTTAGGCTGAGGGCTAAATGCACCCCAATCACCCAACATCCTGGAAGAAGCTACATCCAGCAAGATGGACATGCATGGAAGCCAGAGACCTGCTGATGGCACCAGCTCAGCATCTCCTCCTGGAACAGCCCAGTCAACACCACTGTGTCCCATGACCAGGGCTTCCTGTCCAAAAATGTCACCCCACTGGCCAATGGGCCTAACAAATCCCTCTGCTTGTTAACCTGGACAAGATAGACGGGAATGTTTCCGAGAAAGTTCAAGTGAGAAACTGTCAAACTCACAGCCTGCCCAGGCCCCCTGACCCTCTCCCCCCTCCTCTCTTTCCAGACCCCCAGCCTCCACTCTACCTTGGTCATCAGTTCTCTGCTCAAGGACTCGTCTTGGTTATAGAGCTCCTTCAGTTTTTCAGAGCTCTCCCTGAGAGGAGGGGAAAGAGGGAAGGATAAATTTAGGGATAATGTGAGGGGTCTGAGTGCAAATCCCTTTTCTTTGACAACCCAAGAGATTCAACCTGCCTGGAGGAGTGTTCTCACTGGGCTCCTCTGAGTGCTAAGGTCTGATGGGACTTGGAGGCGGCTCTCCTGTTGGTCAGTGGGGTCTCCACTCCCCAGCTCTACAGAGCAGCTCTGTTTTGACCACTTTGAGTTTCAGCTGGGCATAGACTTCTGTTGCTATAAACACTTGGAAATCTCCAATGTGGCTCAACCCAGTACGTAACATTTAGGGAAACTGAGTCCTGAAGCAGAACTGGTGCACTAAGGACACCAGAAGTCTTAGAGACAACACACCGAGATCCAGATCATGTCCCCAGCATTTGCTGCCTCCCAGGAGATCCCAGCTGACTGAGGTGCCAATGGCAGACATACAGGAGATCCCACATCCATCTTGGTCCTCCTATGGAGAGGGGCCTACCCACCAGGAAACCTCCCCCATGTGTTCTTCAGGTGGCTTGTGGAGGTTTTCTGCAGAACAGAGATGACAGTGCGGGTTGAGGAGAAGTTCTTCAGGAGCTCACACTCTTGGGGAAGGGAAGAGAGTGAGGTGTGACATGGGGTTCTGGAGCCCCACTTGATCTAGCTTCAGTCCCCTTCTATTTAAATCTCCCCTCCTGGATGAGACTGATGCTCAGGGAGCCCCAGAAGGACACATTTAGGACCCAAAGAGTAACACTCACAGGGAGGAGGATTTTAGCTCAACCCAGGGAAGGAGCCAGGTAGGAAGTGAGCATCCTCCCACTGGGACCTGGAGTCAAGGTCAGCGGGCCCCTGGTAGGAAGGGCCTAGGGACTTGCAGGGGCTTAGACCACACACTTCAATGCTGGGAGCTGATAAAGGTGGAGAGGCAGTTCCCAAATCTCCAGAGAGGTGCTCCACAGGGCCTCCCACAGCACACCTGGGCCACCTGGATCCAGTGCTCCACCACCCTCGCCCTGTCCTGGGCCGTCATGCTCAGATCCCCGAGGCAGGCGGTGATGACGAGGCTGGCCACCCTTCTGGAGTGCTCGACAGTGGCCTGGATGGTGGGTACCAGGTGCTCATTGTCGGGCTTGTTCTTCATGCCCCAGGTGGAGCCCAGGCACTGAGAGGGAACAACCTTCCAGAAGAGTTCCTGGGGAACAGTGGGAGTGTCACTTGGCTCTGCCACACCCCAGTTCTGTGTCCATAGCACCCAAAGCCCCACACAAGAATCACAGTTTAGAGCTGGAGCTCAGGAAGCTCAGGATGTGGTCTGAGCCTTATGAGAGTCCCTGGGTTTTCTTCTCTGTCCACCGAGGGTACCCAGCACAGGATGACCCAGGACCCAATACTGGCAGGGAAGGGAGAGGGGCATTTGCACCCAGCCTGTCCTGGCTAACTCCAAGCTCCAGACGGTGGCTCAACTCGGCTCATGCCAAGGGGGCATATTCCACCACCCTGATCAGCCCTCTGGTTTCACTGCCCATTCTGATGTACATTCCCCCATGGCAGTTACAACCACGGGCCTTTTCTGTCTCCCATGTAGGAAATATACATCAGGTGTCTAACAATTCCTGAGGCTGTTGAGCCTCTTGAGCAGAGGGTTGGGCCAGCGTGGACCTGGCTGCACACAGTGAGTTCCCCTCCGCCACTGATGGGCTAGACCCTGTCCAGCTTTCCATCTCTTCTACCTTATGGAGCCGGCACAGCCACTCTGTGAAGGTCCTCTTAATGTCCACCGCTATGATCTGGAGGTGGACAGTAGAGGCTTGGGGGTTCAGAAAGTTGCCCAGGCCGTATGGTTGACAAGGCGTGGAGCCGGGATTTGGGCCCAGATCATAGGAGTCCAGATCAGGTCTGGGGCAACGATGGCAGAAGGAAGGCCTGCTCCACTCCGCCCTGAGAGCCCAGCTGCTCATCGCATCCATCACGGTCAACTGTTCCATGACCAGCTTAGAAGGGAAGGCCGTGAGGTTGGGCTTCTTCTCACAGCTCCTTAACAGCCACAGTTGGAGATGGACTTCCCACTAGAAATGATGGTCCAATTGACTCCAGCTCAGCAACTCCCACTCCTGCTGGAGCCGATGTTGGCCCTTGCTCCAGCTCCAACACTGCTGATGGAGGGGACGCTGGCTCCAATGCTAGAAGGGGTGATGTCAACGGAGCTGTAGCCAGCTCTACCTCCACCACTGCCCACTGCTCTACTTCTGCCACTGGCTGGAGCTGTGCAGCTGGCGCTGCAGTGGAATAAAGAGAAAGATTCACCCACATAGCTGACTTTCCATGTGTCCTTCTAAACACAGGAAATATCCCACTTCCCTTCCATGGAGCCAGCCTGCAGTCTCCTTTGCACTCTTGCTCTGCCTCAGTGGCCTCCGGAAGCTCACACCGGGCAAGAGTAAGAGGGTCACGGCAGCTCAGCTCCAAACCAGGCAAGGAGACTTGCGTGTACATCCACTTTAGCTTGAAAAGGGGACAGCCCCAGTCTGATCCTGCCCTAGTTCTGGTCCAACCTCGTCATCTCAAGGTCCTGAGTGTGGAGACCCTCTGCTCCTTCTCTCATCTCGGAGCAGCACTGGATGGTCTTTTGTGGCCTGGTGCACCTGTCTCTTCTCTAGTGAGTTGGTGGAGTTGAAACCATTGGGCAGCTCCTCAACGACTTCCTGACTGGAGTTCTGCAAAGACTGCTCGGAAGATGGGCCAGAAGGAATCAGGGGCTGCCTGCACACTGCCACTGGGGTCGACCACCAAGAGAAAATCTGCTCCTCAGTTCAGGCACAGAGGGACATCCCTGCAAAGAACTGTGGTCAGAGAGGGAAGGAGATGAAACCTCTATGGCTCGGTAGCATAAGAGTAGAGGAGCTCACCTTCTCATGCTGCCAGCCATGACCTGGGCTATGAACATGACAGACCCACCATGCTTCTGACACCTAACAACAAGCTTCTGCCTGGGAATGACCTGTCCCTCATGCCCTGCCTTCTTCCCTCCACACAAACACACACAGACACACACACACACACACACGACGAGGGGCAAGGGGTGTGCGGCTGATCAGGTGAGATCACAGTTGTGTTGTGGCCTGCACTAGCCTTTCCTGGGCTGCCCTGTGTTACTCTTCACTGCCTTCTGCCAGACGCCCAGAGGTGTCTGGGATGAGGACTGAGCCAACGTTGGCAAAAACCAAAAGATTCCCTTTCTGGGCTTTTTTGAACCCAGATCCTCCAAAAGTTGGGATACAACGACAAAACATTTTTGCCTGTTGACTGTCTCCAGTCAAGTGAGCTGGATGGGGGGCTGTGGGTGCCTGGTTACTAGAGTTCTAAGATCTGTTGAAGTCTATGACCAAGGAAGTGAGGTCATTTTTCAAGATTCTTTTACCTGGGCCCCTTCCCTCAATCAGACTTGTCCAGAACTGCCCCCTGCGCCTGGGCTGCTCACCCTCCTCCCACATGTCATTTCCTGAACTGTACACAAGGAGCCTACACAGCCCTAGCCACAGCTCCCTGGAAACCTAAGTCGGGTCCTAGCTTTGAGGAGAGAGAGGTGAATGCAGACCTCCTTTTTCTTACCAGTTCTTCATCCTGAGAAAGTCCCTGTGCCTCTCAGATCCTCCCCAGTCTCCAAACCTGCACCATGAGGATCAGGCTAGAATCTACATCCTAGGGATGTCACCCGGTGTATATGACATAATATCTATTACCCTTGTGGGCTGGTGTCACATGTACCTAAGGCACAAACTTAGAGATGGAAGAACAACAAGAAGGGGTGACAGGTAACACAGAACACCACTCAAAGCAGGCCTGGGTTCTAGCAATGTGATATTGGAACTGTCGCTTCCAACTTGGCCTCATTTTCAGGTCATCATCATGAGGGGGTTGAAACTAATGGAAATTTGGATACTGCCATCCTGCGGCATAAAACCATTCAATTGTTTCCTGTTTAATGGAAAATGAGACCCAAGTGCCTTGTCTTGGCCTATGAGATGGGCAACCTCCACAGTGGTACTCAGTAAGCCCTACCCATGGTATAGCCATCCCAGTGGAACCACTAAGTAGTTCGTAACTGGCTTCTTAACATAATAACAGCCAGAGTGATGGGATGTCTTGTCTAAATTTTAACTAAAAATGTCTCTCACTTCCTCTTAATACCTCTTTCATGTTCCATCTCTCTCTCTCTCTCACTCTGTCGAATCCCTGTAACTGAGGAATCAAATACCAGTGTGTGGGGCTGCCCAATGTGGAGCCCTATAGAGGAGAGAAGCACGGGAGTACCCAGGCTAACAAGATAAAGAAACTCAGGCTCTCAGTCCAAACTGAACTCTGAAGGCTGAGAGAGAACTTGTAGGCCAGTCCTCCCCCAGTTGAGCCTCAGTTGCAGGCCTCACAAGGTGGTGATGAGGTAAGAGGGAGGAAAGGAATGTGGGAGATTTCTGCCTGCTCCACCTGGAGGGGTGAGGGCGAGCACAATGATGACAGTCATGTGACACTGAGTCCTCAGGGGAACCTGTGAGGTAGCTGGAGTTCTAAAACCTTCCAGATGAGGAAACAGGCTTGGGGAGGCCAGACCGAAAGCCCAAGCTCACACTCAGAGTGAGAGTTGGAGTTAAGCTTGTTCTAGAATCACACCTTGGAGGATGGAGTGGCATTGGAACCAGTTGACTCGAGTCAGACGTCCAGGGTCGGAGGCCAGTGGTGCAGAGAGAAATGGGGTGAGGAGAGGATGGCGCGCTGATATTGTCCTTGACCTGGCAGGAGGGGTCCTCGACGTTTGCCCCCCCGCAAATCATCCCCCAGAGAGTGCAGGAGAAGCAGCAGCAGCAGCAGGTGAGTGTGCCTGAGGGGTAAGGGCTCTGCCCTCCCAGCTGGAGGCCTCAAATCAAGACAGGAGGGCCCTTCCTCTTGCTGCCACAGTGCCTGAATCCCCCAGTAGAAGTGACCAGGAGGAGAGCCTGTGAGATCTGGTGTAGGATGGGTGTGTTGTGGGGAGGGCCAGGGACCGCATACCCTGCGATTTGCCAGAAGCCGGCTCTGGGAGGTGAGGAGGAGGAGTGTGGTGTTCTTGGGGTGTGAAGGAAGGAGGAATTGAAGGGAGGCTGCTAAGGGTCCTAGGCTGCTCCCTGTGGGAACCCTGGGGTGCGCCAGGAGGCTGAGGGTGAGGACTTTTCAGGGGAGGGTCTGCAGGGGGCAGACTTGAGAGCAAGGGCTCATCCCACCCACAGCCCGATGTCACAGAGTGTCATCCCCTATTTGGCACTTTCCTCGGTGACCTGCTGATGGTCTACTTGGTGATGGGTGATTATCTCGAGGTGGGTGATCCTGAGGACCAGGCAGGAAGGACCAGAATCCTGAGCCTTGGGAATCGGGAGCCCCCGAAGTGAGCTCTGAGCTCCCAGCACTTGGGACATCTCTCCTGAGAGCCTCGCAGCCACCCCTGGGAGCTGGGGCATCAGGCCCATCTTAGGGATGAGTGAACAGAGGCTCCACCTGAGACACCCATTCCAGTTCCCCAGGCTGGGGAATCTCAGAGCTGCCTGATGGCACAGCTGCATGAGGTTTTATCTGAGCTGGACTCAGCCTCTCCCTCTCATGCTGCCCATGGAGGGAGAGAGAAGTCGGGCCCCTCCAAGTCAGGCAGCACATAAGTGGCTGAGCAGTCCCTTCTGCCTGAGGCCTCAGCCTCCAAGTCTGTCATCAGAGAGGGTTGTGCTGCCAGGTCCCTCAGCCTCACCACCATGTCCTCCTTCTCTGGAACCCAGATCCCGCCCTAGGTCCAAGTCCTGTTTTCTCTGCATGCGCGGCCCCCTCTGGGGACCTGGCAGTAGTGCAACATGAGAAGGGGTGGGCCTAGGGGTCTAGTCAGGCTAGGGGGCTCTGTCTGATGGACTCTGCCTGTCTGCCTCCCAGGGGAAGGAGATCAACCTTGAGAAGAGGACTGAGGTGAGCAGCTGTGGCACTCCCTGCAGGGGAGGGGAAGGAGGAGGAATTCAGAGACCCTCTGGGCAGAACAGTCCCTGGCTCCAGCCCCTGTATCTTACATTGAGTGGAAGAGTTTGATAACAGAGAAGTGGGAGACCCATCCAATTGGCAGGTGAGTTGAGGGGAGGATGGCATCAAGGAAAACTTCCTGGAGGAGGCGCTGATTATTCCCATTCTGAGAACAGGTAGAGTCTGGATGGAACTGGAGGGAAGGAGGGTTCCCAGGACTGGTCCCCTGCCCCACTCTTCACATTCCACAAGGCCCCTGCAGCATCCCCCACACAGACCCTGTCTGCATCCTCTGCTTCTCTCTGGTCCCAGGAATACCCAGTCATGAGCGAGATCCTGCTGCTTCAGGTGGCTGCAAAGAATTACAACCTAGAGACTGAGGAGCGATATGGGGCCTGGTTCCAGGACATGGAGCTGCTCAATGAGAATGACAGGTGAGGCCGGGCAGGAGTTGGGTGAGGGCAGGGGTGGACTCTCGCTGTTGACCAGTCCAGAAAACCTGTCTCCATGGACCCCCACTCAGCCCCAGGCTTTATCGTGTGGCCACATCTGGGACACTCAGACTCCAGCTGCTGGGCAGGCAGTCGGAGGACACCTGAGGTGTACGTCCTGGTAGGCTCACAAGTGCCTCTCTCTCCTGGAGCTACAGCCTGTCCTGCCAGCCAGAGCCCTAGACCCATATAGACTGCAGAATACTCAAGGTCTAGAAGAACCCGCCATCATCAAGTTCAGGTGTGAGTGAGTGTCTGGGCCGGGGTGACTCACTCATAGGTGTTCAGTAAAGCTTCGGGCTAAGCGTGCCCTTGGGGAGTCGGACAGCTGGCACTGGGATCCCAACTCCACTACTGACCTGTCCTGTGACTGGGGTGACTCTCTTCAGCTTCCTGAGACTCCGTTTCCTCCTCTGTGAAGTAGGTGATACTAAATGTTCGCTCACGTGGCAGGGACAAATGGGGTATTGGTGGCTGACAGCACTGAGCACAGGGTCTGGAATACCCAGGGCAGTGGGGACAGGGTGGGGGTCCATGATTCTGAGGCAGACCCCCAAAGATAACCCAACTCTTCTACTCAACCCCCAGGCCCCAACACCGAGCCCCGTACCAGTGGCTGATCACAGCACCATCCTCAGCAGTGGGGACACAGCTGGGATGCTTGCAAGGCACTGGGCCATCTCCTCCCACCTGAAGGGAAGGGGAGAATTGTAAGCTGATCCCTGGGGTCCCCTGAAGCCCAAGAGAGAAGGAACGACCCCACCCCAGCTCCCTGACATCTCTACCCCAGCACCTATTCACCCATTGGGGAGGGACAGTAGTTATTTGTTGTCAATAATAAATGCCATATTTGAATATTATATTAAAGTCCTGTGCCCTTTACAGCCTGGGAGTTGTGGTGTGGTTTTGTCGCTTTTTGTAGGCATGTAAGTGAGACACAGTGTCTCATATTTCTCCTTGAATCAAAAACTCTTCTGGGTCGTCAGCTTATTGTATGTGGGAGAAGGGAGAACGGCCAGCCCCTTCCCTGGCTAGTGGGGACACTCTCAAGTCCCCCTAATTCCGAAGACCATTTCATTTCAGTATTATTCAGCTCCTCCAGGGGCAGACGCGTCGCTCCCGTCGTTCTCTTGGGATTTAAATGTTGAAGGTACTTTCACAGGCAAAGCAACAACCACTGAAATGTGAGTGTTTTTAAAACAGCACTACCCAGGACCAATTCGTGCCACAGGCAGGGGCTGCCTTTCTACATTCTGGAGGAACAGAGAACGTTTTCTGCTTCTCTTGTTGAGGTTTATTTTGAGAGAATTTTAGGAACCTGTAGTTTTCTAGTTAAATCTCTGGAATTGCATCAGCTCTAAGTGGAGAAAACAATGTAAAAAGATCAAAACGTGCACGTGGAGAGGACAAGGCCCGAGGAAGCTCACTTGCAAATGGACTAAAAGCAGGAAGGACCTCCCTCCTGAGGCCCCTCTAGGGGCTCCGTGTTCACCCCTGACCTAGCTTTGAATCCTCCTGGGAGCCTTGTCCAGGACTCTGAATTCCTTTTCCTGCTTGTTTTGTATCCATGAGGAAAGATTTGTGATGCAACTTTTAAGGCTACTGCTGGGCCTCATTCCATAAACATGACTGCTCCCTGTGAACTAGGATTTTCAGCACCCCTGCCTGCCTTATGCAATTCCCTTTAGGGCAGAAATTCCCCAGAAGGCCCCAAGCCTCCTCCCTCGCTTGGCCTGATGGACCCCGGATGAGCTCTTCTTTGCCAGTATAAGGGACCATAATCCTGGCTAGTGAGTGACCCCACACTGTCCCTTGCTGTCCAAGGTGACTTCTGAGCCCGTGTCATTCTGAGGTCCATGGTCTTGGACAATCCTCCAGTTTACACACTAAGCGTTAGTGTTACCAACTCGTCCAAATGGGGCAATTGGGCCCGAACACTTAAAGTATGTCTCCCCTGGGTGGTTGTGTTTTTTTCCCCCAGTCCTGTGCTGTGGTTACATTACCACCACTTGCTGGGGTATGAACCCTGTTTGGAGCTTTGAAAGATGAGGCATGACAGGGGTGTGGGGGGCTACAGTAGGGAATACCACGGAAGTGATCATCCATGGACATGCATGAGTACAGCCTTACCAATTAAAATACTGAAATGCTTGCCATCTGGTGGTGAACAGACATTGCTCTGAGCTCGCACTTAAAACCCACCCCATGACTAGGAGCTTTCAAAGGGTTACCAAGTGGCATTTTGAACCTCATCCCTTGGGAACACCCTGTAAGACAAGGGGCAGATGAATCGCTTGACACTTGTGAGTTATCCCCTCCTTTCTGATGGGTGCAAGTGTCACCCAGACACACAGGCTGCACTCTGCCAGGGAAACCTTGTCAGGACAGCCAGAAGCTGAGGATGAATCCTGGTTCCCGGCATCCCAAGCCCTTCCTGACATGGCACAGCCACCCAGGAAAGTGATTTGGTAATGGAAAGACTGGGAAGGCCGTACTTTCCCTCCAAAGAGAAAGAGAAGTGCCAACAGTGAAAGCTTGATGCCTCAAATAGACAATTAAATCCCAACAAGCAGTGGGTTCTAGTCAGATCCCTGATGCTGAAAAGATCTCTTGATAATAGCACGATCCCCCAACTGCCATGTCCATCTTCATGAATCACATTTCCAACACATGGATCTAAAAAACTGAGGGAAATCTGGTATTTCCTTAGATGCAACTATGAATTAGCATGCAGAAGGGAACATAAAAATGGAGACCTAGAAGTAAATATCTAATTTGAGAACATAGACACAAAAGTGCTTTTGAAATAATATTTTGGAATCTATTGGAATATTATACAAAAAGAATAATCTACTTTATATTTGCAAACCATACGTCTGATAAGGGCTTAATCTCCAAAATATATAAAGAACTCATGCATCTCAACAACAAAAAACTACCAACCCAATTAATAAATGGGCAAAAGACCTAAACAGACATTTCTCCAAAGAAGATATACAGATGGCCAACAGACACATGAAAAGATGTTCAAAATCAATAACTATCAGGGAAATGCAAATCAAAACTACAATGAGAGAACACCTCATGCCCGTCAGAATGGCTATAATTAAGAAGACAAGAAACATGTGTTGTAAAGGATGTGGAGAGAAGGGAACTCTCATACACTGCTCGTGGGAGTGCAAACTGGTGCAGCCACTATGGAAAACAGTATGGAGATTCCTCAAAAAATCAAGGATAGAACTACCATATGATCCAGCTATTCCACTGCTGGGTATTTATCCAAAGATCTTGAAAACACCAATGCGTAAAGATACATGCACCCCTGTGTTCATTGCAGCGTTATTCACAATAGCCAAGACTTGGAAGCAACTTAAGTGCCCATCAAGGGACGAATGGATAAAGAAGATGTGGTATATATACACAATGGAATACTACTCAGCCATAAGAAACGATGAAATCCAGCCATTTGTGACAACATGGATGGACATTGAGGGTATTATGTAAAGTGAAATAAGTCAGAGGGAGAAGGTCAAATACTGTATGATTTCCTTCATTAAGTAATAGATAGTAACAACAATAAGCAAACATATAGAGACGGAGATCAGATTGGTGGTTGCTGAGGGGGTGAGGGAGGAGGATGAGGGTGATGGTTCGGCACATGTGTGTGGTGATGGGTTCTAATTGGTATTTGGGTGGTGAACATTATGTAATCTATGCAGAAATAGAAGTATAATGATGTACACCTGAAATTTATACAATGATACTGCAATAAACAAAAAAATTAAAAAAAAAAAAGAATCCACTTTTAGTAGGTTTTACTGTGACTGTGAGGGGAAAAACTGAATCATCCCGTGACATTGATAACTCGCTGCTGACTTTAAAGTATAAATAAATAATGTACATAGTAAAGGAAAAGGAGAGAACAGCATGAAAAAGGAAGATCTTTCTCTCCTCACCTGAAACTCAACATCTCACCTCAGAAAGAAACTGTTGTCTATATTTTCTATGTCTCGAAGCAGAGTTTAAAAAAAGAAAAGTATTGGTATATTTTAAAATTTCAAGATCTCAAAGCAAGGAAACATTAGGGACGCTGCCAAGAGACCTCACTGAAGTGCGTGCTCCATTTCATCTGCTGTCAGGACGGACTTCTTGGCCCCTCACTTTCTCTGCCTCACTAGCAAGTCTGTCCGCCATCATTGCTATCACCAGTCTCGCTCCTGTGCTCTTCACTGCCCTTTCCTCCTTCGTGATACCTCCACAGTGGAGCTGTGGAATGCACAGATCAGTTCCTGGAATCATCTCTGCCAAATCTGAAGACCAGCAGGAGTGGGAATGGGACCTGGAATGCAGACCACCTGCGAGCACAGCTGGCAGGGATTCACCTGTGTGACTAGGTGCATGTTTTTGCAACGTTTTCACAAGATTGAAAGGACTTACGAGTCGTCCTGCACTGCTGCAGGCCTGGAGTCCTTGCTGTCTCTTGGGCCAGCAGATCTGGTGGGGCTGGTCCAAGTTGTCTTCTCAGAGACCATTCATTGCCAGGATGGGATGGGATTCTAGTAACTGGCCTCTTGAATATGTCACTGGACATCCTCAAAAGAATGGAGATGGTTAAACCAGGGTTTGGTTTGGACTGGTTCCCACAGTTACACTGCTTCCTCTATGAAGACATGCCTATCATCCTTCTTTTCCTCTTACCCTATAAAAACAAATCATGAAATTGGGTCAAATGATAAAGGAAGCCTACCTTTTTAGGACAATTATCCTGGCTGTTTTGTACTTCCACCCTCCCCCTACCCACTGGGGCTAGATCTGACCTGTGTCCCGGGATGACATCAGGCAGATTTGCATCAAAAACAGAAAGCTCAAGGTCAAAACTCAAGGCTCCTCCAGATCATTTCCGCCCCTCCATCCTGTTAACACGCCCTCCTTGTTTGAGTGTGTTTCTATTCTCTTCTTGTCCTTGTCACTCTCAACCTCACAAATCCTGGCACTCTCTTTCAGGAGACTCAGTCCCCAGTTCTTTACTAAATCCCAAATCCTACGATTTCTGTGTTTTCTGACTACTCATTTGCTTAATCGATTGATCACTTAGTGTTCATAGAAGTTAAATCAATAGTGATATTATCAACCACCCCTTTTTAGTGACTTACTCCCATATCCCAGACGTTCACATAATCCAAATTGTTATTTTCAAAAGTAAATAATTCAGAAGACATATTCACCCACCACAAATTCCTGGTCTCTAATATTTTTATTCAAACAATCATTCAGTAGATACCTGTCCATCAAGATCAGTAGAAATGCCAGATCACCAATCCTCACCTTAATCTCCTCCTACACCTATCAATCCTGGATTCCATGGACTATGATCACAATAATTTCCTTGGAATAATAAAAAATTCCATACCACTCATTTATTTTGTAAACCTCCAAACCCAGGTGATCCCGATTATCTGCCATGCCGCAACTACTGCTGGTCTTATAACAAGCTGAAGAAAAAACACGAAACATGATCTTTTGGTACCACTGTAAATACAAAGCCATCTGCATTAACTGGGAAGCACCCATAATGCCTGGAAATTTTGTTCTTTTTTTGTGTTGGCTCAAAAACAAAAAGACAAATCAATTTAAAAAATGGGCAAGGGACCAGAGTAAACTTTTTCCAGTGAAGACATACAGGTGGCAAATAGGTGTATGAAAGGTGTTCGGCATCACTAATCAGGGAATACAAATCAAAACCACAATGACCTATCACTTCACACCTGTTAAGATGGCGATTATCAAAAAATACTAAAGATGGTAAATGTTGGTGAGGATGTGGAGAAAAGGGACCCTTGTGTGAATGTAAACTAGTACAGCCATTATGGAAAACAGTATGGAGGTTCCTCCAAAAATGAAAACTAGCATATGATCCAGCAATCCCACTTCTGGTATACACCCACAGGAATTGAAGTCAGGATCTCAAAGAGATACCTGCCCTCTAATATTCATTGCAGCTAATTCACAATAGCCAAGATATGGAAGTAACCTAAACGTCACTGATGGAGGAATGGATAAAGAAATGGAATATTCAGGGCCGACCCCGTGGCTCAGCGGTGAAGTGTGCACGCTCCGCTGCTGGCGGCCCAGGTTCTGATCCCAGGAGCACCCGGACGTACTGCTTCTCCGGCCATGCTGAGGCCACATCCCACATACAGCAACTAGAAGTATGTGCAGCTATAACATACAACTATCTACTGGGGCTTTGGGGGGAAAAATAAATAAATAAAAGTCTTTAGAAATGGAATATTCGTCAACCTTGAAAAAAGAAGGAATTGCTGCTATTTTTGACAACATCAATGCACCTAGAAAACATTGTGCTAAGTGAAATAAGGCAGACAGAGAAAGACAAATATTCACTTATTTGTGGAATCTAAAATAGTCTAACTCAAACAAGCAGAGGTTAGAATGGTGGTTGCCAGGGGCTTGGGGTATGGAGAAATGGGGAGTTGATGTTCAAAGATACAAAGTTTCAGTTATCAAGATAAATAAGTTCTGGAAATCTAGGATACAGCAGAGTGCCTACAGCTAACAAGACTGTATTGCATACATTACATTTGCTATCAGAGTAGATATTAAGAGTTCTTACCAGAGAATAATAGTAATAAAGGAGGTGAGAGAAAACTTTGGGTGGTGATGGATATGTCTGTGGCCTTGATGGTGGTGACAGTCTCAAGGGTGTATACATATGTCCAAATTCATCAAGCTGTATATGGAAAAGTATGACATCATCGTTGATTCTTCTGCACCTTGAAATATGTCATGTCCCCATCACAAAAGAAAATATTTGTAACTCTATATGGGGACGGATGTTAACTGGACTTATTGTGGTGATCATTTCAACATATATACAAACATTGAATTATCATGTTGTACCGCTGAAATTAATTTAATGTTGTCAACTTTATCTCAATAAAAAAACCACAACAGACAAAACCATTTGAATATTGTAAATGAGTTCAGTTAATCTCTGAAACTGCCCCATTCCCATATGGGAATTACAGGAAGCAGAGAGGATGAAGTAAGATGGAAAAAAGTTGTACGAAACAGTATTCAAATTAAAATCATTTAAGTTGTTATCAGCTCCTTGTGGCAAAGTTCTGTGAGTACCGATCTTCTTTCACATTTTTCCTGGAAAAACATACTTTCACATCCAACCCATAATAGTTTCATCATTTTCTCTAATAAGAAAATTTCAACTTAATAAAACCAAAAGCATTCCTTATATGTGAATAAAGTTAGTGAACTTTACAGAGAAAAGAGCATATTTGCACAACCTCAATAAAGGAAACAGAAGAACTGAATGATGATCAAGTCTCATTCAAGCTTATCTTTGAAAGCCAGTAAAACCAGGTTATCTTGTCAAGGATGTGTGTAAGGAGCTGTCAGCCTTGGAAGATAGAAATATTGGCCTCCTCTGAGGCCATTATTTCTTACTGCCCAGTATAATAAAAATAACACCCCTCCCCGGGGCAAAGGTCAGTAGACTTCCTGCCTGTTATCAAAGATTTGAGTTCCTTAAGCTCTGAGTTCTTGCAACCCTCTGCATGTCACCTGGTCCACTGTGTATCACCCTGTAGGAAGTGGGGTTTCGTGAACCGCTGCAAATGCTGATACTCTGGCCACTGCTATTGCTGTGTCATTAAGTCCTTTGTCTCTGACGCATGGGTCTTGTGACTTTTGCCAGCATCTGTAAGACCATGGTAGGCTAACTTATTGGTTTGCAGGTAAGGTAAAACATCGGATCTTTCACAGTTCCTGACAAGCCCTTAAAATAACTAGTAGTCTTAGGAACAGAGAGCTATCCAGAACAATATGCATGGATGGTCTTCACAGAAGACTTCACGCAACCAAAACTTTAATAAGTCTCTCTGACCTCTTTTATTTCTACCTCAAGTAGAAGGAGAGGCACCAAGCTATTACAGACCTAGGGCTTGTGCAAGACACTGGAGACCTAGTGACCAGAAACTTCCCATGGGGAGCAAAGACAGAGAAGCATATTTCCGAAATGGACCCATGTTCCTCCCGGTCATCAAAAAGACAGTACATTATCTTAATTTATGATGATTTTATTCATTAAAATCTTGTGATGGGCCAAAGATACACTAATAAGAGGAGTGAGGCACATGGCAGTTCTAAGCAGATTAACACACTTGGTGAATATCAAACTCTGAACTAACTTTAGTGTTCTAATCCATTAAAAGGTACAACAAATTTAATTAGATGGATTAAATTGATATTTAATGGTATGCCTGATTATCACTCTAAAATAATGTACAAGAAGCTCATGTAAATAACTATAATTGGTCTTACTTTAAAACATGATACTCAAGACTGTTTGAGATAAGCTGGAGAGAAGGAAGGGGAAAAATAGATAAAAGTTACCTGCTCTGAAGCCACTCTCAAGACCTCTGGATCTACATGTAACCCAGGAGATCGAGGAAGATGGCTGTGCCCCTAGATCCTCCTGCACTGTGGTTCTCAGGGATGTCACGGGGCTGAAGCAGCTTCCTGAATCGTGTTTACACGTCCATGTGTACAATATCCCTGACCATGGGGATGAACCATCATTCAATCATCCCTTACACCCCTCTAATGAACAATTAGATTTCAAAATCATTGTATTATTACATGATAATTTGTTCCTCAAACCTGTAGGATGCCGAGCTAAAAGAAAATTAAATTTCAATGGCTTCTTTTCTTTGAAGGACCAAGATGTTCTTTCACACTTGGAATCCAGATTAGAGGAGAAATCCATCAAATCAATGGAAACAACGTAAGAAATGGACAGAAGGATATTTCATTAATATAGTTTGCATGTGGCAAAAATAGAGTTATATTTGAAAAAATTAGAATTTTTTGAAATTTTATAGATATTAAAGACTTTGTTCTGCTTATACTCCCTTGGTTTACCAAATCACACTCAATCTTTAATGGGCATTTCTAGCATTCAGTGCTAGTAACAACAGCTTTTTGTTTGTTTGTTTTTTTATTTTTTAATAATTTCATTTATTTATTTTTACCCCCAAAACCCCAGTAGATTGTTGTATGTCATAGCTGCACATCCTTCTAGTTGCTGTATGTGCGACACGGCCTCAGCATGGCCAGAGAAGCAGTGCGTCGGTGCGCGCCCGGGATCCGAACCTGGGCCGCCAGCAGCGGAGCGAACGCACTTAACAGATAAGCCACAGGGCCACCCCAACAACAGCTTTTTTAAATTCTTATTTTTCCCAGGTCAAAGACCAAGGGCAGAGGTCGTAGAGAGGTCAAGTCTAATCTACCTACGTATGTGGCAGCTTTAACTACGGATGTTCAAGCCAGACATTGCCAGCAGAACCACGTCTCTTCATCCATAGGTGGTTTTTACTAGTAATCACAGAGACTTGAAGATATCAAAGGAAATTCTTTGTTAAGAACCAAACTTATAGATTCCTATCTTGGGTTCATTACTTTGAATTTTTCACCCAAATCACATATATCGGTTGGACCATGTTCAACATCTTTAGAAGATGCAGCCTACAGCTTAAGAGAAACAGATACAACACCAATATCTTATCCTCTCTGAAGCCCAACTGAGAGCCCCTGGAGTCAGAAGTTTTGAAGACAAGAAAAAGTCATCCTTCTTCTGAACAAAGAGAGTAGAGGCTATTAAAACATTCAACTTTAAATTGTTAACATGAATTGTTAGAATGTGATGGAGCAAGCATAATACCTTGAAGTTTCATGATTTTTCTCCAGATTACAGAGATGGATGACCTTGAAATCCAGTTTCCCCATAAATGTCTTGATTCAGAGATAAAACTAATTTCCCTATAAAATAATTCTCATAAAATTGTTAAAAATATATCATAGTCTCTGACTAAAAGGAAACAAAGCAAATCGAGCAGTTGAATAGCAGTGTAATAAATTCCATACGAGGATCTTACTGCCGCATTATGTATAATAGTGAAACTGGAAATAACCCCATCTCTATCAAAGAAGAAATAATCAGATCATGGTATCCTGTTCTTTGGAGTAGCTTTAAAACTTCTTAAGAGATAAGTTAGAGTGACGTACACTGATAAGGAGAGACGTCTATGATATATGGTTTGGGAAACAGCAAATTGCAAAACGATGTAGTTATGTAATTTATTTATATTAAAAAAAACTTTATGTGTATTTATAAATTCATAGAAAATGTCCAGAAGAATAAGCTGCAACCTCTGAATAGTTCCTTCCGAGTAGAGGAGTGAGTTTGCAGGGAAGGGGATGGAAGGGGAAAGTTTCACTTTACTCTACATAGATCTGTGTAATTTGACTTTTTTTTACAGTATGTATTTCTTTCATAATTAGAAAAATGAGTGATGTGACCGTTTGGTGCAGGCCAACAGTATTATGTTCACCAGTCTCTGTACTATATGTTACTGCACAGCATGGACTGTAGGAGAAAGCCCAGAGGAACAATGAAGACAAAGAAGACATAACACCTGCAAAAAGTCAGTGGAATATTTCTACATGACAAAACTTCCAAGTGAGTGATGGTCAGTATCTTCCACTGCTCCAGCTCTCACAATAAACCTAGAATCTGCCCAGGGTAGGACGGACGAACACGCCATGCTAGTCCACTCCCCGCCCAGGGCCTGTTTGTGCAGGGTGACTGCCATCAAGCAGACAATGGACTCAGGATGGGGCATGTGCCTTTGGGGAGGCTGGCAGAGAGGGACAAAGTGGAACACCAGCTAAGTGCACACACCTGAGAGGCGTAGTTCCAGGTGGAGACTCAAAATGCACCAAGAAACTATGTGAAGGAAGCTACTCGATCTCTCTGAGCCTCAGTGTCCCCCCTGTAAAATGGGGATCACAGGCCTACTTCACAGAGCTGTTGGGGAAATTAGATAAAAGTGCCTGTGACAATAAAAGGGACACTCCATCAAGAAGACATATCACTTATAAATATATATGCACCCAACATAGGAGCACCAATGTACATAAAACAACTATTAACAAACCTAAAAGGAGAAATCAACAACAACACAATAATAGTAGGGGATCTTAACACCCCACTTACAGCAATGGATAGATCATCCAGACAAAAAGTTAATAAAGAAATATTAGACTTAAATGAAAAACTGGACGAGATGGACCTAGTAGACATATACAGAGCACTCCACCCAAAAACAGCTGACTACACATTCTTCTCAAGCGCGCATGGAACATTCTCTAGGATAGACCATATGTTGGGAAACAAAGCAAGCCTCAATAAATTTAAGAAGATTGAAATCATAACAAGCATCTTTTCAGACCATAAGGCTATGAAACTGGAAATGAACCAGGAAAAAAAAACTGGGAAAGTGACAAAAATGTGGAGATTAAACAACATGCTACTGAACAACCAATGGATCATTGATGAAATTAAAGGAGAAATCAAAAACTATCTGGAAACAAACGAAAATGATAACATGCCATATCAAACCATATGGGACGCAGCAAAAGCGGTCCTGAGAGGGAAACTCATAGCGATACAAGCCCACCTTAACAAACAAGAAAAAGCCCTAATAGGCAACCTTAAATTACACCTAACAGAACTAGAAAAAGAAGAACAAACAAAGCCCAAAGCCAGCAGAAGGAGAGAAATAATAAAAATCAGAGCAGAAATAAATGATATTGAGACCAAAAAAACAGTAGAAAGGATTAATGAAACAAAGAGTTGGTTCTTCGAGAAGATAAACAAAATAGACAAACCCTTAGCCAGGCTAACTAAGAAAAAAAGAGAAAAGGCTCAAGTAAATAAAATTAGAAATGAAAGAGGAGAAATTACAACGGATACCATGGAAATACAGAGGATTATAAGAGAATACTATGAGAAATTATATGCCAACAAATTGGACAATCTAGAAGAAATGGATAAATTCTTAGACTTATACAACCTCCCAAAATTGAACCAAGAAGAAATGGAGAATCTGAATAGACCAATCACAAGTAAAGAGATTGAAATAGTAATCAAAAATCTCCCAAAAAATAAAAGTCCAGGACCAGATGGCTTCTCCAGTGAATTTTACCAAACATTCAAAGAAGATTTAATACCCATCCTCCTCAAACTATTCCAAAAAATAGAGGAAGATGGAACACTTCCTGAATCATTCTATGAGGCCAACATCACCCTGATACCGAAACCAGACAAAGACAATACAAAGAAAGAAAATTACAGGCCAATATCGCTGATGAACATTGATGCAAAAATCCTCAACAAAATATTGGCAAACTGAATACAACAATATATTAAAAAGATCATACACCATGATCAAGTGGGATTTATACCAGAGACGCAGGGATGGTTCAACATCCGCAAATCAATCAACGTGATACATCACATCAACAAAACAAAGAATAAAAACCACATGATCATCTCAATAGACGCAGAGAAGGCATTTGACAAGATACAACATCCATTTATGATAAAAACTCTCAATAAAATGGGAATAGAAGGAAAGTACCTCAACATAATAAAGGCCATATATGACAAACCCACAGCTAACATCATACTCAACGGGGAAAGACTGAAAGCCATTCCTCTGAGAACAGGAACGAGGCAGGGCTGCCCACTCTCACCACTCCTGTTCAACATAGTACTGGAGGTTTTGGCCAGAGCAATTAGGCAAGAAAAAGGAATAAAAGGAATCCAAATAGGTAACGAAGAAGTGAAACTCTCACTATTTGCAGATGACATGATTGTATATATAGAAAACCCTAAAGAATCTGTTGGAAAACTGTTAGAAACAATCAACAACTACAGCAAAGTTGCAGGGTACAAAATCAATCTACAAAAATCAGTTGCATTTCTATATGCTAATAATGAACTAACAGAAAGAGAGCTCAAAAAGATAATACCATTTACAATTGCATCAAAAAGAATAAAATACCTAGGAATAAATCTTACCAAGGAGGTGAAGGACCTATACAATGAGAACTACAAGACATTATTGAGGGAAATCTACGATGACATAAAGAAATGGAAAGATATCCCATGCACGTGGATTGGAAGAATAAACATAGTTAAAATGTCTATATTACCTAAAGCAATCTACAGATTCAATGCAATCCCAATCAGAATCCCAATGACATTCTTCACAGAAATAGAAAAAAGAATACTAAAATTTATATGGGGCAACAAAAGACCCCGAATAGCTAAAGAAATCCTAAAGAAAAAGAACAAAGCAGGAGGCATCACAATTCCTGACTTCAAAACATACTACAAAGCAATAGTAATCAAAACAGCATGGTACTGGTACAGAAACAGACACACAGATCAATGGAACAGAATTGAAAGCCCAGAAATAAAACCACACATATACGGACAGCTAATTTTCGACAAAGGTGCTAAGGACATGCAATGGAGAAAGGAAAGTCTCTTCAATAAATGGTGTTGGGAAAACTGGACAGCCACATGCAAAAGAATGAAAGTGGACCATGTGCTATCGCCATTCACAAAAATTAACTCAAAATGGATCAAAGACCTGAAGGTGAGACCTGAAACTATAAAACTCATAGAAGAAAATATAGGCAACACACTATTTGACATTGGGTTTAAAGGAATCTTTTCGGATGACATGCCTACCCAGACTAGGGAAACTAAAGAAAAAATAAACAAGTGGGACTTTATCAGACTAAAGAGCTTTTATAAGACAAATGAAATCAGAATCAAGATGAACAAACAACCAACCAGCTGGGAGAGAATATTTGCAAAACATACATCTGACAAGGGGTTGATCTCCATAATATATAAAGAACTCACACAATTGAACAACAAAAAAACAAACAACCCAATCAAAAAATGGGCAGAGGAAATGAACAGACACTTCTCCAAGGAAGATATACAGATGGCCAATAGGCACATGAAAAGATGCTCAACATCACTAATCATCAGGGAAATGCAAATCAAAACAACACTAAGATACCACCTCACGCCCGTTAGAATGGCTATAATCACCAAGACAAAAAACAACAAATGTTGGAGAGGATGTGGAGAAAGAGGAACCCTCATACACAGCTGGTGGGAATGCAAATTGGTGCAGCCTCTATGGAAAACGGTATGGAGATTCCTCAAAGAATTAAAAATAGAGATGCCCTATGATCCAGCCATCCCACTACTGGGAATCTATCCAACGCACCTGAAATCAACAATCCAAAGAGGCTTATGCACCCCTATGTTCATTGCAGCATTATTCACCATAGCCAAGAAGTGGAAGCAACCTAAGTGTCCCTCGACTGACGATTGGATTAAGAAAATGTGGTATATATATACAATGGAATACTACTCAGCCATAAAAAAAGACAAAATCGTCCCATTTGCAACAACATGGATGGGCCTGGAGCGTATTATGTTAAGTGAAATAAGCCAGAAAGAGAAAGACAAACACTGTATGATCTCACTCATATGTGGAATATAAACCAACACATGGACAGAGAAAACTGGACTGTGGTTACCCGGGAAGTGGGGGTGGGGGGTGGGCACAAGGGGTGAAGGGAGTCATATATGGGGTGATGGACAAACAAAAATGTACAACCCAAAATTTCACAATGTTAGAAACCATTAAAATATAAATAAAAATCAAAAAAAAAAAAAGTGCCTGTGACAGCGAGTGTCCACGTTATTAACAAAGTCATATCTGATTTAAGAATAATCGATGAAAAGAATAATGTTGATGAGACCAAAGACAAGATGCCCAGCTTCGTAAGCAGCCCCAGCAGCATGAGAATGAGAGAAGCTCCGAGTAAGCAGGGTTCTTCACAGCTCCACTGGCGAGGACGAACATGGGTTACAACAGGATAAGTGGCTGTTGTACAGTGACTCGTGTAGGGAGGGTGGGTCCCTAAAGACACTGTGAAATCCAGTTACACACAGTGACTCCTAGCAAACAACTACAAAGCAATCAACGCAGCAGTTAGGAATGAGAAGGAGGTGAGCAGAGGAGGGTCAGAGCCACAAAATCTGATGGAAGACACTAAACAACGACTACCGCCCAGCTCTCTCAACAGCTGCTGTGGTTGCGCCAGGAGATCAAATGTCTGAGACAGCCATTGTGGGGACTGCTGGGAGCACAGTGGTCACTGCAGCCACACCCCAACAGCAGTGCATCGGAGCACAAAGACCCCTAGACTTTCCTCTCCATTAATTCTTGTTTCAAGATGAGGAATATCCTCATGTTACAATGTCTCCTTCCAACACTTGTGGACGAGTGTCATCAGAACCCCCTGAAGAGGTCACAGGCCAGAGTAGGATGGAACACTGGGGGCTGGGGGATTGGCGCTGGACCTGACCACCCCGACTATCACCTGAGCCTATTGAACACTAGAGAAGTACCTGAGGATGTGGTCTAGCAAGACTTCCCCGTCAAGCCACATTCAGAGACACTACAGAGTTTCTCATTCACTCTTTATAAAAATGTTAAAGAATTCATGTGTCATTAATTAATAAAGAGGCAAATTCTTGACAAAGTGACAGGGTCCAGTTTCCATGACCAGATTTTCCAGTTGTTTGATAATATCCCACATTCAGGTATCAGAAATGTAACCTATTGGGATGTGTAATATAAACAAGGACTTTTTCTCATTTAGATCAACGACCAGATTTTTAAGGACGACATAAGAATCATGAGAGCTGCTAATCATTCCTCCACAGGTTTCAATAAGACTTTTAAGTTAATTTACCAATCTCAGGAAAAGAGAATATAGCAATTCAAGTTTTTTTTTCTGCATTCAAGCTTACAGTGCAGCCAAGAGAATGAGCAGAAAAAAATTAAGAGGAAGGTCTTGCTTGCATTTCATCTTTTGCAAATAAGCAGGATACTTTATGCTCTGTTCCTTTCACTACTCTAATCAATTTTTAAAGAATACGGTACATCTGACTATCCCTGGGCGTGTTTATCCAGGAACATTACCGGAATCCAAAGCAGAGATGTTAAAGCTGACGGGTTTCAAATGCTGCCCAAGTGCTGTCTACCATGAACATGCCTCTCCCAAAGCTGGACCACCGATCTCTTCCTGAGGGATCAGAGTCACCACCCAGGTCCCTAAGAGACTGGCCACTCAGGCCTGAGCTGACATTAGGCTATCAATCTAAAGGGCAAAATGCTTAAGCTATTCTCATCTTAAGGATGCTGTTTCGGAGGCCTCTGCACTGGAATGGGTTAGTGAAAATGGCCTACTAGATACTTGCCTGGGAATTGGGTTCTTCTCCTCTGCCTTTAGCGGATCCTGGGGAAACCACTGATTAGCCTCATAGATGCCTCAACTTCCACATCTGCGAAAAAGGCAAGCAACAACCAATGTTACCACCCTGCAAAGCTCTTAAGTTGTGCTTCCAAGAGGGGCCACAAGGGCGAATGTCTCCCAAAAGCTGATGAAATGATGGCACTTTGGCTAGAGAAGGCAGAGGGCAGCAGGCAAAGTGGAAAGTTTCTGGGATGTCAAACCAGTTCCTTCCCATAAGCAGTTTGGAGAAGCACCTGGCCCTGGACTAGGTAGGAGGCTGTGGAACGACCCACAGGCATGCAGGTGGGAGGAGGAATCAAGCAACGGAGGGAGGCGGTGGGGAAGAGGCGAGAGTCTGGCTTCAGCTTTGGACAAAAGCAGTTGCACGCTGCAGGCCCTCGGCTGCCCATGAAGCCGCCACACCCTCCTAACTCCCTGATACCTCTCGTCCCGTCACATCCCTCTGCTACTCAGTCCACGTGGAGCGGGTGCAGGACCAGAGTCCTGAGTCAATGGCGGTTTGGCCCTCGGCAGAGCCTTCACCGCCCTGCTCCTCCTCCCAGGGCTAGGCACCACCCCGTGCCCCGAGCATCCTGGGAGTTGTAGTCCTGCAGTCCTGCAAGTTCCCAGCCAGGAATGGTTAAGAGACAAATGCTCCCAGCATGCACAGCTAGGGGACCCAACTCCCTACTGTCCCTCCACCCATGGCCCACGCCCCTCTGCTTCTACACCCCACCTTCTACCCCGCCTCTTCTCTATACCACGCCAACTGTCCATGCCCTGCGCATCCCCCAGAGTATGTGCAGTGTGGTTGGGCTGCATCTTTGAGGCCAGTACTCAGGTGGGAGTGGGGCTCACCTGCCTGGTTGTTGCTGAGGATGCTTGCAGCCCTGGTGGAAGCTCCCTGGCCAGTATTTGAAATGTAAATTCAATATCTAAAATGGAAATACTGGGTGCATGGGATCCTGGATTTTGCCTTTTAAGGCCCCCTGTCCTACCATCCCCTCCATTCCTCCAGCCTGCCATGATCCTCCCTCAGGACCCCGTGGTCAGGGTCGCTGCAGAGAGCCTCCCCTTGGAACCCACCCACCAGAAGGGCCCATACTCATCATAAAAACTCAAAGCCATGCCACTTGCCAAATTGAGGCATAAATGGAACAACCCAGGCAGGCCACGCAAGGGTGAGGGCATTAATAGATAATTGGGAGTATTAAAATCCATCTGATGATGTCATGAGTGAACGTGTTCCACTTTCAAACAAAACATTGCTGTTATTCTGAGATATTGAGTTAGTACCTTTGTACAAATATGCAGGATTTAAAATATTTATTGATGTATAACGCATACAGAAATATATGCAGAAGTCATCCATATAAACCTCAAAGAATTATTACAAAGTGAAAACACTCGTGTGACCAAGAACTAGCACCAGCTTCACTCAGGCCCCAACAATCCCTTTCTCCCTCCTTCCTCCCCAAAGGTAACTGACATCTTACCAGCGAACACTGTTTATCGAGTTTGTCTTCTTATACAAGTGTTTTATTACAGAACAATTTAAACAATATACAAAATAAACAAAATAGCACAGAAGGCCAGTCACCCAGCTTCAACAACTACTAATCGTTTGCCATTTTTGTTTCATCCACACTCCATCCCATTCCACCTCATTTTATTATTCTTTTAGTCCTTTGTGTGTGGCGGTGGGGTAAGAGGTACACACACTGAAAGGCACAAATCTCAACCGTACAGTTTTGGCAAATAAACATGCCCATATAACCTTCACCCCTTTAAGAATAGGATAGTTCCATCACCCCCAGAAAACCCCTTCCTGTTCCTTCCTAGGAAATTTTTCCTTCCCCCGAGGCAACTCCTGTTCTGGTTTTTTCACCTTAGGTTCATCTTGGCTGAAATCATGCCACGTGTATTGTTTTCTGTTCAGCTTGCTTCCCTTGGTATGAGGTTGATGAGACTCACCCAGCATGTGTGTGTCAGCGTTTGCTCCTCGGCACGGCTGTGGGCGTTCTGCTCTGTGGATGCCCCGCAGTGCACTCATCTTCCTCCTGGGGATGTGCAGGTCATCTCCTGTGAACATTCTTGTACAAATCCTTTTCGTATGCTATTTAATTCTTTTATTAGCATTTAAGAGGCACACCTTTGCATTTTTTAGTGGTTGGTCCAGATTACAATATGCATCTTTAACAGATCACAGCCTACCTAGACTTAATAATGCACCAGTTTAATCAATGTAAAATACGGAAGACTTGCTACAGAACGGGTCCATTTACCTCTGTCTGTCCTTTGTGCTATTGTTGTCATAAATTTTACATCTTCCCATGTTATAAATCCCACAATACAGTGTTATAATTTTTGTTTTAAATAGTCATAGGTCTTTTAAAGAAATTAACAGAAAAAAGTAAAGTATTTGGAGGCAGATGATTTGAGGCTCTGCAAATGTACTGTTTCTTCTTTAAGTTTCACCCACAGTTTTTGCATTCATCAGCCTTACCCACAATAATTATTACTGTGGTGTTCTAGTGGCGATTTTCTATTTCATGCTATCCAGCCGCATTTATTATTTGGAATTCTGGGAGGAAGTTTCCCTCCCTCCCTCTCTCTTCCTTCTTCCTTTCTTTCTCTCTTTCTTTTTTACTCCTCTTTCTTTCTTCCTTTCTTATTTAATCTATTTTATGTCAGTATAGACTCATGGATATTTATTTGATTCTCTGTGTAATGATCCAATGCTACCATTATTTATTATGTTGCTCACAGTTATCCAGCTTGAGCCATTGGGAAGTCTTTCTGATTGATTCCTTTTGACACACCTCATCATTTTCTGTGTTTTATTTAAATCACTTTCCTACTTTCTGGCACTACAAGATGATCCAGGCTCATCTTTTATTTTCCATGTCCAGCCCTGGAATTAGCCATTTCTCCAAGAAAACCTGGTTCTTTTTATTGGAGAATGATATTTAGAAACCAAGATCTGGGAGCTATGTGTGCTCATTGATACTAGGATGTCACTGCTTCTAGACCCTCTCAGCAGAGTTTGGAAATGTATGTATGAATATAAACTCAAGTAGACACATCTATCTATCAATCTACCAACCTATCAATCTATCCATCTATCTGGATAGATATATTAGAAGAGACATGGTTTCATACTGATACTTCCAACTCCTATCCAGCACCACAGAGTTTATTCTAGCATTCTCCTTTTGTTTATTTTTAACTTCTTTCACCAACAGTGAGAAACTTCACTCCAGTTAGCTACAATATATTTACTAATGTGTCAACTAGTTTCAGAATTGCTAACCCATACCCTTATGAAAAAAAATTTACCACCTAGATTACAGTGTCCAGTACTTTTGTTTTACAGTATCCCATCAACATACTGTTTTCCAAAGTAACTTAGGTCAGGACCTTTCATCCCCACGCCTTCTGTGTGGTTATGTCACATGCTTGTAATACAGTGAGATTCATTTGTCACTGCATTCCATATGTGTTCCCCAGCATCCTGATTGATTTTTAAAATGTGCAGAGTAAAATTCACTCCTTGTGGTGTACACTTCTATGGGTTTTGACAACTTTATGGTCGTGTATCCACCTCCACAGTACCATACAGAGCTGTTTTTTTCACCCCCCAAAATTCTCTCATACTGTCCGTTTGTAGTCAACCCCTTCCCCCATTCCATCCCTTGGCAACCACTGATCATTTTCCATCTCTGTAATTCTGACTTTTCTAGAACGTCATATAAATGAAATCATATACTGCATAGCCTTTTGAATTGGGCTTCCTTCACTTAGAGAAATGCAACCAAGATTCATCCATGTTGTTGTGTAAATCAAGAGTTTATCCTTTTTATTGCCAAGTAGTATTCTAATGTCCCAATGCACCACAGTTTCTTTCCCCATTCACCTGATGAAGGACATTTAGTTTATTTCTAGCTTGTGGCAATTGTGAATAAAATGGCTATGAAGATTCACACAAAGATTTTTCTTTAAACATTAGTTTTCAATTTTCTTCAGTAAATCCCTAGGAGTGGGATATCTGAGTCATATAATAAGTGTATGTTTAACTTCATAAGAACCTGTTAAACCGTTTTCCTAATGCAACTATCATGTTGCATTCCCAGTTCTAGTTGCTCCTTGTCCTCACCAGCATTTGGTATTTGCAATTTTATTTTTTATTTTAGCCATCTACTAGGTGTGTGGAATACTATTGTGGCTTCAGCCTCCTCTTTGAAAGTGAGATCTGCTAAATATAGAATCCTGTGTTGACTTTTGGGTTTTCTTTCTGCACTTGAAAGATGTCGTTTTGTTGTTGAGTTGTCTCTTTTGTTTTTGATAATATATCATCCATCATTCACATTATTTCTCCCTGTATGTAGTCTTCCCCTGTATATATGGATTTCCCTGACTGCTTTCAAGATTTTTGTTTTATCTTTGGATTTTAGCAGCTTGACGATCATGTGTCCAGGTGTGGTTTAATTTGTATTTTATTTTGTGGGTTTCCTGACTTTCTTGCATCTAAAATTTTAGATTTTCAACCAAATTTTGGAAATTTTATGCTATTACTTATTGATTTGCCTTTCTGCCTCATTTAATTTTTCTGTCTCTCTCCTCTCTGCTGGGAACTCAATCATCTCACAGGTAAGGTTCTCTTCATTTTTCTTCAAAATTTTTACATTCTTTTGTTCAGACTGGAAAATTTATATTGCTCTATCTTCATGTTTCTTCTACTGTCTCTAATGTACATGTAAACTCAAAAGTATTTTTTTTATTTCATCTTCCTATTTGGTTCTTTTTTGTAATTTCCACTTCTCTGCTGAGTTTCCACATCTGTTCATTCATTATGAGAATATTTTTCTTTACCACCATGATCATCTTTATAATAGCTACTTTCTTATCCTTGTCTGCTAATTGCAACACCTTGGGGAGAGTTTCTACTGCCGGCTTTTGGTCATATATGGATTACATTTTCCTATCTCTTCAAATCTCATGATTTTTTAAACTGTCTACTGGAAACCATGAATGATAGTTATAGAGACTCTGGATTCTATTGCATTCCTTTGAAGAGTGCTGTTATTTTTCTAACAGGGAGTTAACATGACTAGACTGAAACTTCAATCTTCTCTCCTTTACAGTGGGCATAGCTGAAATCCTCGATCAGTTCTTTCATCTACCAATTGCTGTTTTTACACTAGGCTCTCTGTGGCCTACACTGCATGTGTGTTGTTCAAAGATCTGCCCATTGGGTGTGTGTGTGGGGGAGACTTACATATATATTTTGAGATTTTCCTCTTTGTGTCTCCCTCCCTTCCAGATTTTCTCCCCTAACTTTCCAGCTACTCTGTCTGTCCCAAAATATATCCTCTAACATTACAAGTAAGACTGTAGTTTTTCCCCTATGTGGGCCATGTACAGATTTTGGAATGCTTTGAGGCAAAAGAATCAAGCTTGCAAATATCTCCTGGTGCAATTCCCATCATTTAAGGGAAGACCCCCTCACATTTCTGGTTGCTTTTGTAAGAGATTTATACATACACACATATACACATTTATTGTATGTGTACTACATATAAATACGTGATTCTATATAAATATACATAATACTTTATGCAGATTTTATCATTGTTATCTGTTAGAGCATTAGTTCAACAAGCTACTCCACCATTCCTGGAAGCCAGACCTCGGTTTTGTTTCTTTTTTGTATTTTATATAAATGGAATTAAAAAATGTATAGCCTTTTGAATATAATTTCTTTTATGCAGCCTTATGGTTAGGATATTTATCCATGCTATTGCATGTAGCTACTGTTTGTTCATTTGTTGAAAATAATTAATTTTTTTAAATGGTCATAAAATATGCATAACATAAAACTGACCATTTTAACCATTTTTAAGTGTACAGTTCAGTGACATTCAGTGCATTCACATTATTGTGTAGCCATAACTTCCAACCATCCACAGAACTATTTTCACATTTCACTGAAACTCTGTGCCCATTAAGCAACAACTCCCTGTTATCTCTCCCTCTTGCCCCTGGGAACCACCATTCTCCTTTCTATTCCTATGAATTTGAGTACTCTAAGTACCTTATATGAGTGGAATCATACAGTATTTTTCCTTTTGTGGATGGCTTTATTTCACTTAGCATAAAGTCCTCAAGGTTCATCCATGTCATAGCATGTGTTAGAATTTCTTCCTTTTTAAGGGTGAATGGTATTCCACTGTCTGCACACACCACTTTTTTTTTGTCAATTCATCCGTTGATGGACACCTGGCTTTCTTCCAGCTTCTGGTTATTTTGAATAATGCTGTTAAGAACATGGGTGTACATATATGTCTATACCTCTGCATTCAATTCTTTTGGGTGTATGTCCACAAATGGTGTTCTGAGATTCATTTTTTCACACGTGGGAGGGTTCCCCACACCTCCAAAAAGCAATTCTTGGAATGCCAGCTGGTTGTCAGATAATTCAACTCAATTTGATGCTGTCAACCCAGAGATTCCCCAGGTTGAGGACTCAGTCCTATAAGACTGCACTCCCACTCAACCTCACCTCAACTTCAGATGCCAGTTAGAAGCCCAGGCTGTTAATTGTACTTCTGACTGACTGGCTATAAACCAGAGGTTCCCACAACCTCCTCATTGGGTTTGATTAATTTGCTAGAGTGGCTCACAAAACTCAGAGAAACGTTTACTAGATCACCAGTTTAATATAAAAGGATATAACTCAAGAACAGCCGATGGAAGTGGTGCACAGGGAAAGGTATGTGAGAAGGGGCACAGAGCTTTCATGCCATCTCCAGGTTCACCACTGTCCAGGCACTCCTTGTCATTGCCAACCTGGAAGCTCTCTGAATCTCCTTCTATTGGGATTTTTATGGAAGCTCCCTCATATAGGCATGATCAATTACTAACTCAGTTTCCGGCCCCTCTCCCCCCTCTGGAGGATAAGGGGTAGGGCTAAAAATATCAAGCTTCTAATCAGGGCTTGGTCTTTCTGGTGACCATCCAGGAGCCATCCAGGAGCCTAACCAGAGTTGCCTCAATAAAACAAAAGATTCTCCTAGTGTTCATATCACTTAGGAAATTACAAGGGGTCTTTCTCTGTGGCTTAGCAGTTAAGTGCGCATGCTCCGCTGCTGCCAGCCCAGGTTCGGATCCCGGGCGCGCACCGACGCACCGCTTGTCTGGCCATGCTGAGGCCACATCCCACATACAGCCACTAGAAGGATGTGCAACTATGACATACAACTATCTACTGGGACTTTGGGGGAAAAAATGGAGGAGGCTTGGCAATAGATGTTAGCTCAGAGCTGGTCTTCCTCAGCAAAAAGAGGAGGAATAGCACGGATGTTATCTCAGGGCTGATCTTCCTCAAAAAAAAAAAAGGCAATTACAAGGGTTTTAGGGGCTCTGTGTAAGGGATGGTGTCAAAGACATATATTAGAATAAGAGATGCTCCTATTGTTCTTATCATTTAAGAAATTACAAAGGTTTGAGCAGCTCATTGCCAGGAACTGGAGGCAGAGACTGATAAATGTATTTTCTATTATTTCAGAACCCATAAGTGTAATTGCTAGATAATATCGTAATTCTATTTTTAATTTTTGAAGGAACTGCCATACTGTTTTCCACAGTTTTATATTCTCACCCTCATTGCACAAAGGTCGCAATTTCTCAACATCCTTGCCAACACTTGTTATTTTTTGATTTTGTGATAATAACTATGCTAATGGGTGTGAAGATGTATCTCATTTTGGTTTGATTTTGCATTTTCCTGATATTTAGTGATGTGGAGCATCTTTTCATGTGTTTACTGACCATTTTATATCTTCTTTGGAGAAAAGTCTATTCAAGTCCTCTGTGCACTTTTAAATTGTGTTTTTTTTTTATTGCTGGGTTGTAGGAGTTCTTTATATATTCTAGATATCAATCCCTTATCAGATATGTGATTTGCAAATATTTTCAACCATTCTGTGTGTTGCCGTTTTACTCTGTTGATAGTACCTTGTGATACAGAAAACTTTTACATTTTGATGAAGTCCAATTTGTTATTTTTTTGTTGTTGTTTCTTATGTCTTTGGTGTCATATTAAAGAAAGCATTATTGGCAATGGCATTTGAACCCAATGACATGTAGCTTTTACCCTGTGTTTTCTTCTAAGGATTTTATAGCTTCAACTCTATCATTTAGATCTTTGATCCATTTTGAGTTAATTTTTGTATATGATGTAAGGTAAGGGTCCAACCTCATTCTTTTGCATGTGGGTATCCAGTTTTCCAGCACCATTTGTTGAAAAACTTATCCTTTCTCCAATGAATGCTCTTTGCACCCTTGTCAAAAATCATTTGACCATATATGTAAAGATTTATTTCAGGGATCTCTATACTATTTCATTAGTATATTGTGTGTATTTATGCCAGTACTGTGCTGTTTTGATTACTTTGTAGTAAGATTTGAAATCAGGAAGAGTGAGTTCTCTAACATTGTTCTTCATTTTCTAGATTGTTTTGGCTATTCAGGGTCCCTTGAGAGTCCATATGAATTTTAGTATAGACTTTTCTATTATTGCAAAAATTTCATTTGAATTTTTACCTCCGTGAGTAAGTTGACTCTTAAGTATTTTACTCTTTTTGATGCCATTTTAAATAAAAATGTAAGGTTTTAAAATTTCTTTTTCAGATTATTTATTATTAATGTATAGAAGAACAACTGATTTTTGCATGTTGACTTTGTGTCCCACTACTGTGCAGAATTTATTAGTTCTAACAATTTTTTGAGCAATTTTTAGGGGTTTCAGCATATAAGATATTATATGTTGAAACCCCTAAACAAATATAATATTACTTCTTCCTTTCCAATTTGGATGCTATTTCTTTCTTTTTCTTGTCTAATTGCTTTGGCTAGAACTTCTAATGTCATGTTGAATAGAAATTGTGAAGTGGGCCTTCTTGCCTTGTTCCTGATCTTAGAGAAAAATCTTTCAGTCTTTCACCCTTGAATATGATGTTCTCTGTAGATTTCTCTATATGGCTTTTATTATGTTGAAATAGCTTCCTTTTACTCTGAGGGCTTTTTATTGTTTTTAACATGAAAGCATGTTTAGTTTTGTCAAACACTTTTTCTGCATCCATCGAGATGATCATTTTTTTTCCTTCATTCTGTTAATGTGGTTAATTACATTGATTCATTTTCATATATTGAAACTTCCTTGTATTCCAGAAATAAATCCCACATAAAAGTGATGTATAATCCTTTTAATATGCTGCTGAATTTTGTTTGTTACTATTTTATTGAGGATTTTCGTATCAATATTCATGATAGCTATTGACCTGTAGTTTTCTTTTCTCTTAGTGTCTTTGGCTTTGATATCAGTGTAGTCTTAACTCCATAGGATGACTTTAGAAGTATTCTCTCCTCTTCAACTTTTTGAAAGAGTTTGAAAAGAATTGGTGTTAGTTAATTAAAAAAAGTCTTTGGGCCCAGGAATAAATTCAGCATAAAATAAATATTTTTTTAAATGTGAAAAAGTTTTTCCTAAAAAACATTAAAAATTATGCAAGTACATCATTTATCACTTTATTTCTAAAAAGTGTTTTTAACCTAATAGTAAGCATGAACACATTGTTAGAATTAAAATGACTCAAGTGTTAATTTTCTTCATTGCAAATTTTCTGACAAAAGTATATGATGCCATCATGTATGACATCTTTTATGAAAAAATGGTCATTATTTTGTAGTATTTGAGAACATTAAGAATTTTCCCAGTGGCCTCTGACAATACTCTGATATGCAAAGTTATCTTTTCAACATGTATGTCTTATTATCATCTTTAACAAATTAACAAGCTCTGTCAGGTGTTAATTAATCAACTACTTTGCATATGATTCAGGTTCTCCACCATCAACTTCTCTACCCATCACGAAATTCTACAACTTCTGCAAGACTAACAATTTTACCTTACACTGTATTTATCTCATGTGGTTTAAAACATCCAAAATCATTGATAAACTGACCCTGCCCAAACTAAAGCATGGTGAATTATAAAAGATGGTCTCTGTTAAATGGGGAGGTATTTCATGTTGAACTTAATTTTATAAGTAGTCAATTTATTACAGTGTATTTTTCTGTTATGTATTTCACTTCTTTTTTAAAAGAAATGATAGTTGAGGGCACTTGGATAATAAAAATTTTAGAAAATAAGGAACTGATACACACTGTAAGCTTCAAATGTTTTCAAGCATAAGATACAATAAGAACTAATACCAAGAAATGGCAGAGGAAATAGAGATAAGAGGATGAAATTGCAAAACTGAATCTACAATTATATCTCAATGGCTACCGTTGTGGTGCCAAGAAGGTGGTGAAGTCAAAGAATTTGTAAAGATGATAAACAGAATGCAAAGAAAAGACTGAAATTTGTGTGTGTGTGTGTGAGGAAGATCAACCCTGAGCTAACACCCACGCTAATCCTCCTCCTTTTGCTGAGGAAGACTGGTTCTGAGTTAACATCTATTGCCAATCTTCCTCCTTGTTTTCCCCAAAGCCCCAATAGATAGTTGTATGTCGTAGTTGCACATCCTTCTAGTTGCTGTATGTGGGTCATGGCCTCAGCATGGCCGGAGAAGCAGTGCGTCGGTGTGCGCCCAGGATCCAAATCCGGGCTGTCAGTAGCAGATCGCGCACACTTAACCACTAAGCCACGGGGCCGGCCCAAGACTGAAATTTTTATACAGAGCATTTTTACAGCGATATTACAGATAGAGAACAAGGAAGAGAAGTTGGAGTGAGAGACTATCTGTTCTCTTGAACAAAAAACCAATTTGCTGAAATCTTTATTCCCCTCTAAGACCCTATCTTTATCTGCAAAATCTGAGCACTGAATCAATGTCACAATCTTCCTTTTCCATCCCTGGGGAACAGAGCAATTAAGCTCATCTGAAACCTCAACTGCCCATCCTGTGAAATAAAGCCGGCCATCCATTCTCACAGGGGAGCCAACTGGAGGTAGGATTTTTCGTTCTGAATTCAGCTCAACATCTTCAAAGAATTGTATCTGGCCTTCCTTATCCAGGGCTATCAATGAAGGGTGGCTGGCTTTCAGAGAAGAGCAATTTACAGTCAGCTGAGACATTTTCTGTTGAGCTCTCTAGAGAAGGATGTGGGGCTTGTCAGTAAGAGTTGATTTCTATACGGGTTATAATTTTATTTTATTCAGAGATTTATAAAGAAATATACATGGTAAATATTACTTAATATCAAGAAAAGAGGTTGTCTATTCTCTGATCATTTAAGCAAAATCCTCCTCTCAGGACCCACCCGTGGACAAAGCCCAGATTCAATCTCCAAGAGTCTGCCAGGCACTCTGTGGTTCATGGGAAGCCCTCAAGTTGGCAGCCTGTTCCCTTGTGTCCTGTGCTGGTACTTAATCTTCCATCTCTTCAGGGCACAACTAGACAGAGGCCTATCAGATCCTAAAGGGACTTGACATTGGAGAAATAAACTTTTCATTATCTTTAGATTTTTACACTTTTCAAAAATTCTGTCAGGGCCGGCCCCATGGCTTAGCGGATAAGTGCATGCAGTCCGCTGCTGGCGGCCTGAGTTCGGATCCTGGGTGCGCAATGACACACCACTTCTCCGGCCATGTTGAGGCCCACATACAGCAACTAGAAGGATGAGCAGCTATGGCATAAAACTATCTACTGCGGCTTTGGGGGGAAAAATATCTCTCAACATTTCCAGTAATTGTGCAGCAGTTTACCCAACACTAAGGTTCTCACTACTAAAAATTAAAATAAATAAATTTTGAAAAGGAAAAAAGTGATCTTTGCAACTTTGTACAGAATCTATACAATGGGTGCATTTGTAGAAAGGGAGGAAAGATAACAAATTTAATTATTTTGGTTAGTTAACACAGTAAGTAATATATTTTATGTATTAGCAATTTTGAGATTATTTGTATTTAAAGATACTGCATCAAACTCCTAAATCATTGTATGTGGTAGAGTCTGCCATCTTCTTTGGCTGAACAATTATATACAGTAAGTCAGCCTAAATTCTTCCATTCCTGTATAATATAATACGTGGGTGGTAACGGTTAGTTCTTATAGATTATTTGAACACGTGCATATCACAAAATACAAGTGACCATTAAAAATTAAAGTATTCAACAAATAGAAGATTAGTTGATTCCCAGAAAAAGAAAACACTACTGTGACATTAAGGCTAAAATTGTCATAAAGGAAGCCAAAATACACTCAAGTCAAGCTTTTGCTGAAAAGTTAAATGGCTCATCTTTGAAACTTTATCAGGTTTATTATGTAAGCAAGATACTTTCAGAGCCTAGAATACAGAAAGTGCTTATTGATACGTTAGCATTGTGATCATTTATTTTGTAAATTGTTAATATTACAGATATAATTAATTTTCTACTATATTCAGATTTTCAAGTTCTGCTAAATTTTAAGGCCACATTACTGGCAAGTTGGGATACCTCTAGACATCTGAAAAATATGAATCCTACACAGAAGCATATAAATTCTCTATTCATCAGGTTCTAAATTCTAAAACATTCTAAGCTTTTGGAACAATCCAATGACATTCCAAATTGACAGTAAGGCTGCATGTGCCACACATGATCCTATAGGAAGAGAATTCTAGATTTTAAATAGAGGAGATTGTGCACAAAAATAAAGTACATTTTCACGTCTGAAAGGGGATTTCAAGAAATAAAGGACTCTCAGAACATGTGGTAAGCGGTAAATAACTTACCAAGGTCTCTCTAAAGGAGAACATATTGTGGAAAAAAAAGCTTCACATGCAGAGAGCTAAAATGGCATCTCTGGAATCCTCACGATGAAACAGACACTCAAATACTTTTTCCTAAAATTTAAAATGTGTCTTATCCTCCAAACAAATACCACCTCCCTGCCTTTCAGCTTACCTGGGCATGGTGACATGTTGGAATCATTTTTCTATTTCATTGGCTCTTAAACTTGATGGGTACCAGAAGCACCTGGAGGCCTTGTTGAAACCCAGGTTGCCAGGCCCCACCCTAGAATTTCCAGTTCAGCAATTCTGCAGCAGCACGAGAGAATTTGCACTTCTGCCCAGTTCCCAGGTGATGCTGATGCTGCTGGTTCAGGGACCCTACTTTGAGAACCACAGACTAATTTATACCCTATATATGGTTACCAAATCCATTATTTTATCCCTTGGCTGCAACTTTTCCTTTATCACATCAGCACCTTAGCTGTGAATCTCCTCACCTAGCAATGGGAATACTTGGAGAGTTTAACAGCTAGTCCTTCTTTCTGGCTCACTTCTCCCTCTTCCTCTCAAAACTATAGTCTCTTGCCAGGTAATTTTTCCTTAAACATCAGTTCATCATAGATCTTCTTTGCTCAAAAACTCATGGCTCTTATGCTGAACACAAGACATTTTAAATTCTCTACTTGGCTCATAAGGTCTGTAATAGCCCGTAGAATGTGGACACCCTGTTCCCTACCCTGCCTGTTATAAGGGAGTATGTGAGGATTACATAACATACAGTCAGTTCTCGTTATGCACAGTGTGACATTCTATAAAGTCACTGTGAACACTGAATCAGTGAATATGACCCACTGCTCCTACAGGAAATGCAGGGTTAGGTTCCTGCAAGCTTTAGTCACATTTTCTTCAACTGATCAATACGTAATCTTTTTCTCTGTCTGTTTCTCTTTAAAGTCACCTTATTTAATATATATTGTTGATATATTAACATTGAACTTAGACTAACAGCACTGTACCTCGTGTCTAAAAGAAGGTTGTCGAACACACATACTTTCTCCGTAAAGGCACGTCACAGCCTCTTGCCCTGAGGAACACCAGGCAGCATTGCAGCACTACACATGGGGGACATATTAAACAGGCAAGTCACTAACACAAGGCACAAAAAGATAACAAATGAGGCACTAACTGGACTGCAGGAAGGACACTTGTTTACAGTATGGGCTGAAACAACAAGGCAGAGCGTCACCATGTTTCCCTCAGCTGGGAACGTGCACTTCAAGTGAATCAAATTTTTCACCCACTTTGTGCTTATCTGCAAATGGACATGAAAGCCCTGTGAGTGTTGATTTGGGGGCTGCCAGTACATTTTAGCTAGTAGGCAAGTGTGCAGACACGGAATCCACAAATAATGAGGATCAACTATTTTATGAAAGCATCTTTTCAAAACCAGAGTATTGTTCAGATATAAGAGCAATAACGATAACACAACAGCTAACATGTTAATGCCTACTATGCGCCAGGAGCTCTTCTAAATACATAAGTTAATGCATTTAAATCTCACTAAAACCCTATGAGACAGGAGTTCTCAGTAGCCCCATTTTATAGATGAGGAAACTAAGGCTCAGAGAGTAAATACTTTGCACAGGTTCCCCAGTTAAAAGTGGGATAACTGGGATTGGTGCCGAGACACACTGGTCCAAAGCCCACAGCCTCAACCACTATGGTAGGAACGTGAGCGAATTTTCTACCACTCCCCAAAAAGCACCTTCTGCTCCAGCCAGTGTGGTTTCCCACATACTTATTCACTCATCAAACATTTTCTGAATGCCTCCAAGGTGTCAGGTACTGTGTTTAGATACTGCAGGGACAAATAGAATGTCGATGCAAATATTGCATAAAAAATCTATAAAACCAAATTGGGGTGAGCTTATTATGAGCCAACCTTTGATGACCATATATCCCAGAAGAATCCTTTCACGAAGAAATGGAGCACTCCAAAGAAGTGGGGTGTACAGAGTGGTTATATACCATCAAAGAGCATGTACCACATGTGATTGCAATGTCCCTTTTACAATAGCCTCAACATTGACATGTTGGCACGTGGATTGATGGACACTGTGGGTATCAGGTCTGCTGTCTCCATGGGCGTGGCTGTTGTGTTAAGTTGGGTTGTCACAGGATGAGCGCAGCAGTCAAATCCTAGCCTAGGGAGAAATGCTTATCCTTAAGGAAATGTCAATGTGGGGATGTTGTATTTACATTTTAAGGGCATTGCTTTTGTCTTTGGGAAACGTTAATTGTTTAAAGCGGATATACAATGGATGAACAGAAGCTACAGGCCCCTTTCGGAAACAAAAAACAAGATCAGGCCCAATTAGTTTTACACCAAATGGCTTCCTCATATGCTCCAATATATCCTAATGCTTGCCATTTATTGATGGTTTTCCCCCTTTTGATCTATAATCGTTCCATAGAAAGCATTGATTATCAAAATATTGTCCCTTGGCACCAGGGTGCTTGCTGTCTGCCCTGGGATTATCATGTCCCTTGGTACCAGGCTTTTTTTATCTCATCTATTTGCCCAGTTGTCCACCTTGTGGGGAATTAGTGGGATATTGTGGACAAGCAAAGAGGTATATATATATATATAAACAGAGGAAGCATTTCATGGGTTTTGGATAATTTTAGGTTGTTGCACAAAGATTGTATATGCGCCTTTTTTTTTAAATATATATATCCCCTTATGTACATTGTGCACAATTATAGAACAAGTACGGTAACAACGATAATAATTTAACATTTTTTTGAAAGATTAGTTTAAAATCAGATTTTAGACATAGTCCTTATCAGAAAAGGAAATTTGTCCAAAGTTATAAGATTGATCGGCCCTCTCAAGTCGCTGAGCGATCATTACTCTATTTTGCATGACAGTCTTACAGCACTGAGTAAAGAAAACAACAATCAGTTTGAATATTATGATTAGTACAAGAATTTCAAGAATTAATAGAAATAGGACATGCAACCCAGATCGAAAAAAGGAACCAATACCAGAAGGGAGCTGATGGTGTTCAGGGCAAGCTACCCCAGGAGGCACCACTCTGGTATGTGGATTATTTCGAGCTGAAGACAATAAGGACTCAGAGAACTCAGGAAGAATATTTGAGTTTCCCCTCCCAAACTGCCTAAAGAATTTAAAACAAAAGATCTGTTTCAGGAAGGAGTTATTATCATGATGGCTGTAAAGATAATGTAGGATAGAGGTTACAACAGGAAAGGTACCAAGCCCCTTTTATCAAAAACTCTATCTCTCCCTGACCACATTATCTATAGATGACTCTGAGAAGAGTTGTCAGGCAAACATTTGCATTTCTATCTCCATGTGATTTGTCTTCTTGCCCTCTGAGGTCCCAGACCACTACCCACCCCCAACACCTTCCTCGCCTTTAGCTGCAATACTTAAGCGGGCAGCTTAGACAGAAGGACGAGTTGCTCATTTCTGAGTTTCTCCCATGTATGTATGTTATTAAACTTGGTATTACTTTCTCAGGCTAACCTGTCTTGTTAATTATTTGGCCAGCCATAAGAACCTTAAGGAAACGGGCAGAGGGAGATTTTCCCTCTCTCCCGACAGAGCCAACCAAACGAATCAAGGCTGGGTGGAGGATCACTTATGGCATTCACCTGTTTTTTCATGTGCTTTAGTAGAGATGACACATTGGAAGACTGGTCAGGTATAAAAACACAGCATTCGGTTTGAATGATCGCACATGTACCACCTTGGGATGCTGTAAGAATATCTAAGGCCATTCTCTTTTGAAGCACAGCTATTCTCATTAAAGACATTTCAGTATTTAATAAAACTATTGTTGCCTGACTATCGTTAAGGGCTTTTTGAGTAAATTTTGTCAGAGCCTCTATATGTGATATGACATCTTCTAGCCCCAAGGAAGGAGCAAATATAGCTGCTAGGTGGTCATACTAGTGAAATACTGAACGAGCCCATCTGGCCTTAAGGAGAGGCAGATTGTCAACAGATATTAGCTCTGGGCAAATCTTTCCCTGTATCCAAAAGAAGCCCAGAGTGCAGCACCTTAGCCATCCTGGTGGCAGCCAAGGCCAGAGGTTTGTTCCACATAACCACTGAGTTCAATTAGGAGCCGTCCAATACAAGCTTGGTCTTCGAGACCGGTCTGTTCTAAATCAATCACGTTTTTTAAGTATAATAGTATTCTGACATGACTTCAGGAGGGTATCCAGCCCATCTTTTGAGTGTAATTTGGTAGATTTTGTTTGGAATGATTTCTCTGTTCCCAACATAAAGGTGCCGGTATGTTTAAAGATCCAAGGCTAGAAGTAAGCCAAACATATCCATCCCAAATTTGTGTGAAACCTTCCATAGTTTTTATTGTAATGTCTTGTTTCTTTTGTTTATCTGCAATTTGTTGAGATAACCGGATGGTTTGAGTAACAGAAAAAGAATAACCATAACCTGTATTATTAATGGTATGCGTTATTGGCCATGTTTCAGGATCATAATTAGTAAAATCAGATGAACTGCAAACATTAGAACTAGATCTTTGTATCACAATAAATTGCTTTAGAGCTTTCCAATCTGTGCCTCGAAAGGGAAAGACCCACCAAGGGTCTTAGAAAGTGGAAGTTGGCCACATAACCAACAAGTAGACTGATTTTCATGTGTAGCAAAGGAATGTGCCCATTGCAGAAAAACATTGTCATCAGAGGTCCATTGAGATGTAGATTGGAAAAACAAACATAGCTTTAGGAAAACCTTACATGGCATTTTCTTTTTGGTGATTAACAAAAGGTTGTGTAATTAAGTTCTAATCTATCTTATAAAGTTGAAGGGTAAAGTATTGGTGTAGGAAAATGGTAAGGCAATATAGATATTGATTATTTTAGCAATTACATAAAGCTTAAACATTACGAGGGTTTACATGAAGAGATATAAAGTTAGGAATACAGGCCTGGTCCAGAGTCTTGGGACAGCTGTCTACAACAGATGTTGTCTTCTTCTCATCCTGGTTTGGAAATGTTCATCTTGGTCAGTTGAAGTCAGGTGTCAGAGACTACAGTTGAAGTCCATTCAGGTGGAGAAGACTTTTATGAATGAGAAATGTGAGTCCATGAGTCTACGCCTTTAAATTTTGCAGCACATGGCTTGGTTAAAAGCACCTGATATGGTTCTTTCCAACGGGGCTGCAAAGAGTCATTTCTCAGATGTCTTTTCCAATAAACAAAATCTCCAGGTTGTACTCCATGATCCTTAAGGTTTTCTTCACTCGGGAGCTTAGTGTGAAATGAATTAGCCACCAATTTCTCATTTCTTTTAGGAGCCACAATGAGACCTTGACAATAATGTAAAATATCTCCTTTAAGTAAAGTTGGTTCACACATTTCTTTGTCAAATTGCATGGGTCGTTCAGTTGTTATTTCCAAAGGAGACAGTCGATGTTTACCAAAGGGCGTAGATCTAAGACTGAGAAGCAGAAGAGCATTTGGCCATGAGGGATTAAATGCTTCTGAAAGCTTTGCCAATTGAATTTTGATGGTGCCATTAGTTCTTTCCATCAATCCTGAGGGTTGGGGATGGTAAGCGCAGTGGAAATGCTGCATTATTGGTCAACTATTACAAATAGATTTAATTATTTGTCCAGTGAAATGAGTTCCCCGGTCACTATGTAACTCAGTAGGAATTCCCCAAACAGGAATTATTCTAATAGTAATTTTCCTATTGTTAGAGCCATTGCTCTTCTGCAATGAAAGGCCTCAACCCAATGTGACACCATACAGATCATTACCAAGATGTATTTATATCATTGAGATGGTGGCATTTGGACAAATTCCAATTACCATACCTCAAAGGGTCTCTTAGGAAGGTGAAAGTGGCCTTGTGACCCATGAAGTGGTTTCCCTGGATTATATTTTGGGCATATAGCACATGGAGTATAAGCTTTATGGGCCACTGTGGGAAAAAGTTTCTTAAAGTATTTTTTTCACCATAAAATCATCTTTTCAAGTGTCCAGTGGGTTAGTTGGTGTATATGCTGGAGCAGTGGAAATTGTGCTCCAACAGATACTGTGGATTTCCTATTGGGCCCAAACCATATCTATGATGTGGTGTGAAAAATTCCCCCTTTTGACTACCATATCACTTTTTCTTCTCTCGTGGCCACTTCTTGGGCGTGTAGAAGGAAGTCTTTTACTGGGTTAGCAGAATTAATAGGAAGCAGCAGGCATTCTCGAGGCTGGGTAGGGCAAGCCTTCAAGGCTGCTTGTTTAGCAGCTGCGTCAGCAAGCTGGTTTCCTGTAGCTTCCAAAGTATCAGATTGGGAATGCCCTGGCATTTTAATAGTCATTAGTTGTCTCGGTAGCTGTATGGAATTTAATAATTCTGCAACCTGTTTCCCATTTTTTATAGGCTTACCTGAAGAGGTTAAAAGTCCTCGTTGTTTCCACAGCATTCCCAAATCACGTGTTACTCTGAAAGCATGACGGCTGTCCGTGTAGATACTTGCTACCTGGTCTCTGGCCAATTGACAAGCTCGAGTTAAAGCAATTAACTCAGCTTGCTGTGCTGACTTTAACTCTGGTAAATAAGAACTCTCGATTACGTCTACTGAGGACGTTACTGCCTATCCAGCCTGATAATGGCCTTGTTCATCCTTTGAGTAAGATCCATCTGTAAACCAAATTAGATCAGCATTATCAATGGGAGTTTCTTGCAAATCATTCCTAAGAGTAATTAGATAATTAATTAATAAAACACACTCGTGGGCATCTTCTTGTGATGCTGGAAGTAAAGTTGCAGGGTTAAGATAATTACACCGAGCTAAGGTAATATTAGGAGCAGAGACCAACAGAACTTCATAGGAGGCTAGCCGGCTGACAGAGTAATGCTGAGTGTGATGAGAATTTAGGATAGATATGACTGAGTGAAGAAGAAAGATAGTCAAAGGAATCCCCATCACTATTTCTTCAGTGGTCTTGCATAAGAACGCTGTTGCTGAAATGGCTCTAATGCAAGGTGGAAGCCCTTTTGCCACTGAATCTAACTGCTGACTATAATACCCTATAGGTCGCTGTCGACCTCCGTGTTTTTGAGTTAAGATACCTAAGGCATTTCCTTTATCTTCATGTAGGAAGAGGAATAATGGCAAGCTGTAATTAGGATGTCCTAAGGCTGGTACTTGGGCCAAAACAGACTTGAAGGTAGTTACTGCCTTCTCTCCTTCTGGTGTCCATTCAATTAAATCAGGCTGGTCAGACTTAGTAACATATGTAAGGGCTGGGCAATAAGTGAAATGTTAGGTACCCAGTTCCTGCAATATCCAGTTAGTCCTAGGAATCCTCTTAACTGTTTCTTTGTCTTAGGGAGAGTAAAAGCCAGGATTCTTTTAATCCTTTCAGAATCAATCAACAGTCCATCTTTAGATATCAAGTGTATTAGATATTTTACAATAGGCAGGCAAAAATGTAATTTGTCCTTGGACACTTTATGCCCCTTAGATGCTAGCTGTTGCAATAGATAAATTGTGCCCTTCTGAGAACCCAACTTAGTGTTTGAACACAAGAACAAATCATCCACATATTGAATTAAAGTGGAGTCATTAGGGAATTCTGTATTCACTAAGTCAGCCTTGAGTATCCGGGAAAAATAAGTGGGGCTTTCAGTCTAGCCCTGTGGCAACACTGTCCTGGTATCCTGGCGATCTTCCCACGTGAAGGCAAAAAGATATTGACTATCCTTTTCCATGGGAATGTTAAAGAAGGCACTGCGTAAATCAATGACTGAGCAATAGCAGCTGTTAGTTGGAATGGTTGAGAGCAAAGTGTGTGGGTTAGGATCCACAGGATGTCGGGGAATCACGATATTATTTATAGCTCTCAGATCTTGAACAAATCTCCCGCCTTTCCCATTCGGCTTTTTTACAGGCAAGATAGGTATATTACAGGGACTAGCACAAGGAAATATAAGTCTCTTTTCAAGAAATTCCTGAATGATAGGCCTCATCCCATTTAATGCTTCTGGTTTAAGTGGATATTGCCGAATATTAGGTAGAGGTTTAGAGTTGTCAACAGTCACCTTAATAGGAGTGGCTGATTTAATTTTCCCAATATCTGAAGAGGATGATGACCATAATTATCTAGACACTTGTAATAACAGGTCATCAGTTTTCTCTTCTTCTATTTGAGTCATTGATTTCACAGTCATCAACCTTTCAGCAATTACATTCTGGTCAGCATCCCGATTTTCTGAATCCAGAAGCATTTTGCCCTTTTGTGAAAAGGCAATATGGGCGTTGTATGCTTCTAAAAGATCTCGTCCAATCAAATGAATTGGAGCACATTTAACCAGAAGAAATGCATTTTTTCCTGTGATGGTTCTTAATTGAAAAATGATTGGTTCTGATTTAAAAACCTGCATTGGAAAATTCGAAACACTTACCATTTGAACTGTCTGTTTACTCCGAGGGAGAGGGCAATGAATAAGGGTAGGGCTGAGGACAGATAAGGTAGCCCCGGTATCTACTAGGGCCTTTAAAGTTTCCCCTCTAATAGTTATCTCAATTTTCCCTAAGGCATTCGTGAGGGGAGAGGAGGAGGGGAAATGCCCTCTAGTGATCCTCTGAGCAGCCTAATTCCTGTTTATTGCTGTCACGCCCTAAGTCCCATTTGAGTTTCCGGCAGTGTGGTTTGAAATGACCAGGCTTTTTGCAATAGTAACAGACAAGGTCATTTCGTTTCTGGTCAGATTTGAAAAGGTTGGCTTTTGTTGGGTCACTAAGCTGTTGTAGCTGTATACTCATAAGCTTAGTGGCCTTTTTGTTTTCTGGAAGATTTTAGATAGTTTATCTGTAATAGTGACAAGAACACTAGCATGCATTAAAGTGAAATCCAGTTCATGTCTCTTAACTAACTTTGCTAATTCCTCATCTAATCCTTCTAAAAAAATTGAATTGAAAATTGAATCATTTTGATGATCCTCAAAACTTTCAGGAGCCATCCCAGAGTGCTGTTTGAATGTTTTCTCACTGTTTTCAAATTGTTTTCTCATATGTTTTCTCCTATTGTTTTCAAAATAATCAAAGATAGATTCCTCGGGTCTATGCTTACATTACTGGAATTTAGCACCATCTATCTTCCTGGAAAAAATTACTGGAATGGCTTTGTGTAAGTTTTGAGCGATATCCCTACACTCCTTAAGGCCATGAGGCTCATGCCTATGGAAATCCTCCAGGGGGTCTCCAATCTGCCTCTTTTATCCATTCATTTGTTTTGTTCTCAGACACCAGCAAATGCACAAGCTGATGTAAATCTGAACATCCTGATGCATATGTTCTAACAATTAAGTCAAAATCTCAAGCAAACCCTAAAGGATCTTGCAAAGGGTCTGGGAAGCCCTTTGTCAAATTCTTAAGTTCAGTTCTAGTCCAGAGAGTATACACAAGAGCAGGCTCACCTCTCCCAGTAACAGGTTTCTCCTTAAAGGGAGCCACTATAACTTTAGGTCTTTCAGTATCTGCCCCTGAGTGTTACTCCTTGTTTTCTCTAGGGGTGGAGGAGGAGGGAAAGGTGCAGGAGGAGGAGGAGATGAGCTCTGAGGTGCCGAAAGCGGTGGCGGTGGAGGAGGTAGAGGAGGTGAGGGGGGTGGACAGCTTTTGACTTCTTATCTCTCTTTAATTCAGAAAGAGTCTCTGTCAATTTACAGTTAGTCTCCTGTAAGGAAGTCATTTTACCATTATTACGCTTTGAAGCCTCTAAATGCCAAGCACATAAACTTCCCTTTCTTTTGTTTTGGTTTTATTGCCAGCTTTTTCAACCTGTGCACGCAAATTCAGTAGTTTTCAGAAGTCAAACTTTCCCCATTTTGGCCATTTACGACCTAAGTCATCCTTGGTTAATCTTTCCCATTTAGTTAAATATTTGCAAGCATTGTTGCGGTATGTATTATACATGAAACCCGCTGCAGTCCCAGTGGGGGGGTTGTCCTTCCGGGAGCCAGCTGGCTTTTGAAGCACGGCTTCCCATTTTCTTTTAGTTCTGTTTGTTTGTTTGTTTTTTATAAAGTCTGAACAACTTCTAGGAACTGTGTAGTGGGTCACAAGTGTGCTGCTTTGAGTGTTACTCCCCAAAGGAATGTCAGAATCACTCTCTTATGTGTCTCAGTTTCTCCCGCCGGCAGTCTTAAGACCACTGTCGGGGTTGGGAGTGTGGGTGACCAACACTTAGGTGCACGTCCCGGGGCAAAGCTATAATTAATTAAGGTGAATGATAGTGGAACGTCCTATAGGACCACTACACGTCGTGAGGTTCACCTCTGACACTCCTACTGAGGCTTTTCAGTCACAAAAAAAATGCCTTTTCAGTCGGAAGGAACAATGTCCCTTTTCTTCAGAGCTGAACATGTTCAGACTCTCATTTCTCTATCAAGCAGATTTGTTCAGACCTTATAAACATAATTCTTTCCAATTTTAAATCCAAATTAAAAGGACAACCAACCCAGTTTACTCCAAGCTTCCCCTAAGCTCCCCTGGCCTAGAAAATTCCTCCTAGGTTTTTTTTTTACCTAGGAAATGTACCGGTACCCTTCAAAGCCTTTAGTCTTAAGACCTTAAAACAGCTCAAATAAACTCTTGGACCGTCAACTTAAAATAAGGAGGTCCAGGTTTCATGAGAACTCACCAGGTTCACCTGAAGAATGCAGTGATCCGGATGGGGCTCAAAGGGCCCCTGCGGTACCAAGAACCAGTTCAGTGTAGATTGCAGGTTGTCTCCAGTGGGTTTCTCTGAAATCCTGCCACAACTATGCCAAGAAAGGTCGACACAAATAATCCATAACCAATCTATAAATCAAAACTGAGGTGAGTTTATTATGAGCCAACCTTTGAGGACCATATAACCTGGGAGAGTCCTTTCACGAAGAAATGGAGCACTCCAAAGAAGTGGGGTGTACAGAGTGGTTATATACTATCAAAGAGCATGTACCACATGTGATTGCAATGTCCCTTTTAAAATAGCCACGAGATCAGCCCTGCCAGATTGCCCTGCCAGAACAGCTATTGATGAATACAGCGGGGGAGCAGATCTGCTGTCTTGATGGACGTGGCTGGTGTCAGGTCTGTTGTCTGGAGCTGGGTGGTCAAAGGATGACTGCAGCAATCAAATCGTAGCCTAGGGAGAAATGTTTATCCTTAAGGAAATGCCAATGAGGGGTAAGTTACATTCTTATCTTAAGGGCATTTACACTTCGCTTTGGGACATGGCAAAGCAGATACATAATGCGGGCGACAGGCCCTTTTGGAAAAACAAATTCAGGCCGAATTAACTTTACCCCAAATGGCTTCTTCATATGTTCCAATATATCCTATTGCTTGCCATTTATTTATCAAGCTCAATATGTCTTTCAAACAGAAATCGAGAATAGCATGAAGTAGTCACTTACCAACAGATGTCACTGTGGCAACAGAATATTAACAAGTGGCCTTCAAACATAACCATTCTCCCAAATACTGTATTTCACTGACTTCATCAAAAAGGAATTTTTCTCTCTTATACTGACAAATCTCCATTCTGAACTTAGTACTAGATGTAGCCAATTTTGAATAAAGACTTTTAACATCAAAGCCAGCAAATAGTTCTTGTTAAAGCAAATCCAAACTCGGGAACACATTTGTTTTCAGTCACCTCCTAATCCTCTCAAACTTAAGATAAGGTCCCGGTTTTGTGCAGATGGAGCAAAGCTTCTCTTCCTCTTTTTCTATTCAGATAGTGCAGGGAAGAGCCCAAAGTGTCTCCTGGTGGAACACTAACAGTTCTCTACATTAGAAATGCATGCAGTGTTCCTAGCTTCTTTTCCATAGGCTGAGACTCCCTGACCTGCGCAGAGGAGCAAACTTCTGGGCTCCAACAGTAAATAAGACTGTGTGCAGTTTACCACAACAATGAACTACAAAGATGTATCAGGAAATATTTTGAACACCCACACCTAAGCTTTCAGTTTCCCTCTGTCTAATTCCACAGCTACCTGAAGTGAATTCATTCTCCATCCCCATCCCTTTCGTGATAGTTTTTATTTCCTTGAATCAGTATGTTATAACATCTAAGAGAAATTTATCAAAATACTCTCTTCAAAATAGCTAGCTGAAGTATAGGAGTTGTAGAGAGTCAAGATTTTAAGATGAAAGTGATGTACAGAGTAACTGTACTACAAAATAAAAAGAAAATGAATGAGAATAATAAGAGACAGAGGATAAATGATAAGGAGAAAGAATATAATAGAGAGTAAAAGTCAGAAAGAGAGAAAAAGGATGAAAGAACGTGTAGGAAAGAAAAAGAGTCAGGAGAACCATGAGAAATGGCAGAAAGGGGCATGAGCAGAGGGAAGACACCATGCTCAGAGTGAACGACATGTCAACTGGCTTCTGAGCAGGTCTCAGGTCTAGAGTCACTGGGCTACATTTGAGAACTCCACTCAGTTCTAACATCCTGAGAATGACCACGTCTCATTCAAACTCGGACGGCACCGGTTACCAGGGCTCTCCTCTCCCAGGACCTGCTGGAGCTTTGGGAACTGCCTCTCTCAACTCTGGGACTGACAGAATCTCCACTAAATATTCATCAACTGGGATGGTTGTTTTGAAAGAATAACCCAGAGAAAGCTCTCTCAAGGATACATTTAAACCTGAGAACTTCGTCACTCACACTTCTGAAGAATTAAGAAACTACTTTTTGTTTTTGTTTTTGTTTTTTAATTACTATGAAGCAAAGTAGGAGAAAACTTTCCTGGCAAAATTTTAAATGTTCCATCTTTTTAGAAGTTACATCACAAAAATTCTGAGCATAATCTAAAATTCTGGGCTCCCCACAATTCCAAATGTGTTTCAGAAATGATCTCTTTATCATTACAAAGTAAGCCTATGCCTTATAAAACAAAATAAACTTGGATGAGTTTTATCTTGTAGAGAGAGGGCAGCAAGAAAAAGACTACGATGTGCCTCTCTGCTATGAAGGAAAATAAATAAAGTCACACCAAAATATACAAAATATGCTTCTAAAAATGAATGAAGTGGCCTCTAAAGAGTTTTACATTTTAAGTAATAATGCACTTATATAAAATTATACATCAGTTTGACTAAAATCTAGTCAACTTAATAGAGGAAGAACTCATTAAATTTCATTTAAATAGCATGACTTATGATTAGCTGCAAAACAAATGGTAGATATTTTAATTCTAGCATACTATGTCCTTCCAAAAATGAAGGTGGGCTTAAACTGTCATGTTCCTAAAAGCAGCCAACCGTATGGTCTTCTTATTTGATTATTTAATAGTATGGATCTTCTCCTCATTGCCAACGAAGGATGTCTACACACAGTCTTTAGCTTGCATAGGTAAGGGGAAATGCAGGCTGAGTTTACAAAAAGAAAAGTTCAAAATAGGGCATTATCTTTAGGAGACGTGGTCAATGTGTTCAAGAATATTTTCTCCCTTGGTCAAGTGAGCAGCTGAGAGAGAATGATGTCAACCTCTTCCGTGGCCCCTTATAGAATGTGTGCATTACCTCAATTCAACGTGTCCTAAAATGTTTGAACTAAACTTGGAAATGAGTTGATGATACTGTATTTGCATTACATCACACAGAATCTCTTTCATTAGGCACCATTCAAAACACATTTTTGGGACATTAGAGGCCAGAAAACTTTTGCTTCTCTGAGAGACTGTTGCTTTTCATCTCCTGGACATGAGATGATCGAGAATTGTTCCCATTTCCCTTTCTACTTTAAACCTGAGGGATACATTTCCGACTACCTTTAAATACTGCAGGTTCATCTGAAACACATTTCAGTGCGCTGGCTTACTTCAGCTTCATTGCATTCTTCCATCCTAAACTCCTTTCAGTTTGATCTATTTTCCTTTGTAATCCTTTTTTATACCTAGATATTTAAAAGGTGCTCAAATCTGTGTTGGAGAAATGTTGAGTTACAATTCTTTCAACCAGCATGTAAACTCAATTTTTGGGTGTCTACACAAAAAGTTTCTGCCATGTTTCTACCAGATCTCCTTCCATATGTTTTCCTCCAGGATTTCCTGTGACAAAATTGCCTTTCTAAAAGCCAATTCTCTGTTCACTCTCTTGGCCAGTCACATTTCCATAGAAAGATAAAGGACTGGATTTTCCAAAGATGCAACAAGAATGATCAAGTCCCGATTCTCACCTAGACAGACAACTCTTGTTATCCATGAGTTTTAAAACTCAAGTTAATTATCTCTTTGATTTTGTTTCAATCTCTTGAGTAACCTTGACACTGAGCTCCTAAACTGCACCACAGCCTGCTTCAACAGACACAAAACTCTCTCTCTAATGCTTGCATTCACGTGCTGAGTAGCTACTGTATTTATTTAGACCTTTTCAACAAAGGATCTTCATTGATTCACTCAAATACTGAAGTATATACTATGTGCCCAATGGTCTTGAAATGTTGGGGGCCTACAAGGAAGACAGATATGTATAAAAAGATAAATTACACTACAGAGATAATGTGAATGAAAGAGATATGAATAAACTGCTGTGGGACTGCAGGAAAAGAACCACCATGAGTTGACCAAAAACTAAGATATATAGCTATGTACTGGGGCTTTGAGGAAAAAAACAACCACGATGGCCGATGGACAGGCTTTGTACCATCTAGATAATGGAAAATGAAAGGAGAGAAGATAAAGAGAAAACAAGATAAACGGAAAGGTTTTCTTCTTCATGTTTCTGCCACCAACTTTTGGAGCACACTGCTTGCTGATGTCCTTTCTAGCCAGACTTATCCTTCAGCCGGCTTCTATAGACTCCAAAAATTCGATTGTAACACGCTGGGCTCCTCCTTGCAGACAATGTAAGGTATGTAGGGAGCCAGGAGGGGAGGAAAAGATTCACAGGAATCTGCAGCCCTTCTGCAGCTCACTGGTGGGGCTGGGCACAGAGGCTTCACCTTGGCCTCTGTCTCCAAGTTCACAGAAAGGAGAGTCGGTTCCTTCCTTGATATATGAACATGGAGAGAAACCTATTTCGCAGAAGGGGTAATGGAAAAATTAAAGTGAGAGCCATGAAAAAAGCAGAGGAGGTAGCACCATGAGTCTGAAGTAACTGCACTTGTGAATTAGCAACCAGTATAAAGAAGAGTTGAAGACAAAAGAAAGGCAAAAAACAAGTTCTCAATGTTCTAAGATGGAAATGCAAGGCTTTCTTCTTCCAAAAGAAAAAAGTCATTGATCCTGTTCCTTTAAAATAAAATTGAAAGGGGCCACATGTTGCAAATAATGGTTTTACCATGATGTCACTACACAATAATGTGTAGCAATCAGTTGTTAAGTTCACTGCAAATAATTCATTCCTTAACAATTATGTTATCAAAGTTTGCAATTGATATATATACACTTTAGAAAATAGAAGACTCTGTGCAAATTGGTCATTATTATTGACAATGTCACTCTTACAACTGAAAGCTTGATTAGAAGTGAGCAGGTGGCGTGAGCCTAGATTGCTAGAGTCACAGCAAGAAAAGTTAAGAGAGTGCCATCAGGACATTTGGACAAAAGAATGTTATATGGCTGTTCGGTTTATAACAGATCAATTGGAGAAAAACAAGTCACTACATTAAATTATTTTCCACTTACCTTCATCTCCCTTTCCAAGAATACATATTTAAAATGAGACAAGTTATGATATTAAAAATTACTGGCTCTGGCATTTTGAAAACTACATTCAATAATGAAGTAAAAACTGGGTTACAAACATCCTGGTATCAATTCCAACTACCATAATTTCCCAAACTAAAACTCTCATTATCACTAATTCACTTGCAATCTAGTGCTCCTCCAATATACAAAATCAACAACTTAAAATGTGTCCTAACTTTTTTTAAATTTCCCTAAAATTTTAGGGGATAATATAAATATGTCTCTTGGAGAAGTTGAGAACGATGGAGACACTAGGAAAGTAAAAGATGAAAATATTACCCTAATCAATGATGTAAAACACAAGGTATGAACAACTGTTAAAAGAATTCTCTATGACATTGATCAATTCTACTAGCTCTACACCTGGCTATTTCCTAACAGTAATTAGATATATAAACAAATAGAATAGTGTATTTAACGGGATCACTACTTTACTTCTGTGCTTTCCCTTTTAAAACTACATATACTTTTATGTATTTTCTTTATTTTCAGGTGGAGTCACATTAGAACACCCTCATCTCTGAAGATCTTTGCATTAAGGAACTCTACCTTGGCCCTTGATCACTGTACTCTGTGTTATGGTCAACTCAGAGCCCTACATGCACCAATGTTTCCTACATGATCTCTCCCGTATGTTGTTCATGTCAGGGAGCATAGTCCACCAAGTGAAAACTAAGCAGTGTTTCAAAAGCATCAGATATTAAAAGGAGGACATGCAGGGTTTGGTATGGGCCCCCAATCAGTGCCTCAGTGCAAAGAAGAAATAGATCAATGCATCCCCCCAGAGACTGGGATTAAAACAGGAGGTTATGAGCACGAGGCTGCCTCTGCAGGCCTTTAAGCAGGGACCTGGAATAAAACTGCTGACACCATGGACCATGGTTGGTTTTACAGGGAACTCACGAGGAAGATAAGGACATGAAATAATGATAATTATAATAACAGCAACAAACACTTCTACTGAGCCAAGGACTGCACTCTGAATGTAAAATTTGTGCTTGAACATACATGAACTCACATGATCCTAAAAATATCCTGATGTAGTAAATGTTGACCTTTTCACCATTATATAGGTGAAGAGACTGCATACTGTGGCAAGAATACTCACCTAGGTTACAAAGCTGATAAACGGCAGAACCCAATCTCAGTGCTCTTATGTTATGCTCCTTAACTACAACACCAAGTTAAGTCTCTAATGAATAACTCCACTTGCAACTGCCAACAGCATCGTCCTCCATCGATGCAGGTAGGTGTGGGCAAGGCAGGGACCCGGGTGTGGGAGGCCGCCTGATCTCACATCTGGCACACTGGTTGCCAGGCTGCTTCCTCCTCTGACGGGGCCCAGCACACACCCCAGGAGACTTGGCGGCCGTCCCCAGGGCTATTTCCTCTAGAAATTGTCCCCTTGGAAGAGGCCTGTCCCAGGTGGCAGGTTGGGCTGGTTGGCCAGGCTCCTTTGGAGAAAGCAGGCGAGCCCTGCCAGCCTTGCAGTCGCCCTGGGTGTGACACCTCTGCCCTCAGGCAGAGTGCCTCACATATGCACTCCATTGCGGATTTCTCCCCAGAGCCTTGGCCTGGTCACTAGGAAGGCCAGGCCCTCCCGACTCCAGAAAGGAGGCTGGGACCTGTTGCCGGAAGGGCTTGCCCAGTGTGACCTCAGCTCCCTAGGCCTGCGGGCTCCTGGGGCCGCACTCACTGCTGTGTCATATGTCTGTCTTGGCCATTCTGAGTCCACAGAGCCTTTCCTCCACCTGGCTGCAGTCGAAAAGTGCAGGCAGGGGGTAAGGCCATGGCTTTGTCTTTCCAGGTATAAATGAGCCCCTGGACAAAGCAGCTGGCCCAGGCAGAGCCTTGAGCTCGAACCCCAGTCTGCCTGGGGTGACCAGGGCCAGACCAAGGCTTCCAAGGCAGTGAAGCTGCCTGCGAGCTGAGAGGAACTGGGCGAGGGGAGGGAGACAACAGCTGAAGCCAAGTCAAGAAGGGCAGTGTTTTTCAACTGCAGCTGGTAGTCGCCCTAGGGACGACCCAGCTGGTCAGAGCCTGGCAGGAGGGTGGGACCTTCCCTGAGGACCCCTGAGGCCCACCCTAGTCCCCGGCAGCCACGCATGCTTCCTTGGCCTGAGGGTGTTGAACCCAAGCTCGCAGGGCTCCCGTAGCGGCCAGAGAAAGAAGGGCCCATGGTAGAGGTAGGCGAGGTGGGCAGGGCACCCCACCTTCCTCTCCTCAGTTCCCTGAGGGAGAGAGAGAGAGAGAGACAGAGAGAGAGATAGAGACAGAGAGAGAGATTCCTGAATTCTGAGTCGCTGCCTCCACAGCTGGTACCAACTCACACGCCATGCCACTTCCACCTGCCGCCCCCACGCCTGCCCCAGGGCCAGCCCCACCACACAGAGGCGGGTTCCTGGTCACCTCCTTGCTGTCCCTTCCAGACCTGATCCCAGTGCAGGGGAAATGGTTCAGACAAGACTTTACATGTCCCTCTCCATGAGAATTGTCTTCTTCCCCTCTCACATCCCACATGCCCACCCTCCAACATCCTCCTTTTTCATTAGCTCACGAGAGGATGCAAGATGAGAATCTCTGCCATTGTGTGGAGAGACTCAGGTTCCCAGGTTCGCCCCATGGACACACGTTCTTCATCTCAGTATGAGATGAAGTTAAGGATTTGGCCAGCCATAAGAACCTGAAGGGAAAGGGCGGAGGGGGATTCTCTCTCTGCCCATGACAGCCCCGAGCTGGGTCGGTCCCTCAGACCTGGCCAGGGGAAGCCCATCCCCTGGCGCCCTCTCCCAGACCATCCCAGAGCAAGCCTGATGCCAGCCCCACCCCACTCGCCACTGCCACGACCATCGTCCTCCCTCAGAAGGCCTGGGTAGGACAGGGACCCGAGTGTGGGAGGCTGCCACATTTCAGGTCTGGCACACCGCTTGCCAGGCTGCTTCTTCCTCTGATGGGGCCCAGCACACGCCCCAGGAGACTTGGCAGCTGTCCCTAGGGCTATGTCTTCCGGAACTTGTCCCCTTGGAAGGGGCCTGTGCCAGGTGGCATGTTCGGCTGGTTGGCCAACCTCCTTTGGAGAAAGCAGGCGATCCGAGCCAGCCATCCTGTTGCCCTCTGCATGGCTCCTCTGCACTCAGGAAGAAGGCCTCACACGTGCCCTCCTTGAAGCTTTTCTCCCCAGAGCCATTTCCTGGGCTACTGTTAGTCTTACTGTTAGTGTTATGGTTGGTTTCCAGTTACTGTCAGTTTTATGGTTAGGTTTAGTTTTCGGGTTACTGTTAGGTTTATATTTAGGTATATGCTTAGGGTTAGGGTTAGGTTTATGGTTCTGGTTAGGGATAGGCTATGATTCGCGTTAATGGTATGTTTGAGTTTAGGTTAGGGTTAGGGTTAGGATTGAGGTTAGGATTAGGGTTGATTGCCATGTTTGGGTTAGATTTCAGGTTAGGGTTAGGGTTCAGTTAGCATAGGGTGATCATCTGGTTTGTGTAAGGATTACGGTTTCTGTTACTGTTGGGGTTAGGGTTACGGTTAGCATTAGGGTCATGGTTCTGGTTAGGGTTGGGGTTTGGGTTTGGTAAAGGTTTGTTTTACGTGTTAGAGTTTAGGGTTAGGTGGTTAGGGTCAGTGGTCAGGTTCAGTTTAGTGTTGGGATCAGTGTTAGGGTTCCAGTTAGATTTAGGTTTAGGGTTAGGTGTAGTGTTAGTGTTAGTTTTCGGGTTAGTGTCAGGGTTAGTGCTTGGTTTTCCTATCGGTTTAGGCTTAGGGTTGTGGTTGGGTTAGGAATCGGGTTAGTCTTAGGGTTCGGGTTCAGGTTAGGGTTCTTGTTAGGGTTTGGATTCAGGTTAGCGTTTGGGTTAGTGTTAAGCTTAGGGTTAGGCTGAGGTTTAGGGTTAGTATTCGGATTAAGGTTATGATTAGGTTTTGGGTTCGAAAAAGGCTTAGCTTTAGCGTTAGGTTTCTTGTTAGGGTTAGGGTTAGGGCTAGGGTTCAGGTTAGGGTTAGGGTTGGGTTCGGGTTATTGTTAGGGTTAGGTTTACCTTTTGATTTCTGATTAGGGTTAGGGTTTGATTGAGGTCTAGGTTTAGGGCTAGGGTTAGGGTTAGCATTGGGTTTGGATTAGGGTTAGGATTAGCATTAGAGTTAGAAATATGGTTAGACTTCAGGTTAAGGTTAGGGTTAGCAATAGGGTTTGGGTTCGGGTAATGTTTAGTTTTAGTGTTAGGGCTAGTGTTCGAGTTAGGGTTAGGCTTAGGGTTTGAGTCGGGCTACGATTAGGTTTAGAGTTAGTGTTACAGTTCGGGCTAGGATTCCTGATAGGGTTAGGGTTAATGTTCATGTTAAGTTTAGGTTTATGTTTAAGGTCAGGGTTGTTTTCGGGTTAGGGTTACGGCTAGGGTTCGACTTCATTTTCCGGTTAGGGTAAGGGTTATGTTTTGCTTTATTGGGGCGGTTAGGGTTAGCTTTACTGTTAGGGTTTTGTTAAGGTTAAGGGTGAGGTTAGTGTTTGGATTAGTGTTAGGGTTAGTGTTTGGGTTCTCCATGGGGTTAGTGTTAGGGTCGGATTAGGCTTTGAGTTTGTGTTAGTTTTAGGGTTAGGGTTATGGTTAGGTTTAGAGTCAGAGTTAGGTTTGGGGTTCACGTTAGGTTTTGGCTTAGGCTTAGGGCTAGGTTTGGGGTTAGTTTTGGATAAGGGATAGGGCTGGGCTCAGGTTGGGCTTGGGTTCGAGTTAAGGTTAGGTTTAGTATTCGGTTTCGGGTTATGGTTAGGGTTATTTTTCATGTTAGAGGTAGCGTTATGGTTACAGTTAGGGTTTGGATTAGAGTTAATGTTAAGGTTAGGGTTATGTTTTGGCTTATGGTTCAAGTTATGGTTATGGTTAGAGTTAGTGTTAGAGTTAGGATTAGAGTTAGGTTTAGGTTAGGGTTGGGTTCGGGTTCAGGTTAGGGTTAGCATTAAGTTTAGTGTTAGGGTTAGTGTTTGGTAGGGTTATGGTTAGTGTTTGGTGTCTGTATCAGGTTAGGTTTACTGTTAGGGTTCGGGTTAGTGTTTGAGTTAAGGTTAGGGTTAGGGTTCGGGTTCGTGTTCGGGTTCGGGTTAGTGTTCACCTTAGGGTTAGGGTTAGTTTTTGGCATAGGGTTGGGTTCTGGTTCAGTTTAAGGCTAAGTGTTGGTTTAGAGTTAGGGTTCCAATTCGTGTTCATGTTAGGGTTAGGATTAGGGTTACTCTGAGGTTTAGGCTTAGGTTTATTTTAAGGTTTGCCTTCGGATTAGGGTAAAGTTTAGGTTTCTGGTCGGGATAAGATTAGGTTTAGGTTTAGCATCAGATTAGGTTTCGGGTTAAGGTTAAGTTTGGAGCCCGGTTTAGGGTTTGGGTTAAGTTTCGGCTTATGCTTAGGGCCAGGTTTAAGGTTAGGGTTGGGTTGGGTTAGGGTTACTGTTAGTGTTGATGTTAGGGTTAGGGTTATGTTTAGTCTTAGAGTTAATGTTCATATGAGGGTTAGGGTTAGGTTTCAGGTTCAGGTTAGGGTTAGGATTAGCGGTAGGGTTCGAGTTAGTGTTAGGACTAGGGTTCGTGTTAGGGTTGGGTTCGAGTTAGGGTTAGGGTTAGGGTTTGGGTGAAGATTAGGATTAGTGTTAGTGTTAGTGTTAGGGTTAGGGTTGGGATTATGCTTCGGATTAGGGTTAGGATACGGTTTCAGGCTCAAGATCAGATTAAAGTTAGGTTTAGGATCGGGTTAATGTTAGGGTTAGTGTTCGGGTTAGGTTTAGGGTTAGGGCTAGGGTTAGAATTAGTGTTGAGATTAGGGTTAGGATTAGGTTTCAGGTTCAGGTTAGGGTTAGGATTAGTGGTAGGGTTCATGTTAGATTTATGGCTAGGTTTCAAGTTAAAGTTGGTTTCAGGTTAGGATTAGGGTTAGGGTTCGGTTGAGTGTTAGGGTTATTGTTAGGGTTAGGTTTAGGGTCAGGATTAGGTTTAGGATTCGGGTTAGGTTTAGGTTTAGGGTTAGGGTTCAGTTTAGGGTTAAGGTTAGGGTTTGGGTTAGTGTTAGGGTTAGGTTTAGGGTTAGAATTAGCATTTGGGTTCGGGTTCGCATTCTGCTTATGTTTAGGTTTAAGGTCAGGGTTAAATTTAAGGTTCAGGTTATGCTTAGTGCTAGTTTTTGGGAAAGGGTCGGGTTAGGGTAACTGTTAGAGTTAGGGTTCAGGTTAGGCATAATGTCAAAGCTAGGGTTAAGGTTATGGTTCAGAATAGAGTTAAGGTTCACATTAGAGTTAGGGTTCGGGTTAGGGTTAGGGTTATGGTTAGAGTAACAGTTATTGTTAGGGTTCTGGTTAGGATTCAAATTAGGCTTAATGTTAGGGTTCAAGTAAGGGTTCATTTTATGGTTAGTCTTAGGTTTTGGGGTAGGGTTAGGGTTAGAGTTAAGGTTACTGTTAGAGTTAGGGCAAGTGTGAGGGTTCGATTTTGGATTAGGGTTATGGTTAAGTGTAGGATTAGATTTAGTGTTAAGATTGGGTTTATGGTTCCAGTTAGGTTTCGGGAGTCGAGTTAAGTTTAGGGTACGGTTAGGCTTTGGGTTAGGGTTAGGGTGAGTGTTCGTTTCAGGATTAGGGTTAGTGTTAGGCTTAGCTTTACGATTCGGGTTCAGGTTCAGGTTAGGTTTAGCGTTAGGGTGGGGTTATGCTTTCGGTTACGGTTTCGATTTGATTCAGGTTAGGGTTTGGGTTAGGGTTAGGCTTAAGTTTAGAGTTCATGTTAGGGTTAAGGCTAGTGTTTGGGCTAGTCGTTGGTTGTGTTAAGGTTACAGTTTGGTTTAAGTTTAGGGTTAGTTTTAGGGTTAAGGTAAGAGTTTGGGTTAGGGTAAGGTTAAGGTTAGGGTTAGGTTTAGTATTTGGGTTCGGGTTCGGTTTAAGGTTGGAGTTCAGGTTAGGGTTAGGGTTAAGGTTAGGGTTAAGGTTATGGTGTGGGTTAGTGTTGTTCGGGTTCGGGTTAGGGTAAGTGTTCAGGTTCAGGTTAGAGTTAGGGTGCCTGTTCGGGTCAGAGATACAGTTCTGGTTAGGGTTTGGGTTAGGATTAAGGTGCAATTAGTGTTAGGGTTGGGGTTTGGTTTAGGGTTAGTGATAGTTTTAGTGTTATGAGTAGGTTTAAGGCCATTGCTAGTGTTAGTGCTAAGGTTCGCGTTAGGTCTAGGGCTTGGTGAAGGTTTACAATTCGTTCTAGAGCCAGAGTTAGGGTCAGGTCTAGGACTGGTTTAGGGTTAGGTCCAGGTCAAGGAGTAGGCTTGGTGTTAGTTAGGATTAGGGTTATTGTTGGTTAGGGTTAAGGTTAGGGTTGGGGTTAGTGTAAGGGTTAGGGCCATTGCCAGGGTTATTGTTAGGGTTAGGGTTATGTCTAAGGCTTGGTCAAGTGTTAAGGTTTGGGCTAGGGCTAGTGTTAGCCTCAGGTCTAGGACTAGGTGAGGGTTAGGGTCAGGGTTAAGATTGGGGTTAGGATGAAAGTTACCATTGGTGTTAAGTTTAGTGTTGCTTATGGCTAGGGTTAGGGTTAGTGTTAGGGCTAGGGCTGGGTTATGTTTGGGGTAGTGTTAGGATTAGTGTTATGGTTATTCTTAGAGTTAGGGGAGGTGGTTTGAGTTTCGGTTAATGTTAGGTTTAGCGGTAGGGGTAGGATTAGGAATAGAGCTAGGGTTTGTGTTAGGACTGGTTTAGGGCTACAGCAAGGCCTAGTGTTAGGGTTAGGGTTGCATTACATGTAGGGTTAGGGTGAGGGTTAGGGGTGGGGGTAGTGTTAGGCGTAGTGTTATGGCAAGAGTTATCATTAGGGCTGGGCTTAACGCTAAGTTTAGTTATTACATTTAGGGTTAGGTTTCCTTTTAAGTTTATAACTAGATTTATTTTTATGGTTAGAGACGAGGCTGATTTTGAGGTTAGGGCTAGGGGTATGATTAGGGTTATGTCTGACGTTAGTGTTGGGTGTGCCTTAGGGTTGGGACAACGGAAAATGTAAGAGTAGGCGTAGGGTTTTGGTTTGGGTTAAGACTAGGGTTAGATTTAGGGTTATGCTAGTGTTAGGGTTACTGTTAGGGCTAGGGCTAGGACCAGGTTTAAAGTTAGGGTTAGAGTTAGCATAGAGTTACAATTACAGTGAGTGTTGGGGTAGGCATATGATTAGGGTTAGGGCTAGGGCTAGTTTTAGGATTTGGGGTAGGTTTAGGGTTAGAACTAAAGTTGGGTTAAGGTTCATGATACAAACCCCAACCCTAGCCCTAAAACTAATGCTAACATTAATCCGAACGTGAAGCCTAATTCTCACCATAGCCCTAAAACTTACCCTAAACCTAACCATAGCCCTAGACATAACCTTATGCTTTACCCTAACCTAAAGCTAAGCCAACACTTACCCAGACACTATTCCTACGCCTACAACTAACCCTATACCTGACCATTACCACAACACAACTCCAACCCAAACGCTAACATTAACCCTAACAATAATCCAAGAATTAACACTAAGCCTAAGCCTATCCCTATCCCTAACACTAACCTTAGTCCTAGCTTTAACCCTAACCCTGGCAGTAACTCTAGCCCTAACCCTAACCCTACTGTAACCCTACCCCTACCCCTTACCCTAGATCTAGCCATAACCCAACCTACCCCTGAAACTAATCCTAGCCCTAGCCATAAAACCCAGACCTTACACTAGCCATAATCTTAACTCTATGTCTAAACCTAGCCCTTGCCCAAATCTTAACCGTAACACTAACACTATGCTAATTCTAGTACACTAACTCTAAGCACTAAGACTAACACTCATCTTAACTCTAACCTTAACAATAACCCTAACACTAATACAACCCTAGCCTTAACCCTAACCCTAACTCTAACCCAAACCCTATCCCTATCCCTAATCTTAAATCCAAGTCTAACACAACCTTAACCCCAACCCTACCCCTCCTTCTCTCCATAAAACTAACTCTAACCATAAGCAAAACTAACCCTAACCCTATCCTTAACCCTGGGAACAGGTTTGTATAGGACAGGGAATCCACAGTAGAGCTGAGTCAAATCACGTCTAGCACACATTCCTGGAAATAACATCATACCCCATCTCCCTTCCTTCCAGCTGGTAAAGATCACATAATACTTAAACAACATTTGGCACAAATTGCTGTTTGGAATCCTAAAACAAACCAGTACAAAAACCCTAATCCGAACCCTAAACCTAACACTAACCCGTACCCGAACCCTAATCCTAACCCTAAACCGAATGCAAACTTAACCCCAACCCTACCCCCATTCTCTCCATAAACTAAATCTAATCCTAACCAAAACCTAACCCTAAGCCTATCCTTAACCCTAACACTAATCCTAGCCCTACCTCTACACCTCTACACCTACCCAAACCCTAATCCTAACCATAATCCAATCCGAAGCCTAAGCCTACCCCTACCCCTAACACTAATCATATGCAGAACCCTAACGCTAGCACAAACACTAACATTAAACATAACACTAAAACTAAACATCCCCCACCCCTAACTTTACCTCTAACTTTAACCTTAAACCTAACTTTAACTGTGCCCTTATCCCTACCCCTACCCTTAACCCAAACACTTAGCCTACCCCAACCCTAATCCTAACCCTAATCCTACCCTAATGTTAGCCATGGCCTTAAAATAACGCTTACCCTAGACTTAATGTTAGCTCTAATCCTAATCCTGGCTCTAGCACTAGACCTAACACTAACCCTAACCCTAACTCTAACCCTAACACTAACCCTAACCCTACCCTAGCCCAAACCCTAACCCTAGCCCTAAGCCAACACTTACTACTACCCCAGACCCTATTCATAGCCCTAAACCTAACCGTAACACTAACCCTTACTCTAACCCAACCGTAACTCTAACCCTAAGCCTAACCCTAATCCTAGACAAAGTCCTAACACAAACACTTGCCCTAAAGCTAACCCTTTTCCTAATCCTAAGCCAAACCCAAACCCTAAACATAATGATAACCCTAACACTAAACCTACTCTTAAACATAAACCTCACCCTAATATCAGCCCTAACCCTAACACAATTTTTAAACCTAACACTAGGCTAAACCCAATGCTAGCCCTACACATAACACTAACTCTAAAGCTAGCAGTAACCATAACCTAAACCCTAGTACTAGACCTAACCTTACACCTTACCATAACACTCCACACAAGCCTTAACCCTAACACAAATCCAAGCCCCAGACCTGACCCTAAACTTAACCCCAGACTTGATCATATCCATAAGCCTAACCCTAGCTCTAGCCCTAACCATAACTATAGACCTAGCCCTAGCCCTAATGATAACCCTTGCCCTTTCCATAGCCCTGGCACTAATGCTAACTCTAATACTAGCACTATCCCTAAACTTAGTACTAACACTAAGGCTAACCTTAACCATAACCCTAAACCCAACCCTAGCCCTAGTCCTAACCCTAATCCTAAGCCTAGACATAAGCCTAGACCTAACCCTAACCCTAGCCCTAAAACAAACACTAAGCTTAACTATAACTCTAACGTAACAATAACCTTAACCGTAGATACAAAACTACCCCTAACCTAAACACTTATACTAACCCACCCTAACCCAAGTCCTAAACCTATCCATAAATCTAGGCCTATTATTAGCCCTAAACCTAACACTTGCCCTAACCTGAACTCTAGCCCTAACGCTAACTCTAACACTAAAACTACCCCTAACTCTCACCGTAACCCTAACCATAACCCAACACAAGACCTAAGCCTACACTTAGCCCTAGGCATAACTCTAACCCTAACCTTAACTCAAACTCTAACCCCAACCCTAACCGTACCCCTCCACCTTCCCCACTCCTAAGCCAAACACTAACAGAACACCTACCCCTACTACTACCATACCCAGACCTAACCAAACACTAACCCTACCCCTACCCCTAACCCTAATCCAAACCTAACTCTAACTCTAACCTTAACCTTAACCTGAACCTTAATTCTCACTCTAGCTCTAGGCTTAACCTTATCTTTAAGCCTAAACCTAAGGCAACCCTAACCCTAACACTACCCCTACCCCTACCCCACCCCTAAACCTAAACCTAACCAAACGCTTACCCCTACCCCTAACCCTAACATCAAACATAACCCCACCCTAATCCTAAACCGAACACTAATATTAGCCCGAGTTCTAATCATAAAACTAGCCTTAGTTCTAACAATAACCATAACATTAGTCATAACCCTAAACCTAGTCCTGTCCCTAGCCCTAACCTTAAACATTACAAGAACCCTAACCCTAACCCAAAACCTAACGCTAACCATAACCTTAGTCCAACCCCACCCCTATCCATACGCCTACCTCTAAGCTTAAAACTTATGCTAAGTGTAACTGTACACTTATACGTAACCCTAAACCTAACCCTAACCCTACCGCTGTGACTAAACCTAAACAAATGCCTAGCCCTAAACCTAACCATAGCCCTAAACCTAAAACTAACACTAAACCTAGCCTTAACCCTCGCCATAGCCATAAACCTAACCGTAGCACTAACCCTAACCCTACCCCTAACCATAGCCCTAACCTTAAACTTAAATCTACTTCTAACCATAACCCTAACTCTAACCTTGACCCAAGCCTTGAACTAACCCTAACCCATAACCCAGCCCCAACCCTAACCCTAATCCATGTCCTCACCTGACCCCTAACACTATCCCTAACCTTAACACTAACACTAATGTTAGCCATAATCCTAACACGAGCCCCAGCCCTAGACCTAACCCTAACTGTAACCCTAACTCTAAAACTGGACCTAACACTTAGCCCAACCCAGAACACTAACACTAAACGCAGCCCTATGTCTAGCCCTAAATCTGACACTAATCCTAACAGTAAAACTGAACCTAACCCTAATCCAAGCACTAGACCAAGCCCTAGCCATAAACTTAACCCTAGCCCTAACTCTAGCCCTGGCTCTAATGTTAACCCTAATGCAATTCCCACAGCTAACCGTATCACAACCCTTAACCTTAACTGTAACCCTACCCCTATCCCTAAAACACTCTTTACCCAGACCCTAAGACTTAAGGTAACACGAACCCAACCCTAAACCCAACCCTAACCGAAACCCTAAACCTAAACTTAAGCCTAACCATAGCCCAATCCCTAGTGATAATACTAACACTAATCTTAAGCATAATCATAACCCTAAACCTACCCCTACACCTAACCCTAACCCTATGCCTAACTGTAACCATAACCGTAATCGTAGCCAACTCCTACCCCTAAGTCTAACCCTAACTCTAACTCTAATGCTAACCCTAACCCTAACTCTACGTCTACCTCTAATACTACCCTGAACCCTAACATTAACATTTTAATGCAACCACAAACCTAAGCCCAACACTAATCCTAACCTTAACCCTTACCCAAACCCTTGCCCTAACCCTAGCACTAACCCTAACCCTAACCCTAGGCCTAACCCTAAAATCAGCCCTAGACCCAGCAGTAACCCTAACCCTAAACCTAAGACAAACCCAAAACCTAACCCTAATTGTACCCCAGACCTAACCCTAACCATAAACCTACCCTTAACCCTAACCGTGGCTCTAGACCCTAATGTCAACTCTAACACTAGCCGTAAACCTAAATCTAACCCTAACCCTAAAACTAACTCTAACCCAATCCATACAACTACCACTGACCTTAACCCTAACACTAACCCTAAACCTATCCCTACACCTACTCCTCCCCTAACCATAACCCTAACCGAAACCCTACCCCCTCCATAACCTTAGGCCAATCTCGAATGCAACTCTAACCCCAACCCTACCACTAACCATAAAACTAACCCTAACCCAAACTTAACTCCAACTCCATCCCTAATACTAACAGTATTCCTAGCACTAGCCATAAACATAACCTTAGCCCTACCCCTAACCCTAACCCTAGCCCTAGCCCTAACCTTATCCCTAACCCTAACGCTAACACTAACCCTAACACTATCCCTACACATAACGCTCTGCAAAACCTAACCTTAAGCCAACCCTAACACTAACCCTTACCCCAGTCCTAGCACTAACACAAACCCTAACCCTAAGCCTAACTCTACCCCTACACCTACTCCTCCCCTAATCCTAATCCAAATCCTACCCCATCCCTAAGCTTAAACCTAACCCTAACACAAGATTAACCCCAAACCTAACACTACTGTTAACCATAAAACTAACATTAACCCTGTACCAAACCTAACCTTAACCATAAACCTTACTCTAACACTAATCCAAATCCTGAACATAACCTACCATTAACTCTAAACCTAACCCTAAGGCAAACCGACCACTAACCCCACCCCTACCCCATCCCTACTCCTAAACCAAATGCTAACACTAACCCAGCTCTACCCTTAACCCTACTCCTAACGCTAACCCTAACCTAATCGTACCCCAACCTTAATCCTACCCATAGCCCTAAACATAAAACCAACAACACCCTTAGCCCTAACCCTGACCTAGCGCTAACCCTAGCCCTAAACATAACACTAACCATAGTCCTACACTAACCATTGCACTAACAGTCCATCGCCACCCTGAGCCCTAACTCTCACCCTAACCCAACTCCAACCCAAACTCAAACCTAACCCTAACCCTAACCCTAACTCTAACTCTAACCCTAATATTAATTCTAGCCCTAGACCTAACCTTAACACAAGCACTATCGCTCACACTAACCATAACCCTAGCCATAACCCTGACCCTAGCACTAACCCCATCTGTAAGCTTAAGGTTAACCATTGCCATAGACCTAACACTAACCCAGCCCTATTCATAAAATTAATCATAGTCCTAGCCTTAACTGTAAACCCAAGCCTAGACTTAGCGCTAAATCTAGACCTATCCCTAACCCTAGCCCTGGTCCTAACCTTAACCCTAACATTAACACTATCCATAATCCTAGCACAAACACTAATGCTAACCCTGAACCCAACCATAACACTAAAAAGCCGTCCTCATTCCCCACTTTAAAACCATCCCCATACCCCTAACACTAACCCTACCTTTAACCTTAAACCTAGCCCTAACCGTGACCCTACACTACACCTAACACTACACCAAACCCTTACCCTAGCATAACTCCTAATCGTACCTTAATTCTAACCCTAGCTCTACCCTGACGCTAGTGCTAGACCTAACACTAGCCCTAATTCTATCCCTCGCCCTAGCCTAACTTTAAGCCTAACACTAGTCTAAACCCTAGGACAAACCCTAAGATTATCCTATGCCAAAATCTGCCATTACACCTGACTCTAACCCTAACCATTACCCTATCCCTAACCCTCAACGCTAGCCCTAACCCAACACAAATCCTAGCCGTAGATCTGACTCTAAACTTAGCCCTAGCCCTAGCCATAATTCTAACCCTAACACTAACACTAGCTCTAACCCTACTCCTCCCCTAATCCTAACCCTAACCCTAATCGTAAATCTAGACCTAGTCCTAGCACTAAGGCTAACCCTAACCCTGTCCATAGCCCTGGTTCTAACCGTGACCCTAACACTAGCCCTATCACTAACCCTAACTCTAACCCTAAAACTACCCCTAAACTTAACCCTAAACCATCTCTAACCCCAACACTACCCATTCCCCTAAGCCTAACATTAATCCTAACTCTAACTCGGCCCTACGCTAACCCTGACCCTAACACTTTTCCCAGTCTGAGCCACAACCCTAACCCTAGTTTGATCCTTAACACTAACTGTAACTCTATCCCTAACAAAAACCGAGCCCCAGCAATTGCCCTAGCCCTACCCCTAAACTAAACTTACATCTAACAATAACTCTACCACTAAAAGTAAACCTAACCCTAGCTCTAGGACTAACCCAAAACTTATCCTAACTCTAACTCTAGCTCTAGGCCTAACCCCAACCCTAGCCTAGAGGTGAACCTAATGCTAACGATAACCCTAATGTTAACACTGTCCTAATCCTAGACCTAAACCCTATGTCAACAATAGTCGATGTCCAAACCCTAACAGTAACCCTAGTCCTAATCATGAAACTAGCCCTAAACCTCACACTAACCCTAGGCCTATACCTAACCCAAACCCTAACCCTAAACGTAACTTTAAGATCCCACTAACCCTAGGTGTAGCCCTAAAATTGTACCAACCCATAATTCTAACCATAACACTAATCCTAGACCTACTCTTAACCCTACTCCTAATGCTAGGCTCAACCCTAGCCCTGAGCATAATCCTAGCCCTAACCCTAACTCTAGCCCTAAGGTTAACTCTCATGCTATCACCAGCCCTAACACTCACCGTAACGCTAACCCTAACCCAACCCTCACCCTACCCCTAAGTCTACCACTCCTCTAACCCAAACCCTAACCCAACTCTTACCACTATACTAGCCCTAATCCTAGCCTAACCCTTACCCTACTCCAACCCCTACCCCTAACCTTGACTGAAAACCTAAACAATCCCTAACCATAACCATAACACTAATCCTAACCCTAACTTTTATTCTAAGCATAGCCTTAGCCCTAACGCTATCCCTAACTTAGCTGTAACCCAACGATAGCCCTAGCTCTAGCTCTAGTCTTAACCCTAGCCCAAAACTAACCTTAACCCTACCATAATCTGAACCCTAGCCCTAACCCTAAACCGAAGACCAGCCCTAGCCCTAACCCTAGCTGTAGCACTAACTCTAGACCTAACTTTAACTGTAGTTATAAACCTAACCCAAATCCAAAGCATAAACCTAACATTAATCCTAGGCCTAAACCTAGACCTAACCCTAAACCTTGTCCTAACACTAACCCTAACGCTAGACCTCCCCGTAAATCTAGCACTAAATCTAAACCTAACACAACCATACCCTTAACCATAACCATAGACCTAACCCTAACCCTAGCCGTAACCCTAACCCTACCCTAACCCTAGCTGTAACTCTAACCCTACCCCTAAACGTAAACCTAAACCTAGTTCTAGCACTAACAGTAAACCTAAACTTGACCCTAAACTTAGCCATAGACCTAGGCCTAACCCAAACGCTAGACAGAGACCTGAGCCTAACCCGAGACCTACCACTAACCATAACTGTAACGGTAAACATAAACCGAACCATAACCCTAAACATAGGCTTAACTTCTATCCTAGCTGTAGACCTGACCCTAACCAAAACCGTAACCCTAACCCTAACCCAACAGTAGCCCTAACCCTAATGCTGACCATGACCTAATCCTAGCCCTAGCCCTAACCCCAAGATAAGCCCTCTTCCTAACCCTAACCCTAACCACGGGCATAAATCTAGTGCTAAACCTAAGCCTAACCCTAAACATAGCCTTAACCCTAACCCTTACCCTAGCCCTAACCCATACTCTAACCCTAACAGTAACCCTAGACCTGGTCCTAGAACTAACACTAACCCTAGCCGTATCCTTAGCCCTGGTGCTAAGCCTGACCCTATGTCTAACACTAGCCCTAACACTAATGCTAACCCTAACCCTAAGCCTAACTCTAGCCCTAACCATAGCCCTAACCCTAGCCATAGCCCTAACCTTAATGCTAACACTAACAGTAGCCCTAACACAAACACTAACCCTAGCCCAACCATAACCCTATCTCAAACCCAACTCTAACCTTACCCCTAACTCTACTGCTACTCCTACCTGTCACCTTAAGGCTCACGCTAATTGTTTTTCCCACAAAACCAGAGTAGATAGTTGTATGTCATATCTGCACATCCTTCCAGTTGCTGTATGTGGGACGCGGCCTCAGCATGGCCGGAGAAGCGGTGCGTTGTTGTGCACCCAGGAGCCAAACCTGGGCCACCAGCAGTGGAGCCCACGCACTTAACCCCTAAGCCACAAGGCCAGCCCCACATACCCTAAATATAAAGCTAATCTTACACATAACCCTAAAGTTAACCCTGACCCTACCCATAACCCAAACTCTAACGCACGCAACATTAACCCTAACACTAACCCTAATCCTAGACATAGCCATAAGCCAAAAGCCAGCCCCAGCCCTAGCCCTAACCAGCATCCTAGCACTAACCCTAGCCCTAAGACTAACCATAGCCATAAACCTAACTGAACTCTAACCCTAAATCTAACCTTAGCTCTAACCCTAGACCTCAACCTAAGCCTTTCCCAAAACTTAATCCTAATGCTAACCATACCCCTGACCCTCACCCAAACACTAAACCTACCCCAAGCATAACCCTAAAAGTAACCCTAACCCTAGCCTTTAGTCTAGCCCTAAGACTCACCAGAAATCTGTTCTTAACCCAGCCCCAAGCCCTAACAGTGACCCTAACCACAACCACAACCAAAATCGCTACCCATACCCCAAACCTAAGCCTAACCCAACCTTAAGCCTAAACCTAGCCCTATGCCAAAACCTAACCTTAAGCACAATGTTAACCTTAACACTTGCCCTAGAGCTAATCCTAACCCAGCCCTAGACCGGACCCTTACACTAGCCCTAACCCTAACCCTAACCTTAACCACAGACCTATCCCTAGCCTTAAGTGTAACCCTAGTCCTAACCCGAGCCCTGGCCCTAAACCTAACTCTAACACTAATCTTATCCCTAACCATAGCCACAACACTAATGCTAATCCTAACCCTAACTATGACCCTAAACCGATCTCTCCCATTCCTAACCCATAGCTCAACCCTTAACACTAAACCTAACAGTACCCCTGCCACTAAGTCTAACACAAACCATGACCCTAAACCAAACTATAATCTTAGCCATAGCCCTAACCATAATGCTAGACCTAGACCTAACTCTAACCCTAACCCTAGCACTAACCTTAACCATGGCACTAACCCTAATGCTCAATCTAGCCCTAGCCATAACATTAACACTAAACCGAACTGTAGCCCAAAGCCAACACCTACCACTATGTGTAACCCTAACCCTAAACGGGGTATTAATCCTAATGCTAACTCAAATCCTATCCATAAACCTAACCCTAACCCTAGCCCTAGGGCTATCACTAACATAACCTTAAAGCTAACACTAATCCTTACCCTAATCTGTAACCTATCCCTAACCATAGCACAGACTTAATCCTAATCATAACCTTAACCCTCACTCTAACCCTAAAACTGACTCTCACCCCTAAGCCTCACCCTAAACCTCACCAAACCAGAACCCAAACACGAACTCAAACCCTTACCCGAACACAAACCCGAACCTGAAGCTAACAAGAACCCTAACCTTGACACCAACACTAGGACTAAGCCTAAACATAAAGTTAACCTTAACCATAGCCCTAACCATAGCCCTAACCCTAGCCCTAATGCTAGCCCTAGACCTAGCCCTAACCATAACTGTAATCCTAAGGCTACGCTAGCCATAACACTAGGCCTAACCTTAGCTCTAGACCTAACACTAGCCCTAGACTAGCCCTAACTCTAAGTCTAGAGCTAACAGTAGCCCTAGCCCTAAACCTAGCACTGAACCTAATCCTAATCCTAGCCCTAGATATAACCCCGACCATAACACTAACCCTAAGCCTAACACTAACCCTAACCATAACACTAAACATAGCCATAAGCCTAGCCCTAGCAGTAATCATAACCCTAACCCTAACCCTCACAATAACCCTAGCCCTAACCCTAATACTAACACTGGCCCTGAACCCAATGCTAAACCTAACCCTAATCATAGCCCTAACGCACACCCTAGCCCTATCCATAACCCTGGCAATAACCCTAAACCTAGCCCTAACCCTAGCCTTAGCCGTAAACCTAACATAGCCCTAGTCCTAACCCTACCTGCAAGCCTAACTCTAGCCCTAACCCTAAACCTAGCCCTAGCCATAAGCCTAACACTAAACCTAACCTTAGCCTTAGCCCCAGCCCTAGCCCTAACCCTAAACCGTGGCCCTATCCCTAACCATAACCCTAACCAAAACTCTAAACCTAATGCTAACACTAACCCTAACCCACACACAATTGGTTTGATTTCAACATATGTGAAATTTGTCACACACAATAGGTGCGATGTCATACATAAAAATGTGAATTGTGTCACAAAAAAGGTGAATGGTGTCACAGATATCAATGGGTGTGTTTTCACACATAAATGTGAGCCTTGTCACACCTACAACATTGGTGTGATGTCACACACACATTGAGTGATGTCAGACACACAATGTGTGTGAAGGCACACACCAACCTGGTGAAGTCACAGACAATGGGGATGGTTTCTCTCATGAAAATGAGTGTGAATACACATATAATGAGAGTTACACAATACACACATGTGGGATTTAAGACAGAGTAAAATGTGAGAGATTTCACAGACACCTAAGTGTTATTTCGTACATAAGAGCAGAGGTCACATCACACTGAATAATATGACTGCCGTCACACACAATGGGAGTGATATCACACAATATGTGAGATGTGACTGCCTATCCTCGTGTTATCACAATCAAGCTTTGTGATGTCCAAAAAAGGGTGCAATGTCACACATAACGATTGCAGTGATGTCGCACACAAAATGTGAATGATGTCGCAAGCACGACGTTGGAGTGATGCCACACTCAATTGGTGTGATGTCATACATAATAATGGCAGTGACACCAACATAACAACAGTTGGGATATCATATGCTAATTAAGTTTGACATCACACACAATTGATGTGATGTGACACAAGGTGAGGATGTTGTCACACACAAGTGGTGTGATGTCACCGATAACCGTGTGTGTCATGTCACTCATAATGATGGGAGTGATATCACATGCACACAATGGGAGTGATGTCACACTATAAAATGTGAGTTGTGTCAAAAGGGACACGACGATGTCACACATAGTAGTGAGAGTGTTGTCACACAATTCATATGTCACACAATGTGAGTGATGTCACACAGAAACAGGTGAGTAATACAGCAGAGGACTCGCGACTGATGTCACACGTGTGTCAGTGATGTCACACTATTGGTGTGATGTCATAAACACAACAGGAATGTTGTCTCAAATAACAGAGAGATGTCACTCGAAATATATGAGTGAAGTCACAGAAACACCATGAGAGTCATGTCACAACAGTAGTAGAGTGATGTCCTCGAGAATTAGTGTGACGTCACACAGAATATTGGGAGTAACATCACAGGTAACAATAGCGATTTCATATGCTAAATTGCATTCATGTCACACACAATTGGTGTGATATCAACATCTGTGAATGTTTTCACGCTCATAATATATGTGATGTCATACATGAAAATGTGTCTTGTCTTATGTTACAAAAAAGAGAATGGTGTCACACATATCATTGGGTATATTTTCAATCACAAATATGAGCCCTTTCACAAGTACACCATTGGTGTGATGTCAGACACACAATGTGTGTGAAGGCTCACACTAACCTGGTGATGTCACGGAAAATGGGATTGGTGTTCTAAGGAAAATGAGTGAATATTCACACATAGCAATGAGAGTTACACAAAACACACCAGTGCGATATGTCAGAGTAAAATGTGAGTGATTTCACAGAAACCTGGAAGTGACTTCATACATAACAGTGGGTGTCACAACACAGTTAAGAATATGACTGCCACCACACACAATGGGAGTGATATTACACAGCTTGAGAGATGTGACCGTCTATCGTAGTGTTAGCATACTCATGTTGTGTGATGTCACAAAATGGGTGTGATGTCCCACATAACGATTGGAGTGATGTCAGACACAAAATGTAAACCACGTCACGCTCCGTTGGAGTGATGTCAAATACTACCAGAGTGATTGCACACTCAATTGGTGTGATGTCATACATAATACTGGGAGTGACACCACACATAATAATGGTTGGTATATCATACGGGAATTAAGGTTGATGTCACGCACAAGTGTTGTGGTGTGACACACAATGAGGATGTTGTCACTCTCAAACAATTGATGTGATGTCACCAAGAAGCATGTGGTCACGCCACGCAAAACAGTGGGAGTGATATCACATGCACACAATGAGAGTGATGTCACACTTCATAATGTGAATTATGTCACTAGGGACATGTCACTGATGTCACACATAGTGGGAGTAATGTCACACTATTGATGTGATGTCACACATAATGAGACTGAGGTCACACATAAACATGTGAGTAATATCACAAAGGACATGTGACTGGTGTCACACATATGTGGGAGTGAGGTCACACTATTGGACTGATGTCATACAACACAACAGGCGTGATATCACACATAACAGAAAGATGTGACCCAAAATATATGAGTGAAGTCACAGAAACACCATGGGAGTGATGTCACAACAGTAGTAGAGTGATGTCCTAGAGAATTAATGTGACATCACACAGAATATTGGGAGTGACATGACACTTAACAATAGCCATTTCATATGGTAAATTCGAGTGATGTCACACACAATCGGTGTGATGTCAACATATGTGAATGTTGTCACACACACACTAGGTGTGATTTCATACATAAAAATGTGAATTATGTCACAAAAATGTGAATGGTGTCAGACATATCAATGGGTGTGTTTTCACACACAAATGTGAGCACTATCACACATAATACACCATTGGTGTGATGTCATACAGACATTGAGTGAGGTCAGACACACAAAGTGTGTGAAAGCACACACCAATCTGGTGATGTCATGGACATTTGGAGTGGTATCTCTAAGGAAAATGAGTGTGAATTCACACATAACAATGAGAGTTACATAAAACACAAATAGGGATATAAGTCAGAGTAAAATGTGAGAGACTTCACAGAAAGCTGGGAATGATTTCATACAAAACTGTGGATGTCATCTCAAAGTTAACAAAATGACTGCCCTCACACAACGGGAGTGATATCACACAATTTGAGAGAGGTGACAGGCTAACCTAGTTTTATCCTGCTCAAAGTGTGTGATGTACCAAAATGGGTGTGATGTCACACAGAAGGATTGGAGTGATGTCAGACACAAAATATGAGCCATGTCACGCACCAGTGGAGTGATGTCAAACACTATGAGAGTGATGCCACACTCAATTGGTGTGATGTCATACATAATACTGGGAGTGACACCACACATACTAATGGTTTGATATCATATGACAAGGTTGATGTCATTCACAATTGATGAGATGTGACACGCAAGGAGGATGTTGTTACACACACACAAGGGGTGTGATGTTACCCATAGCCAAGTGTGTCACATCACGCATAACATAGGGTATGATATCACATGAACACAATGGGTGTGATGTTACAAGTTACATGTCACTCATGTCACAGATAGCAATGGGAGTGATGTCACACTATTGGTGCGATGTCACTCATAACAATGGGAGTGATGTCACACATAAATATATGAGGTAATCTCACTAAGGACACATGACTGATATCACAAATAAGCTGTTAATAGTCTACACTCAGCTTTCTATCCAATGTATTGAAAGAGCACTTCTGCTGAACTCTGCTTGCCAGTAGCTCTAGGGAACATACTCTAATGAGACCTTTTATACTTTTCACTACAACTGGTACAGATTATCTGTAAGATCCATTGAACGAAAGTACAGTGTGAAGAAAGACTCCTTTTTTAAATCTGTTTATGATCGTCTTGAAAAGTCCCTTTTCAAAAGTTGCAGTTCGCGTCTTTCATTCAGGCTTTCTCTTACATGGAACGAAAGAATGTGCTCATTGATCTCAGTTTGCCAGTAGCTGTTGGGAGCATCTTCCTATGAGAGGGTTTAAATTTTTCACTACACAAGGAAGAGAATATATCTAATATCCATTTATGAAAAGCACAGTGTGGAGAAAAACACTTGCTTGTACCTGTTTAGCATCTGCACTGAAAAGTACTTTTTCAAACATTGCAGCTCATGACATTTACTCAGGCTCTCTCACACAGTATATGAGAGAATGTTCTTACTGAGCAAAGGTTGCCATTAGTTGTAAGTAAGATCTTCCGAAGACAGCTTTGATCCTTTTCACTACTGCTGGGAGAAAGTATCTATAACATCCATTGAAATAACATACACGGTGGAATAAAACTCTTCTTAGTTGTTGAGGACCATCTTGATGAGTGAATTTTTCAATCATCGATCTTCATGGCCTGCACTCAGGCTTTCCCTCAAATATAATGGAACAACACCCGTTCTGAACTCAACAGCCCTGTAGCTGTAAGTCAGTTCTTCCTTGGAGGGCTTTTAAACTTGTCACTACAGCTGGGAGAGAGGATCTGTAACATTCATAAAATGAAAGTCAAGTGTGCAGTAAATCTCCGCCTGGTATGTGTATAGGATCCTCCCGCAAGTTGCCTTTTCCATCATTGTAGATAACGACCGTCACTCTGGCTCTCTCTCCTATGTAATGCAAGAAACTACTTGCTGAACTCAGCTGGCAAGGAGCTTTAAGCAGCATCCTCCTTTGAGAGCTTGTAAACTTGCACTGCAGCTGCAAGAGAATATCTGTAACATCCATTCCATGTAAGTTCTCTGTGGAGGAAAGCACTTCCTTTTAGCTTTTTAGGATCATATCGTAAAGTGCCTTTTCATCTTTGCAGCTGATTGCATGCACTCAGGCTTCCTTCCTGATATAAAAGAAAACACCCCTGCCAAAACTACTTTGCCAGTGGCTGTTAGGAACACCTTACTAGGAGAGTTTCCACTTTTCACCACAGCTCGAAAAGAAGCTGTATCACATCCATTCAATGAAAGTACACCGTGAAGAAAACCTCCTCTGTAAGTGTTTATGATCATGTTCTTAAGTGGATTTAAATACACTGCAGTTCAATCTGTATTCAGGGTCTCACTAGCATATCATGATGACCATTATTGCTTAACACAGCTTGCCAGTATCTGTTAGTAACAGCTTCATATGAGAGGATTTAAAATTTCATTACCTCTGGGAGAGTGTATCTATAACATCCATAAAACGAAAGTCCAGTATGTATAAAATTTCTTGCTTCTATCTGTATACGACTATTCTGATAATTGCCTTTAACAACATTGCCGTTAACTACCTTCAATCAGGAATTCTTTCCCATGTAAAGCAAGAAAGTTCTTGCTGACCTCTGCTTCCAAGTACTTTACAGGAGGATCTGCCTCTGAGAGCTTTTAAACTTTCCATTGCAGTGGGGCGAGTATTTCGCTAACATTCATTCCATGAACCTACTCTGTGGTGAGAAACTCTTAAGGTTAACATGTTAGGATATGTTCAAGTGCCTTTTCCTCTTTGTCGCTCATTGCCTGCACTGAGGCTCCCTTGCCAACCGAAAGACCAATCACCACTGCTCAAACAAGTTTGAAAGTAGCTGTTAGGAACAACGTCCTGTGACAGCTTTCCAACTATCACTACAGGTGGTGCAGATTATCATTACCATCCATTCAATAAAAGTTGACTGTTCAGAGCAACTCTTGCTTGTAGGTGTTTAGGATCATCTTGAGAAGAGTCTTTTAATTACTGCAGTTCAATCTGCATTCGGGGTCTGAGTAGCACACTATGATGAACGCTATTGATTAACACAGGTGGTCAATATCATAGGTTACATCTTCATATGAGAAGTTTAACAGTTTCATTTCAGCTAGGGTGGAGTATCTATAACATCCATAAAATGAAGGTCAAGTGTGGGGAAAATCTCTGCCTTGTATCTATATAGGATCTTCTTGCAAATTGCCTTTTCCCTCTTTGCGGTTAACGACCTTCACTCAGGTTCTCTCTCCCAAGACATGCAAGAAAATGTTTGCTGAACTCAGCATGCAAGTATCTCTGAGGAGGATTTTCCTCTGAGATCTATTAAACATTTCACTGCAGCTGGGAGAGTATATCTCCAACATCCATTCTGTGAACATACTCTGTGCAGAAAAACTCCTCCTTTTAGGTATTAGGATCATATAGTAAATTGCCTTTTCCTCTTTGCTGTTCATTGCCTGCAATGATGTTTCCTTCACTAATATAGAGACAAAACACCACTGCTCAACCAATTTTGCCAGTAGCTGTAAGGAACATCTTCGTATGAGAGCTTTCAAAGTATTATTACAGGTTTTGCTGATTATATTTAACATCCATTCCATTCAAGTTGAATCTTCAGAGAAACTCCTGCTAGTAGCTCTTTAGGATCATCTTGAGAAGAGACATTTAATACACTACAGTTCAATCCACTTTCAGGCTCTCATGAACATATCATGACAAACATTATAGCTTAACACATGTGGCCTATATCTGTAAGTAACATCATCTTCTGAGATGTTTTAAAATTTCAGTACAGCTAGGAGAGTGTATCTAGAACATCCATAAAATGAAAGTGAAATATGGAGAAAATCTGTGGCTTGTCTCTTTATGGGATCAGCCTGCATATTGCCTTTAGATCACTGCAGTTAACGACCTTCGCTCAGGCTCTCTATCCCATGTAATGCAAGAAAGTGTTTCTTAACTCGCCTTGCAGGAATCTTTAAGGATGATCTTCCTCTGAGAGCTTGTAAACTTTTCACTGCAGCTAGGAAAACCTATTCATTACATCCATTCCATGTAAGTACTCTGTGGAGGAAATCACTGCTTTTAGCTTCTTTCGATCATATTGTCAATTGCATTCTCACCTTTGAATTTCATTGCCTGCCCTCAGGCTTCCTCCCTGATGTAAAGAAAAAACACCACTGTTAAACTTACTCTGCCAGTAGCGATTAGGAACACCTTCCCATGAGAGTTGACACTTTTCACCACAGCTCAGAAAAAAGCTCTATCACATCCATTTAATGAAAGTACACCGTGAAGATAACTTCTGCTTATAACTGTTTAGGGTCATTTTCATAAGTGACTTCAAATACACTGCAGTTCAATCTGCGTTCAGGGTCTCACTAGCATATCATGACGAACACTATTGCTTAACACAGGTGAAGAATATCTGTTAGTAACATTCTCATTGGAGAGGTTTTAAAATTTCAGTACGGCTGGGAGACAGTATATGTAACATCCATAAAATGAAATTCCAGTTTGGAGACAAACTCTTGTTTATATCTGTATAGGATTATCCTGAAAATTGCCTTTTACATCATTGCCGTTAACGACCTACACATAGGAATTCTCTCCTTGTAATGCCAGAAAGTTCTTGCTCAACTTGCTTGCAAGTATCTTTAAGGAGCACCTTCCTCTGAGAGCTTTTAAACTTTCCATTGCAGCTGGGAGAGACTATCTATAAGATCCATTCCATGAACATACTGTGTGGTGGAAAAGTCTTCCTTTTAGTTTTTTTGGATCACATAGTAAAGTGCCTTTTCCTCTTTGTAGTTCATGTCCTGCACTGTGGCTTCCTTCCCACAGGCAAGACAAAATACCACTGCTCAACGAAGTTTACCAGTAACTCTTTGAAACACTCCTAGGAGAGCTTTCAAACTATCACTACATGTGGTGCAGATTATCATTACCCCACATTCCAGGAAAGTGGACTCTTCAGAGAAACTCTGCTTGTAGCTGTTTGGGATTATCTTGAGAAGAGACTTGACTACACTGCAGTTCAATCTGCATTCAGGTTCTCAGTAACGTATCATGATGAACACCATTGCTTATCACAGTTGGCCAATATCTGTAAGTAACATCTTCATATGAGTGGTTTTCAAATGTCAATACAGCTGGCAAAGGGTATCTATAACATCCATAAATTGAAATTCAGGTATGGAGAAAATCTTTTGCGTGTATCTCTATAGGACTATTCTGAAAATTGCCTTTTCCAACATTGCAGTAAATAAACTTCACCCGTGCTCTTTCTCCCAAGTCAGGTAAAAAATATTTGTTGAACTCAGCTTGGAAGTATCTTCAAGGAGGCTCTCCCTCTGAGAGCTTTTAAACTTTTCACTGCAGCGGGGAGCGAATATCTATAACATCTATTTCAGGAATGTACCCTGTGGAGAAAAATTCTTCCTTTTAGCTTTTTAGGATCATATTGTAAAGTGAGTTTTCCTCTTTGTCGTTCATTGCCTGCACTGAGCCTCCCTTCCCATTGGAAATACAAAACATTCCTGCTCAATGACCTTTGTCAGTAGCCATCAGGAGTATCTTCTTAGGAGAGCTTTTGAACGATCACTACAGGTGGTGCAGATTGTTGTTATGATCAACTCAATGAAAGTTGACGCTTCAGAGAAACTCCAGCTTGTGGCTGTTAAGGGTCATCTTGAGAAGAGACTTTTAATAGACTGCAGTTCAAACTCTATTCAGGGTCCCACTAGCATATCATGATGAACTATATTGCTCAAGACAGGTGGCCAATATCTGAAAGGAACATCTTCATCTTAGAGGTTTTAAAATTTCAGTACTGCTGGGAGAGAGTATCTATAATATCCATAATATGAAAGACAAGTTTGGTGAAAATCTCGTTCGTCTGTCTGTGTAGGTTCATCATGCAAATTGCCTTTTCCCTCATTGCATTCAATGGCCTTCACTCAGCTATCTCTCCAAAGTAAAGCAAGAAAGCATTTGTTGAACACAGCTTGCAGGGTCCTTTAAGAATGGTCTTCCTCTGAGAGCTTTTAAAATTTTCGCTGCAGCTGGGAGAACTTATATATAATATATATTCCATGTAATTACCGTGTGGAGGAAAACACTTGCATTTAGCTTCTTCAGATCATATTGTCAGTTGCATTTTCATCTTTGCATTTCATTGCCTACACTCACGTTGCCTCCCTGATTTAAAGAGAAAACACTACTGCTAAACCTACTCTGCCAGTAGCTGTTAGGAACACCTTCCTAGGAGAGTTTCAACTTTTCAACACACCTCGGAAAGAAGCTCTATCAAATCCATTCAATGAAAGTATACCATGAAGAAGACCTCTTCTTGTACCTGCTTAGGATTATCTTCATGAATGACTTTAAAGGCACTGCAGTTCAGCCTGCATTTAGGGTATCATTAGCATATCATGATAAACACTATTGCTTAACACAGGTTGCCAATATCTGTTAGTAACTTCTTCATATGAGAGGTTTTAAATTTTCAGGACAGCTGGAGAGAGTATCTATAACATCCATAAAATGAGAGTTCAGTGGGGACAAAATCTCTTGGTTGTATCTGTATAGGAGTATCCTGAAAATTGCCTTTTCCACCATTGCGGTTAAGGACCTTCCCTTAGGAATTCACTCCCAGGTAAGGCAAGAAAGATCTTGATGAACTCAGATGGCAAGTAGCGCTTTCAGCAGATCTGCCTCTGCAAGCTTTTAAACTTTCCACTGCAGCTGGGACAGAATATCTATACCATACATTCCATGTAAGTACTCTGTGGAGGAACATACATCATTTTAGCTTTTTAAGATCATCTTGCAAAGTGCCTCTTCATCTCTGCAGTTCACTGCCTGCACTCAGGCCTCCTCCCCAACATAAAGACAAAACACCACTGTAAACCTATTTTGCCAGTTGCTGCTAGGAGCACATTCCTATGAGATGTTAAAGTTGTCACCACAACCGGGGAGGAAACTGTACCACATCCATTCAAGGAAAGTACCGTGTGAAGAATATCTTGTCGCTGTTTAGAATCATATTCATTAGTGACATTAAAAACATTGTAGTACAGTCTACCTTCAGGGTCTCACTAGCATATCATTATCAACACTATTGCTTAACACAGGTTGCAAATATCTGTTAGGAATACCTTCATATGAGAGGTTTTAAAATTTCAGTACAGATGGGAGTATCTATAACATCCATAAAATGAAAGTTCATTGTAGAGAGTATTTCTTGCTAATATCTGTATAGGACTATCCTGAAATTTTTCTTTCCATCCTTGCAGTTAACAACATTCACTTAGTAATTCTCTCCCTATTTAATGAAAGAAAGACCATGCTGAATTCAGATTGCAAGTGGCTTTCCGCAGGATCTGCCTCTGAGAGTTTTTAAACTTTCCACTGCAGCTGGGACAGAATATCTATAACATCCAGTACATGAACGTACCCTGTGCAGAAAAACTCTTCCCTGTAGATTTTTGGATGATGTGGTTCAGTGACTTTTCCTCTTTGCCGTTCATTGCCTGCACTGAGGCCGTCTTCCCAATGGAATGACAAAACACCACTAATCAACCAAGTTTGCCAGTAGTTTTCAGGATCATCTTACTAGGAGAGCTATCACTACAGGTGGTGCAGATTATCCTTACCATCCATTCAATGACAGTTGACTCTTCAGAGAAACTCCTCCTTGTACCTGTTTAGGATCATCTTGAGAATTTGAATACACTGCAGTTCAAACTACATTCAGGGTCTCACTAGCATATCATGACAAACACTTTTTCTTAACACAGGTACCCAATAAGTGTAAGTAACATCTTCATATGAGAGCTTTTAAAATTTCAGTACACCTGGGAGATAGTATCTATAGCATCTGTAAAAGGAAAGGCCAGTATGGAGCAAAATTCTTACTTGCATCTGCAGAGGACTCTCCTGAAAATTGCCTCTCTCAACATTGCGGTTAACGACATTTACTTAAGAATTTTCTCCCTGGGGCCTGCCCGGTGTCACAAACAGTTTCGTGTGCACGCTCCACTTTGGTGGCCTTGGGTTTTCAGTTTCCCAACCCTGGGCACGCACCAATGCACTGCTTGCCAGGACATGCTGTGGTGGTGTCCCATATAAAGTAGAGGAAGATGGGCACTCATGTTAGCTCAGAGCCAAACTTCCTCAGCAAAATAGAGGAGGATCAGCATCGGATGTTACCTCAGGGTTGATCTTCCTCACACACGCTAAAAATAATGTCTCTCCTATGTAATGCCAGAAAGTTCTTGCTTAACTCTGCTTGCAAGTAGGTTTAAGGAGCATCTACCCCTGAGAACTTTTAAATTTTCCACTACAGCTGAGAGCGAATATCTATAGTATCCATCTAATGAACGTACTCTGTGGAGAAAAACATTTCCATTTAGTTTTTGAGGATCATAATGGAAAGTGCCTTTTCTTCCTTTTGGTTCGTTGCCTGCACTGAGGCTGCCTTCTCAATGGAAAGACAAAATACTACTGCTCAAGCACTTTTGCCAGTAACAAGTAAGGAAATAACTTCGTGCCCTGTCTCTCTTCCTTCCGGCAAATGAAGTCAACCTACCTTACCCAGGTTGGGGACATAGTGCCATTTCAGGCCTTGAGAAGGAATATCACATTCCCTTGAGAAGGCAATTTCTGATCCCGGGTTCTAAGTAGAGCTCTAGCAACAAGTTAGTAAATGAGTTTCAAAGATTACTGGAACTTAGCTGAACTATGTATAACACCCATTGTTGGAAATAACTTCATTCCCACTATCTCTTCCTTCCATCTCGTAAGGATCAGAAACCTAAAACAGATATATAACAGAATGCAGTTTCAGGCCTTGAGATTGAATCTCATATTCCTTTGAGAGGGCACTTTCTGATCCAGGCTTGTAAGTAAATGTCTAGAAACGACTTTGTATGTGAGTGGCAATCATTAATACAGCTGAGCTAATCTATGGTTAACACCCATTTCTGGAAATATCTTCATGCCCAATCTCTCTTCCTTCCAGCTCTGAAGGTTTACAGTCCTAAAACAGGTTTTGAATATATTGCTGTTTCGAGCCTTAGGAGGGAATATCACATTCCTTTGAGAAGGCATTTCTCGTCCCAGCATGTAAGTAGATGTCCAGGAACAAGTTAGTATATGAGTGGCAATCATCACTACAGCTGAGATCATCTGTATAAAATACCCATCCCTGGAAGTATCTTTGTGCTCACTCACTCTTCCTTTCAGCTCGTGAGAATCACCTTCCTAAACCAGGTTTAGAACATAATGCTATTTTGGTCGTTGAGAGCAAATCTCACATTCCTCTGTGAAGACACTTACTGATAACTTCTTGTAAGTAGATGTCTAGGAACAAGTTTATATTGGAGCATCAATCAGTACTACAGCTGAGTAAAATGATTTATAATACCCATTCCGTGAAATAACTTCATGTAAAAACTCTCTTCCTTCTAGCACTAAGATTCACTAAACTAAACCAGTTTTGGACCATATTGCCTTGTTGGACCTTGAGAAGGAATCTCGCATTCCTTTGAGAAGGCACTTTCTGATCCCAGAGTGGAAGTAGATGTCTAGGAACAAGTTTGTATATGAGTGGCAAGCGTTACTACAGCTGAGCTAAGCTGTGTATAATACCCATTCCTGAAAATAACTTTGTGCCTCATCTCTCTTCCTTCCAACTCATAAAGATCACAAAGCTAAACCAGGTTTGGAACATATTGCCATGTCACTCCTTGAGATGGAATCTCATATTCCTTTGAGAAGACACATTCTGATCCTGTCCAGAATGTTGAAGTCTAGGAATAAGTATGTATATGAGTGTTAATCCTTACTAGATCTGAGCTCAACTGTCTATAACAACCATTCCTGGTAATACTTTTTGCCTCATCTCTCCTCCTTCAATCTCATAAGGATCACAAATATAAACCAAGTTTCATGTATCATGCCATTTCAGGCCTTGAGAATGAATCTCACACTACTTTGAAGGCACTTTCTGATCCCTGCTTCTAAGGAAATGTCCAGGACAAGATTCTATATAAGTGGCAATCGTTACTACAACTGAACTATTCTTTGAGTAACACCCGATCCTGAAAATAACTTCATGCCCAATCTATCTTCCTTCCAGCTCGTAATGAAGACCTTCCTCAACCGAGTTGGGAACATATTGCCATTTCAGACCTTGAGAAGAAATCTCACAATTCTTTCAGACAGCAGTTTCTGATCGCAGCCTGTATGTAGACGTCTAGGATCAAGTTTGCATGTGAGTGGCAATCACTAATAGAGCTGTGCTTCTCTCTTCCTTCCATCTCGTAAGGATCACAAACCTAAATCAGGTTTGGAACATAATGCCATTTCAGGCCCTTGAGAACAAATCTCACATTCCTTTGAGAAAGCACTTTCTGATCTCGGCTTGTAAGTAAACGTCTAGTAACGAGTTTCTAAATGAGTGGCAACCATTACTACAGCTGAGCTAAACGGTGTATAAGAACCATTCCTCAAAATAACTTCCTACCCCATCTCTCTTCCTTCCAGCTCTAAAGGATTACATTCCTAAGCAAGGTTTTGAATGTAATACCATGTCGGGCCTTGAGAAGGAATCTCACATTACCTTGAGATGGAACTTTCTGATCCCAGCTTCTAAGTAGATCCCTAGAAACAAGTTTGTATATGAGTGGGAATCATCACTACAACTTAGATGAACTATGAATAACACCTATTCCTGGAAATAACTTCGTGCCGGTCTCTCTTCCTTCCAGATCATAAGGCCCACCTTCCTCAACCACGTTTGGAACATATTGCCATTTCCGGCCTTGAGAAGGAATCTCATATTCCTTTAAGAAGGCACTTTCTGATCACTGCTTCTAAGTATATGTCCAGGAACAAGATTCTATATAAGTGGCAATCGTTAGTACAACTGAGCTATTCTATGAGTAGCATCAATTCCTGGAAAAAGACTTCATGCTCAATCTCTCTTACTTCCAGCTCGTAAGTACCACCTTCGTCGACCAAGTTTGGAACATATTGCTGTTTCAGGCCTTGACAAGGAATATCACATTCTTTTGAGAAGTCACTTTCTGATCCTGGGGTTATGTAGATGTCTAGGAACAAGTTTGTATATGAGTGGCAATCATTACTACACCTGAGTTAATCTATGTGTAAAACTCATTCATGAATATGTCATTGTGCCCAATCTCTCTTCCTTCCATCCAGTAAGGGTCACAAACCTAAGCCAGGTTTGGACAATATTGGGATTTTGGGCCCTGAGAAGGAATGTCACATTCCTTTGCGAAGGCCCTTTGTGTTCCTGACCTGTATGTAGATTTCTATGAGCAAGTTTGCATATGAGTGTCAATCATGACTACGGGAGCTAAAGTATGTATAACAGCCATTCCTGGAAATCACTTTTTGCCTAATCGCTCTTCCTTTACCTCATCAGAATCAGCTTGCTCAACCATTTTTGGAACATCATGCTATTTCTGGCCTTGAGAAGGAACCTCATAGGGTCCAGCCCCATGGTGTAGTGGTTAAGTACACCCTCTGTTGCTGGTGGCCCAGGTTCGGATACTGGACACACGCCGACACACCGCTTGTCAGGCCATGCTGTGGTGGCACCCCACATAAAGTGGAGGAAGATCAGGACGGATGTTAGGTCTGGACCAGCGTTGCTCAGCAATTAGAGGAGGATTGGCATGGCCGTTAGCTCAGGGCTGATCTTACTCACAAAGAGAAAAGAGAAGGAACCACATATTCCTTTCAGAAGGAACCTTCTTATCCCAGCTTCTAAGTAGAAGTCCAGGAACAAGTTTGTATATGTTTGGCAATCATTACTACAGCTGAGCTAAACTGTGACTAACAGCCATTCCTGGAAATAACTTCATGCCCAAACTCTCTTCATTCCGGCTCGTAAGGACCATCTTCATCAACCAGGTTTGGAACATAGTGTCCTCTCAGGCCTTTAGAAGGAGTTTCACATTCTTTTGAGAACACATTCTCTGATACCAGCTTCTAAGTAGATATCTAGGAACAAGTTTGTTTAGGCGTGACTGTCATTACTGGGGCTGACAAACTTGGTATAACACCCATTCCTGGAAATCACTTCGTGCCTAATCTCTCTTCCTTTCATCACGTAAGGATCACAAACCTAAACCAGATTTGGACCATAGTGCCATGTCGGTCCTTAAGAAGGAGTCTCACATTGCTTTCAGAAGGAATGTTCTGATCCTGGCTTTTACGTAGATGTCTAGGAACAAGTTTGTATATGATTGGCAATCATTACTACAGTTGAGGTAAACTTCACATAACACCCATTCGTGGAAGTAACTTTGTGCCTAAACTCTCTTCCTTCCATCTCATAAAGATCACAAACCTAAACCAGATTTCGAACATACTGTCATTTCGCACCTGGACAACAAATCTCACATTCCCTTGAGAAGGCTCTTTTAAAAAGTGTATAACACCTAATCCCTGAAATAACTTTGTGCATAACCTCTCTTCCTCCCATGTTGTAAAGATCACTTTCCTCACCCAGGTTTGGAACATAATGCCATTTCTGGACCTGAGAATTAATCTCACTTTCCTTTGAGAAGGAAATTTCTGATGCAGGCTTCTAAGTAGAAGTCCATGAACAAGTTTCTATATGAGTGGCAGTCATTCCTAGAGCTTAGCCGAAGTATGTGTAACGCCCATTCCTGGAAATAAATATGTGCCTAACCTCTCTTCTTTCCATCTTGTAATGGTGAGAAACCTGAACCCGGTTTGGAGCATAATGCCATTTTGTGCCCTGAGAACGAATCTCATACTCCTTTGCTAAGGCACTTTCTCAACCCCCTTGTAAGTAACAGTCTAGGAACAAGTAGCTATGTGAGTGGTAATCATTACTACAACTGAGCTAACCTATGTATATCACCAGTTTCTGGACATGACTTCGTGCCCAATCTCCCTTCCTTCCAGCTGCTACAGATCTCCTTCCAAAAGCAGGTTTATAAACAGGGCCATGTAGGGCCTTGAGGCAGGATCACTCTCAAATGCCTTGGAGAACACAATTTCTTTTCCCTGTTTGAATGTAGATGGTGTGAAACACCTTGGTATCTGAGAGGCATTCATTACTACAGCTGAGTTGAACTATGTATTACAACCATTCCTGATAGTAACTTCATGCCCAATGTGTCTTCCTTCCAGCTCCTAAGGATCGCCTTCCCAAAACAGGTTTTGCACAGGGCCATGTAGGGCCTTGAGAGAGAATCTCACGCACATGTCTTAGAGAAGGAACTTTCTTATCCCGGTTTGTAAGTAGATGGTAAGGAACATCTTTCTGAGTGGCATCACTACTACAGCTGAGTTAAACCATGGATAACACCAGTTCCTGGAACGAAGTTCAGGCCCAATATCCCTTCCTTCCGGTACATGAGGATCGCCTTCCTAAGGACGGTATGGAACGAGGACCATGTACTGCCTTGAGACAATCTCACTCACAAGCCATAGAGAGCACACTTACTGATAGCGGATTCTAAATAGATGGTTAGGATCATGTTTATATCTGAGTGGCAAGAATTGCCACAGCTGAGCTAAACTAAGTATGCCACCCATTCCTGGAAATGACTTAGTGCCCAATCTCCCTTCCTTCCAGCTCCTAAGGATCGCCTTCTCAAAGCAGATTTGGAAACAGGACTGTGTGGTGTCTTGCGACAGCATCCCACTCATAATCCATTGAGAGCACGTTTTCTCATACTACATTCTAAGTAGATGGCTAGAAACATGTTTGTATCTGAGTGGCAGGCATTATTACAGCTGAGCTAAACTAAGTATACCTCCCATTCCTGGAAATTACTATGTGCCCAATCTCCCTTCCTTCCAGCTCCAAAGGATCACTTTCCCAAAGCAGGTACGAAAACAGGGCTGTGTAGGGCCTTGACACAGGATCACTCTCAAATGCCTTAGAGAACGGAATTTCTTATCCTGGGTTGGAAGTAGATGGTTAGAAACATCTTTGTTTGTGAGTGGCAGTCATTACTACAGCTGAGTTAAACTATGTATAAGACCCATTCCTGGAAACAACTTGGCGCCCAATCTCCCTTTCTCCCAGCTCCTGAAGATCGCCATCCAAAACCAGGTTGTGCACAGGGCCATGGAGGGCCTTGAGAGAGGATTTCACACACATGCCTTAGGGAAGGCACTTTCTTATCTCGGCTTGTAAGTAGATGGAAAGAAACATCTTTCTATCTGAGTGGCAATCACTACTAAATCTGAGTTAAACTATGTATAACATCCATTCCTGGAAAAAACTTCTTGCCAGATCTCCCTTCCTTCCAGCGCATAAGGATCGCCTTGCCAAAGCAGGTTTACACAGGCCCATGAAGGGCCTTGAGAGACAATCTCACTCACATGATTTAGAGAAGGCACTTTCTTATCCCCGCTTGTATTTAGATGGTAAGAGACATCCGTGTATCTGAGTGGCAATCACCACTACAACTCGGACAAACTATGTATAGTACCCATTCCTGGAAGTAACTTCATGCCCCATCTCTCTTCCTTCCCACTCCTAAAGATTGCCTTCCCAAAAAGGTTTTCCACAGGCCCACAGAGGGCCTTCAGAGAGACTCTCACTCACATGCCTTAGAGAGGGCACTTTCTTCTCCTGGAAAGTAAGTAGCTGTTATGAAACATCTTTCTATCTTTGTGGCAATCGCTACTAGAGCTGAGTGAAACGATGGATACCAGCGATTCCTGGAAGTAACTTCATGCCCATCTCCTTTCCTTCCAGCTCCTAAGGATTGCCTTCCCAGAGAAAGTTGTGCACAGCACCATGTAGGGCCTTGAGACAGAATCTCAGTCTAATTCCTTAGAGAAGGCACTTTCTTATCCTGGCTTGTGAGAAGATGGTAAGAAACATCTTGGTATCTGAGGGGCATTCACTACTACAGCTGAGTTAAATTATGGATAATATCCATTCCTGGAAGTACCTTCATGCCCCGTCTTCCTTCCTTCCACTTGCTAATGATCACCTTCTGAAAGGTGGTTTGGAAACAGGGCCGTGGAGTTCCTAGAGACAGGAACACTCTCAAATTCCTTAGAGAACACACTTTCTTCTCTCGGTTTGTAAATTGACAGAAAGAAACATCTTTGTATCCAAGTGTGAATCATTACTAGCTTTCGGGTTAAGGTTCGTGTTAGAGTTTGAGTTAGGGATTGGGTTAGGTTTAGGGTTAGGATTAGGGTTCGGGTTGGGTTGCTGTTAGGGTTAAGGTTTGGCTTAGGTTTCAGGTTAGGGTTTGTGTACTGGTTTGGTTTAGGTTTATGGTTAGGTTTAGGGTTAGGGCTAGGGTTAGGGTCAGGCTTAGGTCTAGGGTTATCTTTCGGGTTCGGGTTAGGGTTCGGGTTACTGTTAGGGTTAGTGTCAGGGTTATGGTTGGGTTCCACTTAGGGTTAGGATCAGGGTGCGGGTTAGAGTTCAGGCTGGTTTATGGTTAGGGTTACATTTAGGATTTGGGTTAATGTTAGACTTAGGATTCTGGTTAGTGTTAGGGTCGGGTTAGAGTTAGGGTTCAGGTTTGAGTTAGGGTTAGGCTTAGGGTAAGTGTTACTGCTTGCTTAGAATTAGGGTTATCGTTGCCTTCCCATTAGGGTTAAGGTTCGGGTTATTGTTACGATTCAGGTTATGGTTAGGGTTATGGTTCTGGTAGGGTTCAGTTTAATGTTAGTGTTGGTGTTAGGGTTGAGGTTAGAGTTAGTGTTAGGGTTCTGGTTAGGATTAGAGTTAGGGTTCGTGTACTACTTTAGTTTAGGGTTAGGGTTAGAATTAGTCTTCAGGTCAGTGGTCGGGTTAGCTTTAGTTTAAGGTTAGTGTTAGTGTTCAGGTTAGAGTTAGGGTTAGGTTTAGTGGTCTGATTATTGTTGGAGTTAGAGTTAGGATTATGGTTAGGGTTAGGATTAGGGGCGGGTCAGTCTTCACGTTAGTGTTAGTGTTAGGAATCGGTTTAGGGTACGAGTTAGGGTTAGGGTTCGAGTTAGGGTTAGGGTTAGGGTTAGGTTTAGGGGCATGGTTGGGTTCATGTTCGGATTAGAAATAGAGTTCGGGTTAGGGTTAGGGTTCGGGTTCGGGTTAGTGTTAGCATTAGGTTTGGGTTTCATGTTAGGATTAGGGTTAGATTTAGGGTTAATGTTAAGTTTACGGTTAGGGTTAGTATTATGGTTCGATTTTGGGTTAGAGTTAGGGTTAAGATTCATGTTAGGGTAAGGGCTATGGTTTGGGTTAGCGTTAGGTTTAGTTTTAGTGCTAGTGTTTGGATTAGGGTTTTGGTTAGTTTTCGGGGTTGGTTTAGGGTTAGCTTTAGCGTTAGGGTTCGCGTTAGGGTTAGGATTGCCGTTGGCTTCAGTTTAGGGTTAAGAGTTGTATTGTGTATAGGGTTATGTTTAGTGTTCGGATTAATGTTACGATTAGTTTTCAGTTTCGCTTTAAGGTTAGCCTTAGCTTCAGGGTTCGGGTTAGGGTTAGAGTTAGTGCTATGGTTAGGGTTAGGGTTGGGTTCCGGTTTGGGTTCGGGTTAGAATTAGGGCTGGATTTAGGGTTATGGTTCAGTGTAGTGTTAGGGTTAATGTTAGGTTAAGGGTTAGGGTTAGGGTTAGGATTGGGTTTAGTATTAGCTTAGTGTTCAGGTTAGTGTTAGGGTTAGGGTTCAGCTTCAATATCACCTTAAGGTTAGGGTTAGTGTCGGGCTGGGAGTCACGTTAGGGTTTGGGTACGGTTCATGTTAGGGTTTCTGATTGTGTACAGTTAATATTCATGTTAAGATAATTGTTAGCTTTAGGGTTAGGTTTGGGTGCAGGTTAGGGTTAGATCTGAGGTTCAGGTTAGGTTTAGGATTGAAGTCCTTTTTCGGGTTAGTGTTTGTGTTATGTTTCGGGTTATGTTTAGGGTTAGGATTAGGGTTACAGTTGTTGTTAATGTCACATTTAGGGAGAGGTTAGTGTTTGGATTAGGGTTAGGGTTAGGGTTCGGGTTCTGGATCGGCTTAGGGTTTCGGTTATTGTTGGGTTTAGCTTCGTATCAGGGTTAGATTTAGAGTTCGGTTTAGTGTAACGGTTAGGGTGAGGGTTAGGGTTAGAGTTCGGTTTCGGGTTACTGTTAGGGTTGGGGTTATGATTAGGCCTCAGTTTAGTTCTTGGTTAGGGTTAGGGTTGGGTTGGGTTAGGGTTAGAGTTTGTGTTAGGGTTAGGTGTAGGGCTGGGTTAGGGTTAGGGTTCAAGTTTGGGTTAGGATTAGGGTTAGTGTTAGGGTTAGGCTTTGGGTTAGTGCTAGGCTTAGGGTTAGGGTTGGGTTGGGTTGCGGATTGCATTAGGGTTCAAGTTAGGGTTAGGTTCAGGGTTCGTGTTAGGTTTAGAGTTAGGGTTATGGTTCATTTTAGGGTTAGGGTTGTTGTTAGAGTTCTAGTTAGGTTAGGCTTAGGGTTAGGTCTAGGTTTACTCTTAGGGTTTCATTGGGTTAGGGTTAGGGTTAGGGTTAGTGTTTGTGTTTGTGTTTGTGTCATGGTTAGGTTTCAGTTTCTGGTTAGGATTAGGGATAGTGATAGTGTTCAGGTTAGTGTTAGGGCTAGAGTTCGGTTTAGGTTTGGTTTTGGATTAAGGTTAGGATTCGGATTAGGTTTATGGTTAGCATTGAGGTTAGGTTTTGGGTTAGGATTAAGGATAGGTTTAAGGTTACAGTTAGGGTTAGTTTAGGGTTAGGGTACAGGTTACGTTTAGAGTTAGCGTAAGAGTTAGAGTAAGAGGTAGGGTTAGTGTTATGATTCGACTTCAGGTTAGGGTTTTTATTAGGTTTTGTGTTAGGGTAAACGTTACAGTTTGGGTTAGGTTAGGTTTAAGGTTAAGTTCAGTTTTATGGTTAGTGTTTGGATTTGGGTGAGGGTTAGGTTTCAGGTTAGGGATTGGTTATGGTTAGGGTTAGGCTTCAGGTTAGGGTTAGGTTTAGGGTACGTGTTAGGTTTAGGGTTAGGGTTCGTGTTCTGGTATGAGTTAGTGTTAGGATTAGGCCTATGGTTAGTGTTAGAGTTGAGTGCAGGTTCGGGTTAAGGTTAGTGATAGGGTTACTGTTAGGGTTAGGTTTATGGTTATGGTTGGGTTACGGTTAGGTTTAGGATTAGGGTTTCAGGTTAGGGTTAGATTTAGTGTTAGGGTTAGGATTAGTGTTAGGGTTCAGGACAGGGTTAGGTGTAGGGTTACTGTTAGGTTTAGGCTTAGGCTTTGTTTGGGTTACAGTTACGTTTAAGGTTAGGGTTCTGGTTAGGGGTCTGGTTAGTGTTAGGTTCAGGGTTCCAACACCTGTTTTCCTTAGGCTTAAAGTTAGTGTCTGTGTTTAGGGTTAAGGCTCGTGTTCGTGTTAAGTTTAAGGTTAGGGTTTGTGTTAGGGTTAGGGTTAGGGTTAGGGTTAGGGTTAGGTTTAGGATTAGCGTTAGGGTTAGTGTTTGCATTAGGGTTGGTCTTACGCTTTGTTTTTGGGATCTGGGAAGTTTTAGGTTTAGGGTTGGGTTTCGGATTAGTGATAGGGTTACTGCTATGGTTTGGGTTATGCTTAGGCAAAGGTTTAGCACTAGGTTTAGAGTTGGGTTAGGTTAGGGTTATGGTTATAGTTCGGGTTAGGGTTAGTGTTAATTTTCAGGCTAGGGTTAGGGTTAGGGTTAGGTTTAGGGTTAGAGTTAGGGTTACTGTTAAGGTTAGGGTTAGGGTTAGTGCAAGGGTTAGGGTTTGGTTTTGGCTTAGGGTTATGGTTAGGTGTAGGATTAGAGTTAGTGGTCTGATTGGAGTTCTGGTTCCAGTTCGGTTTCGGGATTCGGGTTAGGGTTAGAGTTAGGGTAGGATTAGGCTTCGGGTTAGGGTTAGGGTTCACGTTAGGATTAGGATTAGTGTTAGGGTTAGTGTTCGGGTTCGGGTTTGAGTTACATTTAACGGTAGGATGGGATGATGCTTTGGGTTACGGTTATCATTTGGTTCAAGTTACGGTTTGGGTTCGGTTTATGCTTAGGGTTAGGATTCTGCTTATGTTCAGGGTTAGTGTTTGGGATAAGGTTTAGTTGGATTAGAGCTAGTGTTTGCTTTAGGGCTAGGATTAGTTTTAGGGTTAGGCTAAGGGTTCAGGTTAGAGTTATTTTAGGGTTAGGGTTTGAGTTCGGGTTAGTAATTGGGTTCAAATGTGGTTTAGTGTTAGGTTTTGTGTTAGGGTTTGGGTTAGATTTAGGGTTCCGGCTAGGGTTAGGGTTATAGTGCGAGTTAGTGTTAGGGTTAGAGTTCGGTTTAGGCTTTGATTTAAGGTTAGCTTTTGTGTTAGGGTTCGGGTGGGTTAGGGTTAGGGTTCTTGTTAGGGTTATTGGTAGGTAGATGTTTAGGATTAGGTTTGGGGTTAGGGTTAGTGTTCATGTTAAGTTTACTGTTTGGATTAGGGTTAGGTTTCAGGTTAGTATTAGGGTTGTGTTAGATTTAGGGTTAGGATTAGGGTATGGTTAAGGTTAGGTTTAGGGATAGTGTGAGGGTTAACATTAGGGTTCGGTTTCAGGTTATGTTTAGTGTTAGATTCTGGGGTGGGTTCAGGTTAGGACTAGGGTTGGGTTCGCGTTAGGGTTCTGGTTAGGCTTATGGTTTGGATTAGGTTTAGGTTTAGTGTTATAGTTACTGTTCAGATTAGGGTTAGGGTTAGAGTTCGAGTTCGGGATCTGCTTAGGGTTAGGATTAGGGTTAGGCTTCTTTTTAGGGTTAGCACTAGGGTTCAGGAGGGTTTAGCGTTATGGTTAGGTTTAGAGTTAGGGTTATGGTTAGCTTTATGGCTCAGGTTGTGGATAGGTTAATGATTCGCGTTAATGTTAGGGTTAGGGTTAATGTTAGTGTTAGGCATAGGGTTCGGATTAAGGTTAGGTTTGTTGTTGGTGTTAGGTTTCTGGTTAGGGTTAGGGTTAGGATTCAGCTACATGTTAGGTTAGTCTTCAGATTCAGTTTACGGTTAGGGTTATGATCAGGTTAGGGTTAGTGTTACTTTTGGTGTTAGGGTTAGCGTTATGGTTCAGTTTAGGGCAAGGTATACTATTCGGGTTAGTGTTAGTGTTAGAGTTAGGATTCAGTTTCAGTTTACAGTTAGGATTGCATTCGGATTAGGTAATAGGGACAGGCTTAGTGTTCGGGTTAGCTTTATGGATTGGGTTAGGGTTCTGTTTCAGTTTAGAGTTAGCATTCAGGCTCTAGTTATGGTTAGGGTTAGGTGTTCGGTACCGTTTAGACTTAGCATTCAGGCACGGGTTAGCGTTAATATTCTGTTTATGCTAAGGGTGAGGGTTCTGGTAAAGGTTAGGGTTATCGTTAGAGTTCGGTTCAGTTTGGGGTTACAGGTAGTTTGGGTCAGTGTTATGTTTAGGCTATGGTTTGGGTTCTGTTTAGAGTTAGGGTTAGGTTTCAGGTTCAGTTTAGATTTAGGGTTTTGTTTCAGTTAGGGCTGTATTTAGGGTTAGGGTTCAGTTTAGGCTTAGTATTAGCATGTGGGTTAGTGTTAGTGTTAGGTTTAGAGTTAGGGTTAGGGTTTCAGTTACGGATAAGGTTTGGGTTCCTGGTTGGGTTAGGGTTAAGGTTAAGGTTAACCCTAACCTTGGGCACTTAGAGGACCAGGGTTTCACTAATCCAGAGAAGAGGCTGGGACCTGTCGCCTGAAGGGCACACCAAGGGTGGCCCCAGACCCTTAGGCTTCCGACCTGCTGAGGCCAAACTCACTGCAATGCCATATGCCTGTCTCCACACTTGTGACTCTACAGAGGCTTTCCTCTACCTGGCTGGAGACGAAAAGTGTGGGCGTGGGGTGAGGCCATGGTTTAGTTATTCCAGGAAGAAATGAGGCCCAGGACAAAGCAGCTGGCCCCGGCAGAGCCTTGACCTCGCACCACAGTCCGCCTTGGCAGCCAGGGACAGACTACCACTTCCAAAGAAGAGAAGTGGCTGGTGACCTGAGTGGGTGTGGGGGAATAGGAGGGAGACAATAGCTGAAGCCAAGTCAACAAGGGCAGCATTCCTTCTTCACCTGCACGTGGCAAGTGTCAGAGAGCGCCCCACTTGGTCAGAGACCAGTGGGCAGGCGAGGCGTTCAATGAGGACCCCCGAGGCCCGGTGGCTGTGCATGTGCCCTGGGCCTGACACATTGAACCCAAGCCCTCAGGGCTCCTGGAGAGACAAGAGAAAGATGGGCCCAAGGGAGAGGTAGGCAAGGTGGGCAGGTTGAGCCCGCATCTCTCCTCAGGTCCCTGAGAGAGAAAGAGAGAGACACAGAGAAACTGAGAGAGAGAGAGATCCCTGAACTATGAGTCGCTGCCTCCACCACTGGTACCAACTCACACACCATCACACTTCCCCCCACCACCCCCATACCCGCCCCTGGGCCAGCCCCACCACAGAGAGGTTGGTTCCTTGTCACTTCCATGCTGTCCCTTTGGGACCTGATGCCAGAGCAGGGGAAAATGTTCAGACAAAGATTTCCATGTCACTATCCATGACAATGGTCTTCTTTCCGTCTCAAATCTGACAACCCCACCCCCAACATCCTCCTTTGTCTTAATCTGAAGATAGTATTGAAGAGGAGAATCTCTGCCATTGTGTTGAGAGACTCAGTTTCCCTTGTTTCTCCCATCTACACATGTTGTTAATCTTGAGATTATTTTCTCCAGCTAACCTGCACTGTTAATGATTTGTCCAGCCATAAGAAATTTAAGGGAAAGGGCGGAAGAGGGTTCTCACTCTGCCCCCGAGAGCCCTCAGCTGGGTCCCTCCCTCAGACTTGGCCAGGGACAGCCCATACCCAGAGGCCATCTCCCGGGGCATCCCAGGAAAAGCTCACTGCCAGCACCCATCCTCTCACCACTGTCAAGTCCATCGTCCTCCCTCGGGATGCCTGGGCAGGTCAGAGACCTGGGTGTGTGAGGCAGCTAGATCCCAGGTCTGGCACACCGGTTGCAAGGCAGCTTCCACCTCTGATGGTGCCCAACACACGCCCCAGAAAGCTTGGTGGCAGGCCCCAGGGTTCTTTCCTTCGGAACATGTCCCCTTGGAAGGGGCCTGGCCGAGAAGTGTGGGCCAGCCGGCCAGCCAGCCAACTTGGGACAAAACAGGAGAGCCGAACCATCCTTCCAGTTGCCCTGGGCTTGACACTGGTGACCTCAGGAAGAGGGCCTCACTGGTGCCCTTCATCATGGATTTCTCCCCAGAGTCGTGTCCTGGGCACTACGAAGGCCAGGCCCTCCCGACTCCAGAGAAGAGGCTGGGACCTGTTGCCAGAAGGGCTTTTCCAGTGTGGCCCCAGCTCCTTGGGCCTGCGGCCTGCTGGGACCACACTCACTGCTTTGCCATATGCTTGTTCCGGTCCTTCTGACTCCACAGAGCCTCTCCTCCACCTGGCTGGAGTTGACAAGTACAGGCGTGGGGTGAGGCCATGGTTTTGTCTTTCCAGGAAGAAATGAGGCCCGGCATGAAGCAGCTGGCCGAAGCAGAGCCTTGACCTCGCACCCCAGTCGGCCTTTGGCTACCAGGGCCAGACCAGCACTTCCAAAGAAGGGAAGCATCTGGCGAGCTGAGTGAAAGTGGTCGAATAGGAGGGAGACAACAGCTGAAGCCAAGTCAAGAAGGGTGGTTCTCCTTCTTTACCTTCAACTGGCAGGCACAAAAGAGCGCCCCACCTGGTCTCAGCCTCTTGGGCGGGCAGGGTCTTCACTGTGGACCCTTGAGGCCCAACTGCTGTGCATGCGCCCTTTGCCTGAGTTGTTGAACTCAAGCCGCAGGTCTCCCAGGGTGGCCAGAAAAAGAATGGCCCATGGGAGAGGTAGGAGAGGTGCGCAGGGTGCGCCTCCCCTCCTCTCCTCAGGGCCCCGAGAGGGGGAGACACAGAGAGAGCCAGAGAGACGTAGAGAGAGAGAGATCCCTGACCTCTCTAGATTTCAGGTTAGAGTTAGGGTTTAGTTTAGCTTCGGGGTATGATCAGGTTATTGTTAGGGTTAGTGTTACCATTGGGGTTAGGGTTAGGGTTAGCGTTAGGGTTAGGATTCTGGGTAGGGTTAGGGTTTGGGCTTGGTACAGGTTTGTTTTACATGTAGGCTTAGGTTTAAAATTTAGGGTTACAGTTAGGGTTAGGATTAGGGTAAGTGGTCTGGTTCAGTTTAGTGTTAGAGTTAGTATTAGGTTTCGAGTTAGAGTTAGAGTTAAGGTTAGGGTTAGGTTTAGTGTTAGTGTTAGTTTTCGGGTTAGGGTCAGGGTTAGGGTTTGCTTTCGGTATCGGTTTAGGCTCAGTGTTATGGTCGGGTTAGGCTTCAGATTAGGGTTAGGTTTTGGGCTCGGGTTAGGGTTCTTGTTAGGATTAGGATTTAGATTAGAGTTCTGGTTAGGTTTAGGTTTAGGGTTAGTGTTAGGATTAGGGTTATGATTAAGTTTTAGGTTCAGGAAAGTCTTACCTTTAGCATTAGGTTTCTTGTTAGGGTTAGGGTTAGAGTTAGGGCTAGGTTTAGGTTTAGGGTTAAGGTTGGGTTCAGATTATGGTTATGGTTATGGTTAGGTTTTAGTTTCGGTTTAGGGTTAGGGCCAAAGTTAGGGTTCAATTTAGGCTTAGAATTAGGGCTAGGGTTAGGGTTATGGTTGGGTTTGGATTAGGGTTCAGGTTAGGGTTAGTGTTAGCATTTGGGTTAGAATTACAGTTAGAGTTCGGGTTAGGGTTAGGGTTAGCAGTAGGGTTCAGGTTAGGGTAAGGTTATTTTTAGTGTTAGGGCTAGTGTTCGAGTTAGGGTTAAGGTTAGGGTTCGGTTTCAGGATCTGGTTGCAGTTAGGGTTGGAGTCAGGCTAGGATTAGGGTTATAGTTAGGGTTACGGTTCGGGTTAGGGCTGCTGGTAGGGTTAGGGTTAATATTCCTGTTATGCTTAGGGTTAGGTAAAGTTAGGGTTGTTTTCAGGTTAGAGTTAGGGCTAGGTTTCGGGTTCATGTTCTAGATAGGGTTAGGGTTATGTTTTGCTTTTTTGTCATGGTTAGGATTAAGCTTACTGTTAGGGTTATGTTAACGTTTAGGGTGAGATTAGTGTTTGGCTGGGTTAGGATTAGGGTTTAGGTTCTCCATGGGGTTAACGTTACCGTCACATTAGGCTTTGTGTTTGTGTTAATTTTAGGGCAAGTGTTAAGGTTGGGGTTAGAGTCAAGGTTAGGGTTGGGGTTCGTGTTAAGCTTAGAGTTATTGTTAGGGTTTGGGTTAGGTTTAAGCTTAGGGTTAGGGCTAGGTTTAGGGTTAGTTTTGGATTAGGGGTAGGGCTGGGTTTAGGTTGGGTTTGGGTTCGAGTTAGGGTTAGGTTTAGGATTCAGGTTGGGCTTAGAGTTAAGGTTAGTTTTCACGTTAGAGTTAGCGTTATGGTTACATTTAGGATTCAGGTTGGTGTTAACGTTAGGGTTAGGGTTAGGGTTAGTGTTCACCTTAGGTTTAGGGTTAGTTCTAGGGGTTAGGGTTGGGTTCTGGTTCGGTTTAGGGCTGGGGTTCAGTTTAGGGTTAGGGTTCCAGTTCATGTTCATGTTAGAGTTAGGATTAGGGTTACTGTGAGGTTTAGGCTTAAGTTTATTGTAAGGTTTGCCTTCGGATTGGGGTTAGGTTTAGGTTTTGGGTGGGGATAAGAATAGGTTTAAGGTTAGCGTCGGATTAGGCTTTGGGTTAGGGTTACTTTTGGGGTCCGGGTTAGGGTTTGGGTTAGGGTTAGACTTATGCTTAGGGCTAGGTTTAGGGTTAGTGTTGGGTTTGGTTAGGGTTACTGTTAGGGTTCATGTTAGGGTTAGGGTTATGTTTAGTCTTAGGGTTAGTGTTCAGATTAGGGTTAGGGTTAGCTTTCAGGTTCTGGTTAGGGTTAGGATTAGCCGTAGGGTTTGGGTTAAGGTTAGGACCAGGGTTCAGGTTAGAGTTGGTTTCAGGTTAGGGTTAGGGTTAGGCTTTGGGTGAAGGTTAGTGTTAGTGTTAGGGTTAGGGTTAGGATTAAGGTTAAGGTTAGGATTAAGGTTAGGGTATGGTTTCAGGTTTAAGATTGGATTAAAGTTATGGTTAGGGTCGGGTTAATTTTAAGGTTAGGATTTGGGTTAAGGATAGGTTTAGGGGTAGTGTTAAGGTTAGGGTTCGGATTTGGGTTAGGGTTATGGTTATCGTTAAGGTTTGGGTTAGGGTTGGGATTGGTTTGGCTTATGGTTAGTGTTAGGTTCATGTTAGGGTTAGGTTTAGGTTTAGAATTAGTGTTCAGATTAGGGTTAGAGTTACGTTTCGGGTTCAGGTTAGGGTTAGTATTAGCGGTAGGGTTGGTGTTATGGTAATGGCTAGGTTTCAAGTTAGGGTTGGGTTTGGGTTAGGGTTAGGGTTCAGTTGAGCGTTAGGGTTAGGGTTGGGAATATGCTTAGGATTAGGTTTCGGATTTGGGTTATTGTTAGGCTTAGGGTTAGTGCTAGGGTTAGGGTTAAGTTTAGAGTGCAGCTTAGTGTTAGGGCTAGTGTTCTGGTTAGGTTTAGGGTTAGGCTCATGGTTAGGGTTCAGGCACGGGTTACGTTTAACGTTAGGTTTCATGTTAGTGTAAAGTTTATGGTGAAAATTAGAGTTAGGGCTAAGGTTAGGGTTAGGATTGGGTTGGGTTAGTGTTAGCATTATGGTTAGGGTTAGGTTTAGTGTTAGGTTTAGGGTTTGGGTTAGGTTTAGAGTTAGGGTTCGGGTTCAGGTTAGGGTTAGGGTTACTGGTAGGGTTTGGGTTATGGTTAGGCTTAGAGTTAAGGCTAAGTTTAGGATTATAGTTGGGTTTGGTTAGTGTTCTGGTTAGGCTTATGGTTAAGATTAGTGTTAGGTTTCATGATAGTGTTAGGGTGAGGGTTACTGTTTGGGTTAATGTTAGGCTTATGTTTGCATTTCAGTTAGATTTAAGGTTTGCGTTCAGGTTAGGGTTCGTTTTAGGGTTAGTGTTAGGGTTAGAGTTCGGGTTACAGTCAGAGTTAGGTTTCAAGTTAGTGTTAGGGTTGGGGTTGGAGTTAGGGCTAAGGTTATGTGTATGGTTAGTTTTAGGCTTAGGGTACGGGCACCGGTTTTATTTAGGGTTAATGTTAGTGTTAGGGTTTAAGGTTAGGGTTAGGATTAGGGTTAGTGTTCGGTTAGGGTTAGGGTTTGCGTTAAGATTAGGGTTAGGGTTAAGTTTAGGTTTACAGTTCGGGTTCGGGTTAGTTTAGCTTTAGGGTGGGGTTATGCTTTCGGTTATGGTTACGATTTGGTTCGGGTTAGGGTTTGTGTTAGGGTTAGGCTTAGGGTTATGGTTCGTATTAGGGTTAGGGCTAGTGCTCGGGTTAGGGGTTGGTTGGGTTAGGGCTAGGGTTAGTTTTAGGTTTAGGGTTAGTTCTAGTGTTAGAGTAAGTGTTTGGGTTAGGGTTAGATTAGGATTAGAGTTCTGGTTAGTGTTAGTATTTGGGTTTGGGTTCAGTTTAGGGTTAGCATTCATGTTAGTGTTCGGGTTAGGGTTAGGGTACATGTTATTGTTAGGATTATGGTGTGGGTTAGTGTTGTGGTTCGGGTTAGGGTTAAGTTTAGTGTTTGGGTCAGGAATACAGTTCTGGTTAGGGTTTGGGTTAGGTTTAGAATTGGATTTTTTGTTTGGGTTAGGTTTCGGGCAGTGTTAGTTTTAGGGTTTCTGTTAGGGTTAGGGATAGGTTTAGTGTTATGTTTAGGGTTAGGGCCATTGCTAGTGTTAGTGCTAAGATTAGGACTAGTTCTAGGACTTGGTGAATGTTTATGGTTCGTTCTAGAGCCAGGGTTAGTGTCAGGTCTAAGACTGGTTTAGGGTTAGGTCCAAGGCAAAGGGTAGGCTTGGTGTTAAAATTAGGGTTAGGGTTATTGTTGGTTAAGGCTAAGGTTAGGGTTAGGGTTAGTGTAAGGTTTAGGGTCATTGCTAGGGTTAAGGCTAAGGTTAGGGTTATGTCTAAGGCTTGGTCAAGCATTAAGTTGTGGGCTAGGGCTAGTGTTAGCCTCAGGTCTAGCACAATGTGAGGGTTAGGATTAGGGTTAAGGTTAGCTTTAGGGTGAGGTTTACCGTTTGGGTTAGAGTTAGTGTTCCTTAGGGGTAGGGAAGGGTTACTGTTAGGGTTAGGGCTGGGTTATGATTAGCTAGTGATGAGTTATGATTTGATAGGGCTAGGATTAGTGTTATGGTTATTATTAGTGTTAGGGGAGGTGGTTTGAGTTTCGGTTAAGGTTAGGTTTAGCGGTAGGTGTAGGATTAGGAATAAGGCTAAGTTTTGTCTTAGGACTGGTTTAGGGCTACAGCAATGGCTAGGGTTAGGGTTACGGTTGGGTTACGTGTAGGGTTAGAGTGAAGGTAAGGGGTGGGTGTAGTGTTAGGGTTAGTTTTATGGCAAGAGTTATCAGTAGGGCTGGGCTAAAGGCTAGATTTATTTATTATATTTAGTGTTAGGTTTCTCTTTAAGTTTATGCCTAGATTTATTTTTATGGTTAGGTATGGGGCAGGTTTTGAGGTTATGGCTAGGGGTAGGATTAGATTTAGGTCTGACATTAGTGTTGGGTGTGCCTTAGGGTTGGGACAATGGAAAGGGTAGGAGTAGGCATAGGGCTTTGGTTTGGATAAAGACGAGGGTTATAGTTAGTGTTATTCTAGTGTTAGGTTTACTGTTAGGGTTAGGGCTAGGACTAGGTTTAAAGTTAGGTTTTGAGTTGGCTTAGGGTTACAGTTACAGTGAGTGTTAGGGTTAGGCATATGATTAGGGTTAGTGCTCGGGCTAGTTTTATGGTTTGGGATAAGCTTATGCTTAGAGCTAAAGTTGGGTTAGGGTTCATAATACAAAGCTCAACCCTAGCCCTAAAAGTAATGCTAATATTAATCCAAATGTGAAGCCTAATTATCACCATAGCCCTAACCTTAATCCTAACCCTAACCATAGCCCTAGAACTAACCTTATCCCTAACCCAACGCTAAGGCTAACCCTACACTTACACCTACACTAAACCTACGCCTACCACTAACCCTATGCCTGACCCTTATTGCAACCCAACTCAAATACAAACACTAACCCTAACCCTAACAATAATCCAAGATCTAGCACTAAACCTAAGCCTAGCCCTATCCCTAACATTAGAGTCCAAGCCTTAACCCTAACCCTGGCACTAGCCCTAGCTCTAACCCTAACCCTAACTGTAACGGTACACCTAACCCTTGCCCTAGAGCTAGCCCTAACCTAACCCTACAAATGAAACTAATCCTAGCCCTAGCCCTAGACCTAAAACCCAGACCTGTCACTAGCCATAACCCTAGCCCTATCTCTAAGCCTAGCTTCTGACCCTAACCTTAACCCTAACACTAACCCGATACTAACTCTAGTACAAATACTAAGGCTAATACTAACCTTAACTCTAACCCAAACAATAACCCTAACATTAACACTAATACTACCCTAACCCTAACCATAACCATAACCCACACCCTATCTCTAACCCTAAACTTAAACTTAAGCCTAACGCAACCCAAACCCCAACCCTAACCCTGCTTCTCTCTATAAACTAACTCTAACCCTAACCAAAACCCTAACCCTAGCCCTATCCTTAACCCTAACACTAATCCAAGCCCTACCCCTACACCTACCCAAACACTACCCCTAGCCTTAATCCAATAGGAAGCCTAAACCTACCCCTACCCCTAAGACTAATCTTATGCGGAACCCTAACACTAGCACAAACATTTATATTAACCATAACACTAAAACAAGACCTCTCCCACCTCTAACTTTACCTCTGACTTTAACCCTAAACCTAACCCTAACTGTGCCCTTATCCCTACAGCTACCCTTAACCCAAACACTTAGCATACCCCTAACCCTAACCCTAAGCCTAACACTAATCCTAGACAGAGTCCTAACACAAAGCCTTGCCTTAGCTCTAACACTAACTCTAACTCTATTCCTAACACTAAGCCAAACCCAAACCCTAAACATAATGGTAACCCTAACACTAAACCTACTTTTAAACCTAACCCTAACCCTAACATTAGCCCTCACCCTAACCCAATTGCTAAGCCTAACGTTAGGCATAACAAAAATGCTAGCCTTACACACAACACTAACCCTAAAGCTAGCACTAACCATAACCCTAACCCTAGCACTAGACCTAACCCTACACCTAATCATAACACTCCACACAAGCCCTAACCCTAACACAAATCCAAGCCCCAGACCTGACCCTAAACTTAACCCCAGACATGACCATATCCCTAACCCTAACCATATCTCTAGCCCTAACTGTAACCCTGACCATAACTATAGACCTAGGCATAGCCCTAATGATAACCCTAGCCCTTTCCATAGCCCGGCCCTAACGCTAACTCTAACACTAGCACTATTCCTAAACTTAGAACTAACAATAAGGCTAACCTTAACGATAGCCATAAAGCCAACCATAACCCTAGTCCTAACCCTAACCCTAAGCCTAGCCCTTACCCTATACCCTAGCTCTAACCATAACCCTAATCCAACCCTAACTGTAAACCTAAGGCTAACCTTAGCCAAAACGCTAGGTCTAGCCCTAGCTCTAAACATAACATTAGCCCTAGCCTAGCCCTAAACCTGACTCTAGAGCTAACAGTAGACCTAGCCCTATCACTAATCGTAGCCCTAGCCCTAGTCCTAACCCTTGCACTAAACCTCAGCCTAAGCCTAGTCCTCGCCATAAAACCAACAATAACCCTAAGCCTAACCCTAGCACTAATTTTAACCATAACACTAAACTTAGCCCTAAGCCTAGCCCTTGCAATAACCATAAGCCTAACCCTTACCCTAACTCTAACCCTAACCCTAAACTTAACCATAACCCTAACCCCTGGCCCTAACACTAACCCTGGCAATAACTCTAAACATAGCCTTAGCCCTAGACTTAGCCTTAACCCTAAACCTAGCCCTAGACATAAACCTAGCCACAAGCCTAACCCTAAACCTATTGATAGCCATACCCTAACCCAAACGCTAACCCAGCCTTAGACCTAACCCCACACCTCACCCTAAGCCTAGCTCTATCACTAACCTTAACCCTAACCAAAACCCTAAAACTAACGCTAACACTAACCCTAACACACACCATTGGTTTGATTTCAATATATGTGAATGTTGTCACACACAATAGGTGTGATGTCATACATAAAAATCTGTCACAAAAAAAGTGAATGGTGTCACACATATCAGTGGGTGTGTTTTCACACACAAGTGTGAGCCTTGTCACACATACACCATTGGTGTCATGTCACACACACATTGAGTGACGTCAGACACAATGTCTGTGAAGGCACACACCAACTTGGTGAAGTCACAGACAATGGGTGTGGCGTCTCACACGATAATGAGTGTGAATTCACACAAATTGAGAGTTATACAATACACACACGTGGGATTTAAGTCAGAGTAAAATGTGAGAGATTTCACAGAAACCTGGGTGTTATTTCATACATAAGAGCGGATGTCACATCACAGTGAATAATATGACTGCCGTCACACACAATGGGAGTGGTATCACACAATTTGTGAGATGTGACTGGCTATCCTCGTGTTATCGCAATCACGGTATGTGATGTCCAAAAAAGGGTGTGAAGTCACACATAATGATTGCAGTGATGTCGCACATAAAATGTGAATGATGTCACAAGCACAACGTTGGAGTCATGTCAAACACAGTATCACAGTGATGTCACACTCAATTGGTGTGATGTCATACATAATACTGAGAGTGACACCAACATAATAACGGTTGGGATATCATATGCTAATTGTTTGATGTCACACACAATTGATGTGATGTGACACACAATGAGGATGTTGTCACACACACAAGTGGTGTGATGTCACCATTAACCATGTGTGTCACATCATGCATAATGATAGGAGTGATATCACATGCACACAATGGGAGTGATGTCACAGTATAAAATGTGATTTATGTCAAAGGGACACAACGATGTCACACACAGCCGTGGGAGTGTTGTCATAAAATTCGTATGATGTCACACATAATGTGAGTGATGTCACACAGAAACATGTGAGTAATATAGCAGAGGACTCGTGACTGATGTCACACACATGTCAGTGATGTCACACTATTGCTGTGATGTCATAAACACAACAGGCATGTTATCACAAATAACAGAGAGATGTCGCTCCAAATATATGAGTGAAGTCACAGAAACGCCATGGAAGTGGTGTCACAACACTAGTAGAGTGATGTCCTCGAGAATCAGTGTGACGTCTCACAGACTATTGGCAGTAACATCACACTTAACAATAGCGATTTCATATGCTAAATTGCATTCATGTCACACGCAATTGGTGTGATGTCAATATCTGTGCATATTGTCATGCTCATAATAGGTGTGATGTCATACATAAAAATGTGTCTTATGTAACCAAAAAGGGAATTGTGTCACACACATCAATGGGTGTGTTTTTAGACACAAATGTGAGCCCTGTCACAAGTACACCATTGGTGTGATGTGACACACACATTGAGTGATGTCAAACACACAGTGTGTGAGAAAGCTCACACCAACCTGGTGATGTCACAGACAACAGGAGTGGCGTCTAAGGAAAATGAGTGTATATTCACACATAGCAATGAGAGTTACACAAAACACACCAGTGCGATATGTCAGAGTAAAATGTGAGAAACTTCACAGAAACCTGGAAGTAACTTCATACATAACAGTGGGTGTCACATCACAGTTAAGAATATGACTGCCACCACACACAATGGGAGTGATATCACACAATTTGAGAGGTGTGACCGTCGATCCCAGTGTTATCATACTCAAGGTGTGTAACGTACCAAAAGGGGTTGATGTCACACAGAACGATTGGAGTGATGTCAGACACAAAATATGAGCCATGTCACACACCATTGGAGTGATGTCAAACACTATCAGAGTGATGCCACACTCAATTGGTGTGATGTCATACATAATACTGGGAGTGACACCACACATACTAATGGTTTGATATCATATGACAAGGTTGATGTCATTCACAATTGATGAGATGTGACACTCAAAGAGGGTGTTGTCACACACACACAAGGGGTGTGATGTCACCCATAACCAAGTTTTCACATCACGCATATCATAGGGTGTGATATCGCATGAACACAATGGGTGTTATGTTACAATTTACATGTCACAGATAGCAGTGGAGTTGATGTCACACTATTGATATGATGTCACTCATAACAATGGGAGTGATGTCACACATAAATATATGAGTAATCTCACTAAGGACACAAGACTGGTATCACAAATATGCTGTTAATAGCCTACACTCAGGTTTCTATCCAATGTATTGAAAGAGCACTTCTGCTGAACTCAGCTTGCCAGTAGCTCTAGGGAACATATTCTAATGAGACCTTTTATACTTTTCACTACAACTGGTACAGATTATCTGTAACATTCATTCAATGAAAGTACAGTGTGAAGAAAAACTCCTTTTTTAAATCTGTTTATGATCGTCTTGAAAAGTCCCTTTTCAAAAGTTGCAGTTCGCGTCTTTCATTCAGGCTTATTCTTACAAAGAATGAAAGAATGTGCTTGTTGTGCTTGCTTTGCCAGTAGCTGTTAGGGAACATCTTCCTATGAAAGGGCTTAAACTTTTCACTACACAAGGAAGAGAATATCTATAATATCCATTTATGAAAAACACATCGTGGAGAAAAACTCTTGCTTGTATCTGTTTAGCATCTGCACTGAAAAGCACTTTTTCAAACATTGAAGCTCACGACATTTTACTCAGGCTCTCTCTCACATTATAAGAGAGAATATTCTTACTGAGCAAAGGTTGCCATTAGCTGTAAGATCTTCCGAAGAGAGCTTTTAAGCTTTTCACTACTGCTGGGAGAAAATATCTATAACATCCATTGAAATAACATACACGGTGGAAAAAAACTCATTTTAGTTGTTAAGGATCATCTTGATGAGTGAACTTTTCAATCATTGATCTTCATGGCCTGCACTCAGGCTTTCCCTCAAATATAATGAAAGAACACCAGTTCTGAACTCAACAGCCCTGTAGCTGTAAGTCAGTTCTTCCTTGGAGGGCTTTTAAACTTGTCACTACAGCTGGGAGAGAGTATCTGTAATATCCATAAAATGAATGTCAAACATGGAGAAAATCTCCGCTGGTATGTGTATAGTATCCTCCTGCAAATTGCCTTTTCCGTCATTGTAGTTAACGACCGTCACTCTGACTCTCTCTCCTATGTAATGCAAGAAACTGCTTGCTGAACTCAGCTGGCAGGGAGCTTTAAGCAGGATCCTCCTTTGAGAGCTTGTAAACTTGCACTGCAGCTGCAAGAGAATATCTGTAACATCCATTACATGTAAGTTCTCTGTGGAGGAAAATACTTCCTTTTAGCTTCTTAGGATCATAGTGTAAAGTGCCTTTTCATCTTTGCAGTTGATTACATGCACTCAGGTTTCCTTCCTGATATAAAAGAAAACACCCCTGCTAAACCTACTTTACAAGTAGCTGTAAGGAACACCTTCCTAGGAGAGTTTCCACTAACCATCACATCTCAGAAAGAAGCTGTATCACATCCATTCAATGAAAGTACACCGTGAAGAAAACCTACACTTGAAGTGTTTATGATCATCTTCTTAAGTGGCTTTAAATACACTGAAGTTCAGTCTGTATTCAGGGTGTCACTAAAATATCATGATGACCATTATTTCTTAAGACAGCTTGCCAATATCTGTTAGTAACATCTTCATATAAGATTTAAAATTTCAGTACCACTGGGAGAGTGTATCTATAACATCCCTAAAAGGCAAGTCTAGTATGTATAAAATTTCTTGCTTCTATCTGTATACGACTATCCTGATAATTACCTTTACCAACATTGCAGTTAACTACCTTCAATCAGGAATTCTTTCCCATATAAAGCAAGAAAGATTTGCTGACCTCTGCTTGCAAGCACTTTACAGTTGGATCTGCTTCTGAGATCTTTTAAACTTTCCACTGCAGTGGTGCAAGTATTTCGTTAGCATCCCTTCTATGAACCTACTCTGTGGTGGGAAACACTTAAGGTTAGCATTTTAGGATATCTAAAGTGACTTTTCCTCTTTGCTGCTCATTGCTTGCACTGAGGCTCCCTTGCCAACGGAAAGACAAGTGACCACAGCTCAAACAAGTTTGAAAGTAGCTGTTAGGAACAACGTCCTGTGACAGCTTTCCAACTATCACTGCAGGTGGTGCAGATGATCATTACCATCCATTCAATAAAAGTTGACTGTTCAGAGCAACTCCTGCTTGTAGGTGTTTAGGATCATATTGAGAAGAGTCTTTTAATTACTGCAGTTCAATCTGCATTCGGGGTCTGAGTAGCATATCATGATGAACACGATTGATTAACACAGATGTTCCATATCTATAGATTACATCTTCATATGAGAGGTTTTTCAGTTTCATTGCAGCTAGAGGAGAGTATCTCTAACATCCATAAAATGAAAGCCAAGTGTGGAGAAAATCTCTTCCTTGTATCTATATAGGATCATCTTGCAAATTGCCTTATCCCTCTTTGCAGTTAATGACCTTCACTCAGGCTCTCTCTCCCAAGACATGCAGGCCTAGTGTTATGGCTAGGGTTAGGGTTAGTGTTAGGTTTAGGGTTAGGGTTACTGCTAGGGCTAGGCTTAGGCCTAAGGTTAGTGTTATGGTCAGGGTTACTGTTATGGTTTAGTTTTAAGGTTATGGTTGAGGTTATGGCTAGTGATAGGGTTAGGCTTAGGTTTAGTGCTAGGATTAGGGCTAGGGCTAGGGCTAGGGCTAGGATTAGTGTTAGGGCGAGGGCTACTGTTAGCTCTAGAGTTAGGGTTAGGGCTAGTTTAGGGCTAGTGTTATGTCTAGAGCTAAGGCTAGGCCTAGTGTTCTGGCTAGGATTAGCCTTATGCTTACAGTTATTGTTAGGTCTAGGTCTAGGTCTATGTCTATGGCTAGGGTTAGAGTTAGGGTTAGGGCTATGGTTAGGGTTAGGTTTATGTTTAGGGTTAGTCCTAGTGTTGGGTTCAGGATTAGGGTTCGTGTTAGTGTTCAGGTTCGGGTTTGTGTTCGGGTAAGTGTTCAGGTTCTGGTTCGGTTAGGGTTAAGTTTAGGGTTAGGGGTTAGGGTCATTTTTAGGGTGAGAGTTAGGGTTAAATTTAGGATTAGGATTAGGCTTGGGCTAATGGTTAACCTTAGGTTATAGATTAGGGTTAGGATTAGGGTTACCTTTAGGGGTCTGTTAGTGATAGCGCTAGGGCTAGGGTTAGGGTTAGGTTTATGGATATGATTTGGCTTAGGGTTAGGATTAATCCTCCATTTAGGGTTAAGGTTACAGATAGTGGTACTTGTTGGCTTTGGGCTACAGTTCGGGTTAGTGTTGGTGTTATGTCTAGGGCTAGATTGAGTTTTAGGATTAGTGCTAGGGTTCAGCTTAGGGCTAGGGTCAGGGTTAGAGTTAGGTCTAGGTCTAGCGTTATGGTTAGGGATATGGCTAGGATTATAGTTCGGTTTAGGGTCATGGTTGGTGTTAGACTTAGTGGCAGGAGTACTGTTAGGTTCAAGGTTAAGGCTTGGGCTATTTATTGGGAACGGGAGAGGTAGGTTTAGGGTCATGGTTAGGGTTAGGACTAGCATTAGTTTTGTGGCTATGGTTAGGGATAAGTTTAGTGTTAGAGTTAGGGTTAGGGCCAGGTCTAGGCTTAGTGCTAGGGATAGATCTGTGTTTAGGGTTAGGGTTATGGCTAGGGTAAGGGTCCGGTCTAGGGCTGGGTTAGGGTTACGTCTAGAGCAAGTGTTAAGGGTAGCGTTACACTTAAGGTTAGGGTTTGGCATAGGGCTAGGTTTAGGCTTAGGGTTGGGTTAGGCTTAGGTTTGGGGTATGGGTAGCGATTTTGGTTGGGGTTGGGGTTACGGTTACTGTTAGGGCTTGGGGTTGAGTTAGGAAGAGAGTTCTGGTTAGTCTTAGGGCTAGGCTTATGGCTAGGGCTAAGGTTAGGGTTAAGGTTGTGCTTGGGGTAGGTTTAGCGTTTGGGGAGTGTCAGGTGTATGGTTAGCATTAGGATTAGGTTTTGGGAAAGGCTTAGGTTTAGGTCTAGGGTTAAAGCTAGGGTTAGGTTTAGTGTTAGAGTTCAGTTAGGTTTATGGCTATGGTTAGTGTTAGGGCTATTGTTAGCGCTAGGATGCTGGTTAGGGCTGGGGCTTGCTTTAGGCTTATTGCTAAGGCTAGGATTAGGGTTAGTGTTAGGGTTACTGTTGGGTTAGCGTTACAGGTAGCGATATGGGTAGGGTTAGGGTTAGCTTTAGGGTTAGATGTAAGATTAGGCTTATGTTTAGGGTAAGTGTTAGGGTGACGGGTAAGAGTATCAGTAGAGTTAGGGGTAATGTTAGAGTTGGGTTAGAGTTAGAGTCATGGTTGGCATAGGGTTAGGGTTTGGGTTAGGGCGACTGTTAGTGTTAGCATTAAGGTTAGTGCTAGGGCTATGGCTAGTGCTATGGTTAGGGCTAGGGTTAGTGTTAGGTTTAGCGTTAGTGTTAGGGCTAGCGTTAGGCAAAGGGTTAGGGGTACGGTTATGGTTAGCACTAGGGCTAGGGATAGGGCAAGGGTTAGTGCTAATTCTAGGGCTAGGTCTAGTATTACTGTTAGGGTTAGAGTATGGGTTAGGGCTAGGCTTAGGGTTAGGGTGAGGGTTAAGGTTAAGGCTATGTTTAGGGTTAGCCTTAGGTTTATGGTTTTGGTTAGGGTTAGGGTTAGGACTAGGGCTTGCGTTGCGTTTAGGGCTGGGGCTATGATTAGGTCATGGTTAGCATTAAGGTTAGGGTTAGTGTTGGGTTAGTGTTAGGGTTAGGGTTGCGGTTAGGGTCAGGTCTACGGCTAGGGTACAATTTAGGCCTATGGCTGGGCTTATGGTTAGGTTTATGGTTACGGTTATGGTTAGTGGTAGATCTCGAGTTAAGCTCGGGTCTCTGTTTAGGGTTTGGGTTAGTCCTAGGTCTATGGCTAGGTTTAGGGTCAGGGTTAGGTTTAGGGTTAGTGTAGAGCTCGATTTATGTTTACGTTTAGGGGTAGGGTTAGATTTACAGCTAGGGTTAGGATTAGGTCTATGTTTCTGGTTAAGGTTATGGTTGTGTTAGGTTTAGAGTTAGTGCTAGAGTTACGAGGAGGGCTAGCCTTAGGGTTAGTGTTAGGGCAAGGATTAGGGTTAGGGCCAGGTTTAGGCCTAGGATTAGTGTTAGGTTTAGGCTTAGAGTTTGGGTTAGGTTAATAGCTACAGTTAGGGTTAGGGCTAGAGTTAGTGCTACAGTTAGTGTTAGGGGTAGGGCTGGTCTTCGGTTTAGGGTTAGGGCTAGAATTAGGTTTAAGATAGGGTTAAGGTTAGGGCTAGGCTAGGGCTAGGGTTAGAGCTAGAGCTAAGGCTATTGTTAGGGTTACGACTAAGTTAAGGATAGTGTTATGGCTAAGGCTATGCTTAGGATTAAGGCTAGGTTTAGGATTAGTGTTATGGTTATGGTTAGGGATTGTTTAGGTTTTCAGTTAAGGTTAGGGATAGGGGTAGGGTTAGGGTAAGGGTTAGGTTAGGGTTAGGGTTAGTGATAGTGGTAGGAGTTGGGTTAGGGTTAGGGTTAGGTTTAGAGGAGTGGTAGGTTTAGGGGTAGGGTGAGGGTTGGGTTAGGGTTATAGTTACGGTGAGCATTACGGCTGGTGGTAACATGAGAGTTAACGTTAAGGCTAGAGTTAGAGTTTGGGCTAGAGTTATGCTGAGGGCTGGGTTACACCTAGCATTAGGGGTAGGTTTAAGTGTAGGGCTAGGGTGAGGGTTATGTTTTGCATTATTTGTAAGGGCAGTTTTAGGGCTACAGCTAGGGTTACTGGCAGGTTAGGGTTACATTTAGGGTTAGGGTTTGGGTTAGGTATAGGTTTAAGGTTAGTGTCGGGTTTAGGGCTAGTGTCATGGTTAGGAGTAGGATTAGGACTAGGGTTAGGCTTAGGGTTGGACATGGGCTAGTGTTTGCATTAGGGGTAGGGCTAGGGCTAGGGCTAGGTTTAGGGCAGTGTTAACATTAGGGTTAGGGTTAGTGTTGGGTTACAGTTAGGGTTAGAGTTAGGGTCATCTCTAGGGCTAGGGTTGCGGTTAGGACTACAGCTAGGGTTAGAGTTAAGATAAGGTTTAGTTATAGGGTTAGTCCTAGAGCTTGGGTTAGGTTTATTTTTAGTGGTAGTGTTAGGGTTAGAGGTAAGTTTAGGTTAAGTATAGGGCTAGGGCAATGGCTCGGGCTAGTTTTTGTTAGGGATAGAGTTACGGTTAGTGTTAGGGATCAAACTAGGGTTAGGGCTGTGGCTCAGACTAGGATAAGGGTTAGGGTCAGGGTTAGCCTAGGGATCAGTTAGAGTTAGGGTTAATGATCGGTTACGTTTAACGTTAGGGGTAGGGTTAGCTGTACAGGTCAGTTAGAGTTAACATTAAATTTAGGGGTAAGGGTAGGGATGGCGTTAGAGGTCGGTTTGGATTAGGGTTAGGTTTAGAGTTAGTGGTAGGTGTAGGTGCAGGATTCGGATTAGTGTTAGGGTAAAGTTAGGGTTAAGGTTATGTTTGGGACAGGGTTAATGTTAGTTATATGGTTAGCGGTAGGGTTAGGGTTCAGGTTAAATTTAAGGATTGGGTAGTGTTCGGCTTAGGATTAGGGGAGAAGTAGGTGTAGGAGTAGAGTTAGGCTTAGGGTTAGGGCTTGTGTGGAGTGTTATGGTTAGGTGTAGGGTTAGGTCTAGTGCTAGGGTTAGGGTTATGGTTAGTGCTAGCTTTAGGGTTAGTGTTATGTGTAAGGCTAGCATTTTGGTTATGCCTAACGTTAGGTTTAGCGATTGGGTTAGGGTGAGGGCTGATGTTAGGGTTAGTGTTAGGTTTAAAAGTAACTTTAATGTTAGGGTTACCATTATGTTTAGGGTTTGGGTTTGGCTTAGGGTTAGGAATACGGTTAGGGTTAGTGGTAGAGCTAGGGCAAGGGTTTGTGTTAGGACTCTGTCTAGGATTAGTGTTAGGCTTAAGGTTAGGGTTAGAGTTATGCTAAGTGTTTGGGTGAAGGGTATCTGTAGGGATAAGGGCACAGTTAGGGTTAGGTTTAGGATTAAAGTTAGGGGTGGGGGAGGTCTTCTTGTAGTGTTATTGTTAATATTAGTGTTTGTGCTACTGTTAGGGTTCCGCATATGATTAGTGTTAGGGGTAGGGGTAAGTTTAGGCTTCCGATTGGATTAAGGTTAGGGTTAGTGTCTGGGTAGGTGTAGGGGTAGGACTAGGATTAGTGTTAAGGTTAAGGATAGTGTTAGGGTTAGGTTTTTGGTTAGGGTTAGAGTTAATTTATGGAGAGAAGCACGGGTAGGGTTGGGGTTTGGGTTGCATTAGGCTTAGGTTTAAGGTTAGTGTTAGGGATAGGGTTTGGTTACAGTTAGGGTTAGGGTTAGGGTGGTATTAGTGTTAGTGTTAGCGTTATTGTTAGGGTTAGAGTTAAGGTTAGTGTTAGCCTTAGTGTTTGTGCTAGAGTTAGTATAAGGTTAGCGTTAGGGTTAAGGTTTAGGCCAAGGCTAGTCTCAGAAATAGGGTTAGGGTTATGGTTAGTGACAAGTCTGGGTTTAGGGCTAGGGCTAGGATTACTTTCAGGTGTACGGTTGGGTTAGGGCTAGATCTAGGGCAAGGGTTAGGGGTAATGTTACAGTTTGGGTTAGAGATAAGGTTAATGCCAGGGTTAAGGTTAAGGCTTGGACTAGGTTTAATGTTAGGGATAGGGCTAGGCTTAGGCTTAGTGCTACATCTTGGATTATTGTTAGGGTTAGGGTTAGTGTTTGGGTTGGTGTTAGGTTGCAGTATGGGTCAGTTATAGGGTTAGTGGTAGGCGTAGGTTAGGTGGGGTAAGTTTAGGGTTAGCTTTAGGTTTAGTGTTAGAGATAAGGTTAGGTCTACGGCTATGGTTAGGGTTAGGGTTAAGGCTAGGTCTATGGTGAGAATTAGGCTTCACATTCGGATTAATGTTAGCATTAGTTGTAGGACTAGGGTTGAGGTTTGCATCACGAACCCTAACCCAACTTTAGCTCAAAGCATAAGCTTATCCAAAACCCTAAAACTAGACCTAGCACTAACCCTAATCGCATGCCTACCCCTAGCACTCACTGTAACTCTAACCCTAAGCCAACTATAACACTAATTTTAAACTTAGTCCTAGCCCTAACCATAACAGTAACCCTAACACTAGTATAACGCTAACTCTAAACATTGTTCTAATCCAAACCAAAGTCCTATGCCTACTCTTACCCTTTCCATTGTCCCAACCTTAAGGCACACCCAACACTAACGTCAGACCTAATCCTAATCCTACCCCTAACCATAACTTCAAAACCAGCCCCATCCCTAACCATAAAAATAAATTTAGCCATAAACTTAAAGAGAAACCTAACCCCAAATATAATAACTAAACTTAGTCTTAAGCCCAGCCCTAATGATAACTCTTGCCATAACACTAACCCTAATACTACCCCGACCACTATTCTTCACCATGACCCTACACGTAACCCAACCGTAACCCTAACCCTAGCCATTGCTGTAGCCCTAAACCAGTCCTAACACAAAACCTAGCCCTATTCCTAATCCTACCCCTACTGCTAAACCTAACCTTAACCGAAACACAAACCACCTCCCCTAACACTAATAATAACCCTGACACTAATCCTAGCTCTATCTAATCATAAACCAGCCCTCGCTAATCATAACCCAGCTGTAAGAGTAACCCTACCCTAGCCCTAAGCAACACTAATGCTAACCCAAACGGTAAACCTCACCCTAAACCTAACCTTAACCCTATTCTTAACCCTCACATTGAGCTAGACCTGACGCTAACACTAGCCCTAGCCCAAATCTTAATACTCGACCAAACCTTAGACATAACCCTAACCTTAGCATTAACCCTAACAATGGCCCTAACCCTTACACTAACGCTAACCTTAACCTTAGCCCTAACCAACAATAACCCTAACCCTAATTATAACACCAAGCCTACTCTTTTCCTTCACCTAACCCTAAACCATTCCTAGACCTGACACAAACACTGGCTCTAGAATGAACCGTAAACATTCATCAAACCCTAGAACTAATCCTAATCTTAGCACTAACACTAGCAATGGCCCTAACCCTAAACATAACACTAAATCTATCCCTAACCCTAACACAAAACCTAAAACTAACACTAACACGCACCCTAAACCTAACCCAAAACCCATCCCCACCCTTAACCCAAACCCTAACTAGAACTGTATCCCTGACACAAACATGAACCTTAACTCTAATCCGAACCTGAACTCTAACCCTAACCCGAACCACAAGCTAGCCCACATCATAACCCTAAGCCTAACACGTATCTTAACCCTAACCCGAACACTAACCTGAATGCTAACCCTAAACTGAACCCAAACCCAAATACTAAGACTAACCAGAACTCTAATCCTAATCTAACCCTAACTTGAACACTTACTCTAACCCTAGAACTAACACTAAACCTAAAACAAACCTTAGCCCTAACCCAACCAACGGCGAACCCGAGCACTAGCCTTAACCCTAACATGAACCCTATCCTTAGGCCTAACTCTAACTTGAATCAAATTGTAACCATAACCAAAAGCATAACCCCACCCTAACGCTAAACCTAACCCGAGCCCGAACCGTAAACCTAAACTTAACCCTAACCCTAATCTTAACGCGAACCCTAACCCTAACCCTAACCTAACACTAACCCTAACCCTAAACCCTAACCCTAACACTAACCCTAGATAAAACCAGTGCCCGTACCCTAACCCTAACACTAACCATACCCATAACCCTAGCCCTAACCCCAACCCCAACCCTAACTCTAACCTGAAACCTAAACCTAACTGTAAACTGATCTCTAACCATAACACTAACACTAACCCTAAAATGAACCCTAACCCGAACACAAACCTTAAACCTAACCGGAATCCAAACATAAGCCTAACCATAACCTTAACAGTAACCCTCACCCTAACACTAGCCAGAAACCTAACACTAATCCTAACCATAAGCCTAACCAGATCCTTAACCCTTACCCTAACCCAACCCAACCATAACCCTAACCCTAACAATAACCATAACCCAAACCCTAACAGTAACCGTCAGCCTAACCCGAACCCGAACCCTAAACCTAACCCTAACCATAACGCTAACCCTAAGCAAACCCAATTCTAACCCTAACCTTAAACCTAACCCTAATTCTAACCCTAAACTTTACACTAACATGAAACCTAACGGTAACCACAACCCGCACCAGAACCCTCACCATGATCCTAACCCTAAAACTACCCAGAACACTAGGCCTAAAACTAAGCCGCACTCTAACCTTAACCCTAAGCTGAACCCTAACCCTAGCCCTAAACCGAATCCTAAACCTAAACCTAAGCATAATCCCAACCCTGATTCTAACCCTAACACTAACTCTAACGCTTAACCGAACCCTAACCCTAACCCAAACCCAGCCCTAACTTGAAACCTAGCCATTACCATAACACCAACCCTACCGCTAATCCTAATGCTAACCTGAACCCGAAACCTAACCCTAACCATAATCTGAACACTAATTCTAAACCTAAACCTAGCCCTAACACTAATGCTAACATAAACCCTAACCCTAACCATAAGCCAACCAATCCTAACCCTAACACAAACCTTAACAATAACCCTAACCCAAACCCAAACCCAACTCTAACCTTCAATCTAACTCTGATCCTAACCCGAACACTAACTCTAACCATAACCCTAACCTGAACCCTAGCCTAAACCTAACCCTAACCCTAACGTTAACCCCAAACTGAACCCTAACTGTAACCATAACACTAACTCTAACGTGAAAACTAACCTTAACCCTAACGCAAACTTGAATCTTAAACCTAACCATAACTCGAACCTAAACCCAACCTGAACCCAGCCCTATCCCTAATCCAAAACTAACCCTAAACCTAGCCCTAACCCTAAGCTTAAACATAACCCAAACTCTAACAATAACCTGAACCCGAACCCCAACTCTAACCTTGACGCTAATCCCAACCTTAACCCTTTCCCTAAAACTAACAAACACAAACCCAAAGCCTAATCCGACAGTAACGCTAACCCCATCGATAACCCACACCCTAACCCTTACCCTAAGCCAAACACTAACCTCACTCTAAACGTTAACATAACCCTAACAGTAACCTTAATCCTAACTATGACAAAAAAGCAAAACATAATCCTAACCCTATCTGGAAAATGAACCCGAAACCCTGCTCTAACTCTAACCAGAAAACAACCCTGACGTTACCTAACCCTGAACATAACACAAACATTAAACCTAACCCTAACATCAGCCCTAATCCGAACCATAATCCTAACTATAACCCTAATCCCAGCCCGCCTCTAACCCTAAGCTCTAAGTAGATCCTGAAACCGAACCCTAACCCTAACCCTAACTTGAACACTAGCCTTAAAACTAAAACTAAACCTTACCCTAACTTGAACCCTATTGTTAACCCTAACCCTAACCCAAACTCTGACCGTAATTCTAACCCTAATGCTAACACAAAACCTAACCCGAACCCGAAGCCTAATCCTACCCTAACTCTAACCCTAACCCGAATCCCGAACCCAAACTGGAACCAGAACCCAATCAGACAACTAACTCTAGTCTTACACCTAACCATAACCCTAAGCCAAATCCGAACCCTAACCCTTGCACTAACCCTAACCCTAACCTTAACTGTAACCCTAACCCTAACCCTAAACCTAATCTTAACCCTAACCTGAGCCTGAAAACTAACACTAACACTAACCCGAACTAGAATGCTAACCCTAACCTAACCAAACACTAAACCTAGCCCTAAATCTTAGCCTAACCATAACCCAAACCATAGCAGTAACCCTATCACTAATCCGAACCCCAACCCTAACCCTAAAACTTCCCAGATCCCAAAAACAAAGCCTAACCCCAACCCTAATGCAAACACTAACCCTAACACTAATCATAAACCTAACCCTAACCCTAACCCTAACCCTAACCCAAACACTAACCTTAAACTTAACATGAATACTAACCCTAACCCTAAACCCTAACACTAACTTTAAGCCTAAAGAAAACAGGTGCTGGAACCCTGACCCTAACATTAACCAGACCCTAAGCTGCATCCTAATCTTAAACCTAACTGTAACCCAAACAGATCCTAAGCCTAACCCTAACAGTAACCCTAACTATAACACTGTCCTGAAACCTAAGACAAATACTAACCCTAACCTTAACCCTAACTCTAACCTGAACCCTAACCCTAAACCTAACCGGAACGCAACCATAACCATAAACCTAACCCTAACAGTAACGCAATCCCTAACCCTAACCCGAACCTGCACCCAACTCTAACACTAACCCTAGGCCTAACCCTAACACTAACTCATACCAGAACACGAACCCTAACACTAAACCTAACCTGAAGCCTAACTCGACCCTAACCCTAACAGTGACCAATCTGTAACCTGAAACCTAAGCCTCACCCTAATCCAAACACTAACCCTAAAACAAAACTGAACCTTAAACCTAACCCTAACCCTAACCCTAACCGTAACGCTTACCCTAACAAGAAACCTAATCCAAACCATAACGTGAAGTTGAATCATAACACTAACCCTAACTCTTACTCTAATTCTTACTCTAACTCTAAACCTAACTTGTACCCTAACCCTAACACTAACTCTAACTGTAAACTTAACCCTAACCTTAATCCTAACCTGAAACCTAACCTTAACGCTAAACATAAACCTAATCCAATCCCTAACCTTAACCCAAAACCAAACCTAAACCAAACTCTAACCCTAACACTAACCTGAACACTATCGCTATCCCTAACCCTAACCAGAAACTGAAATCTAACCATGACACAAACACTAACACAAACCCTAACCCTAACCCAACGAAACCCGAAGAGTAAACCTAGCCCTAACCCTAAGCCTAACCATAACTCGAACTCTAACAGCAACCTTAACCCTAAACTGAGCCATAACCCTAACTATAACCCTAACATGAATCCTGAACCTAACCGAAACTTGAACCCTAATGCTCTCCATAACCCAACGCTAACCCTAACCCTAGCGCTAACCCAAAGCCTAACCCTAACACTAACCTTAACCCTAACCCAAACCCGAACATTAATCCTAACCCAGCCCTACCCCTAACTCTAACACAAACTCTAACCCTAACACAACCCAACTCTAACCCTAACCATAGCACTAAACCGAAGCCTAATCCTAACCCCAACCCTAATAGTAACACGAAACTTAACTCTAACCCTAACCGTTACACTAAACCAAACCCTAAACCTAACCCTGACACTAAGCAGAGCCCGACAATAACCGAAAACCTAACACGATCCAGAACCCGAACCCTATCCCTAACCCTAATCCGAACACTAACCTCTCCCTAAGTGTAACATTAACAATAACTGTAACCCCCATCTTAACCCTAAACATAACCCGAAATATAACACTAACACTAACCCGAACAAGAACTTGAACCCTAAACCTAACCTGAAGCCCAGATCTAACCCTAACCCGAACCCAACCCTAACCCTATAGCTAAACTTTATCCTAACATGAATATTAAGCCCAACACTATCAGAAACCCTAACCTGAACCATAACCCTAACCCGAACACAACCCTAACCCTCTAGCTAAACATTATCCTAAAGATGAATATTAAGCCCAACAATATCAGAAACCCTAACCTGAACTGTAACCCTAACCCTAACCCGACTCCTAGCCTGACACTAACCCTAACCCTAACGTGATCTTGAAGCTCAACCCTAACAATAACACTAACATGAACGCTAACCCTAACACTAAACCCAATCCTACCCCTAACTCTAACCCTTATACTAACCTTAACCCTAACACTACACCGAAACATAACCCTAAATCCAGCCCTAATTCTAACCCTAACCCGAACCCGAACCCAACCCTAACCCTAACCATGGTACTAACCCTAACCCTAACCCGAACCCTAAAGCTAAGTCTAATCCTAAACCGAAACTGAAACCTAATCGTAACATTAATCCGAACACTAAACATAACCCTATACATAACCCAACTCCTAACCCTAAACTGAAGCCAACCGTAATCCTAACCCTAACGTGAACCCTAACTCTAAAGCTAACCCTAAACCAAACCGAAAACCTAACCATAACCCTAATCCAAACACTAACAATAAAACTAAACCTAACGCTAACCCAAACCATAGCCCTTACCCTAACATGAAACCTAAACCTAACTCTAACCCGAAATCGAACCATAATACTAAAACTAACCCTAAACTTAACATTAACCCTAACCCTAACCCTAACCTTAACCTGAAACCTAACCCTAATGCTAACACTAACCCGAACCCGAACCCTAGCCCTAACCCGAACACTAACTCTAAATGTAATCCGAACTGGAACCCGACCACTAACCATAACCCGAACCCTATCCCTAACCCGAACACGAACCCAACCATACCCCTAAACCTAACCTTAACCCTAAAACAAGCCCTAAACCGATCCCTAAGCCTAACCCTAACCTGAAGACTGACCCTACCTAATCCTAACCCTAAACCTAACTCTAACTCTAACTATTGCCAGACCACTAAACCTAACTCTTACCCCAACTTGAACCCTAACACTAACCTTAAACTAAAGCTAACACAACCACTGACCTGAAGGCTAAATCTAACCATAAACCTAAACCAAAACAGTACACGAACCCTAACTCTAACCCTAACCAGAACCCTAACCCTAACCCTAACCCCAACTCTAACCCTAACACTAACCCTAAATTAAACCCTAAACTGAACCATAACCCTAACCCTAACCTGAACCCTAACAGTAACCCGAAGCTTAACCCTAATGGGAAGGCAACGATAACCCTAATTCTAAGCAAGCAGTAACACTTACCCTAAGCCTAACCCTAACTCAAACCTGAACCCTAACTCTAACCCGACCCTAACATTAACCAGAATCCTAAGTCTAACATTAACCCAAATCCTAAATGTAACCCTAACCATAAACCAGCCTGAACTCTAACCCGCACCCTGATCCTAACCCTAAGTGGAACCCAACCATAACCCTGACACTAACCCTAACAGTAACCCGAACCCTAACCCGAACCCGAAAGATAACCCTAGACCTAAGCCTGACCCTAACCCTAGCCCTAACCCTAAACCTAACCATAAACCTAAACCAAACCAGTACACAAACCCTAACCTGAAACCTAAGCCAAACCTTAACCCTAACAGCAACCCAACCCGAACCCTAATCCTAACCCTAAACCTAACCCAATCCCTAACTCAAACTCTAACACGAACCTTAACCCGAAAGCTAGTAATGATTCACACTTGGATACAAAGATGTTTCTTTCTGTCAATTTACAAACCGAGAGAAGAAAGTGTGTTCTCTAAGGAATTTGAGAGTGTTCCTGTCTCTAGGAACTCCACGGCCCTGTTTCCAAACCACCTTTCAGAAGGTGATCATTAGCAAGTGGAAGGAAGGAAGACGGGGCATGAAGGTACTTCCAGGAATGGATATTATCCATAATTTAACTCAGCTGTAGTAGTGAATGCCCCTCAGATACCAAGATGTTTCTTACCATCTTCTCACAAGCCAGGATAAGAAAGTGCCTTCTCTAAGGAATTAGACTGAGATTCTGTCTCAAGGCCCTACATGGTGCTGTGCACAACTTTCTCTGGGAAGGCAATCCTTAGGAGCTGGAAGGAAAGGAGATGGGCATGAAGTTACTTCCAGGAATCGCTGGTATCCATCGTTTCACTCAGCTCTAGTAGCGATTGCCACAAAGATAGAAAGATGTTTCATAACAGCTACTTACTTTCCAGGAGAAGAAAGTGCCCTCTCTAAGGCATGTGAGTGAGAGTCTCTCTGAAGGCCCTCTGTGGGCCTGTGGAAAACCTTTTTGGGAAGGCAATCTTTAGGAGTGGGAAGGAAGAGAGATGGGGCATGAAGTTACTTCCAGGAATGGGTACTATACATAGTTTGTCCGAGTTGTAGTGGTGATTGCCACTCAGATACACGGATGTCTCTTACCATCTAAATACAAGCGGGGATAAGAAAGTGCCTTCTCTAAATCATGTGAGTGAGATTGTCTCTCAAGGCCCTTCATGGGCCTGTGTAAACCTGCTTTGGCAAGGCGATCCTTATGCGCTGGAAGGAAGGGAGATCTGGCAAGAAGTTTTTTCCAGGAATGGATGTTATACATAGTTTAACTCAGATTTAGTAGTGATTGCCACTCAGATAGAAAGATGTTTCTTTCCATCTACTTACAAGCCGAGATAAGAAAGTGCCTTCCCTAAGGCATGTGTGTGAAATCCTCTCTCAAGGCCCTCCATGGCCCTGTGCACAACCTGGTTTTGGATGGCGATCTTCAGGAGCTGGGAGAAAGGGAGATTGGGCGCCAAGTTGTTTCCAGGAATGGGTCTTATACATAGTTTAACTCAGCTGTAGTAATGACTGCCACTCACAAACAAAGATGTTTCTAACCATCTACTTCCAACCCAGGATAAGAAATTCCGTTCTCTAAGGCATTTGAGAGTGATCCTGTGTCAAGGCCCTACACAGCCCTGTTTTCGTACCTGCTTTGGGAAAGTGATCCTTTGGAGCTGGAAGGAAGGGAGATTGGGCACATAGTAATTTCCAGGAATGGGAGGTATACTTAGTTTAGCTCAGCTGTAATAATGCCTGCCACTCAGATACAAACATGTTTCTAGCCATCTACTTAGAATGTAGTATGAGAAAACGTGCTCTCAATGGATTATGAGTGGGATGCTGTCGCAAGACACCACACAGTCCTGTTTCCAAATCTGCTTTGAGAAGGCGATCCTTAGGAGCTGGAAGGAAGGGAGATTGGGCACTAAGTCATTTCCAGGAATGGGTGGCATACTTAGTTTAGCTCAGCTGTGGCAATTCTTGCCACTCAGATATAAACATGATCCTAACCATCTATTTAGAATCCGCTATCAGTAAGTGTGCTCTCTATGGCTTGTGAGTGAGATTGTCTCAAGGCAGTACATGGTCCTCGTTCCATACCGTCCTTAGGAAGGCGATCCTCATGTACCGGAAGGAAGGGATATTGGGCCTGAACTTCGTTCCAGGAACTGATGTTATCCATGGTTTAACTCAGCTGTAGTAGTGATGCCACTCAGAAAGATGTTCCTTACCATCTACTTACAAACCGGGATAAGAAAGTTCCTTCTCTAAGACATGTGCGTGAGATTCTCTCTCAAGGCCCTACATGGCCCTGTGCAAAACCTGTTTTGGGAAGGCGATCCTTAGGAGCTGGAAGGAAGACACATTGGGCATGAAGTTACTATCAGGAATGGTTGTAATACATAGTTCAACTCAGCTGTAGTAATGAATGCCTCTCAGATACCAAGGTGTTTCACACCATCTACATTCAAACAGGGAAAAGAAATTGTGTTCTCCAAGGCATTTGAGAGTGATCCTGCCTCAAGGCCCTACATGGCCCTGTTTATAAACCTGCTTTTGGAAGGAGATCTGTAGCAGCTGGAAGGAAGGGAGATTGGGCACGAAGTCATGTCCAGAAACTGGTGATATACATAGGTTAGCTCAGTTGTAGTAATGATTACCACTCACATAGCTACTTGTTCCTAGACTGTTACTTACAAGGGGGTTGAGAAAGTGCCTTAGCAAAGGAGTATGAGATTCGTTCTCAGGGCACAAAATGGCATTATGCTCCAAACCGGGTTCAGGTTTCTCACCATTACAAGATGGAAAGAAGAGAGGTTAGGCACATATTTATTTCCAGGAATGGGCGTTACACATACTTCGGCTAAGCTCTAGGAATGACTGCCACTCATATAGAAACTTGTTCATGGACTTCTACTTAGAAGCCTGCATCAGAAATTTCCTTCTCAAAGGAAAGTGAGATTAATTCTCAGGTCCAGAAATGGCATTATGTTCCAAACCTGGGTGAGGAAAGTGATCTTTACAACATGGGAGGAAGAGAGGTTATGCACAAAGTTATTTCAGGGATTAGGTGTTATACACTTTTTAAAAGAGCCTTCTCAAGGGAATGTGAGATTTGTTGTCCAGGTGCGAAATGACAGTATGTTCGAAATCTGGTTTAGGTTTGTGATCTTTATGAGATGGAAGGAAGAGAGTTTAGGCACAAAGTTACTTCCACGAATGGGTGTTATGTGAAGTTTACCTCAACTGTAGTAATGATTGCCAATCATATACAAACTTGTTCCTAGACATCTACGTAAAAGCCAGGATCAGAACATTCCTTCTGAAAGCAATGTGAGACTCCTTCTTAAGGACCGACATGGCACTATGGTCCAAATCTGGTTTAGGTTTGTGATCCTTACGTGATGAAAGGAAGAGAGATTAGGCACGAAGTGATTTCCAGGAATGGGTGTTATACCAAGTTTGTCAGCCCCAGTAATGACAGTCACGCCTAAACAAACTTGTTCCTAGATATCTACTTAGAAGCTGGTATCAGAGAATGTGTTCTCAAAAGAATGTGAAACTCCTTCTAAAGGCCTGAGAGGACACTATGTTCCAAACCTGGTTGATGAAGATGGTCCTTACGAGCCGGAATGAAGAGAGTTTGGGCATGAAGTTATTTCCAGGAATGGCTGTTAGTCACAGTTTAGCTCAGCTGTAGTAATGATTGCCAAACATATACAAACTTGTTCCTGGACTTCTACTTAGAAGCTGGGATAAGAAGGTTCCTTCTGAAAGGAATATGTGGTTCCTTCTCTTTTCTCTTTGTGAGTAAGATCAGCCCTGAGCTAACGGCCATGCCAATCCTCCTCTAATTGCTGAGCAACGCTGGTCCAGACCTAACATCCGTCCTGATCTTCCTCCACTTTATGTGGGGTGCCACCACAGCATGGCCTGACAAGCGGTGTGTCGGCGTGTGTCCAGTATCCGAACCTGGGCCACCAGCAACAGAGGGTGTACTTAACCACTACACCATGGGGCTGGACCCTATGAGGTTCCTTCTCAAGGCCAGAAATAGCATGATGTTCCAAAAATGGTTGAGCAAGCTGATTCTGATGAGGTAAAGGAAGAGCGATTAGGCAAAAAGTGATTTCCAGGAATGGCTGTTATACATACTTTAGCTCCCGTAGTCATGATTGACACTCATATGCAAACTTGCTCATAGAAATCTACATACAGGTCAGGAACACAAAGGGCCTTCGCAAAGGAATGTGACATTCCTTCTCAGGGCCCAAAATCCCAATATTGTCCAAACCTGGCTTAGGTTTGTGACCCTTACTGGATGGAAGGAAGAGAGATTGGGCACAATGACATATTCATGAATGAGTTTTACACATAGATTAACTCAGGTGTAGTAATGATTGCCACTCATATACAAACTTGTTCCTAGACATCTACATAACCCCAGGATCAGAAAGTGACTTCTCAAAAGAATGTGATATTCCTTGTCAAGGCCTGAAACAGCAATATGTTCCAAACTTGGTCGACGAAGGTGGTACTTACGAGCTGGAAGTAAGAGAGATTGAGCATGAAGTCTTTTTCCAGGAATTGATGCTACTCATAGAATAGCTCAGTTGTACTAACGATTGCCACTTATATAGAATCTTGTTCCTGGACATATACTTAGAAGCAGTGATCAGAAAGTGCCTTCTTAAAGGAATATGAGATTCCTTCTCAAGGCCGGAAATGGCAATATGTTCCAAACGTGGTTGAGGAAGGTGGGCCTTATGATCTGGAAGGAAGAGAGACCGGCACGAAGTTATTTCCAGGAATAGGTGTTATTCATAGTTCATCTAAGTTGTAGTGATGATTCCCACTCATATACAAACTTGTTTCTAGGGATCTACTTAGAAGCTGGGATCAGAAAGTTCCATCTCAAGGTAATGTGAGATTCCTTCTCAAGGCCCGACATGGTATTACATTCAAAACCTTGCTTAGGAATGTAATCCTTTAGAGCTGGAAGGAAGAGAGATGGGGTAGGAAGTTATTTTGAGGAATGGTTCTTATACACCGTTTAGCTCAGCTGTAGTAATGGTTGCCACTCATTTAGAAACTCGTTACTAGACGTTTACTTACAAGCCGAGATCAGAAAGTGCTTTCTCAAAGGAATGTGAGATTTGTTCTCAAGGGCCTGAAATGGCATTATGTTCCAAACCTGATTTAGGTTTGTGATCCTTACGAGATGGAAGGAAGAGAGAAGCACAGCTCTATTAGTGATTGCCACTCACATGCAAACTTGATCCTAGACGTCTACATACAGGCTGCGATCAGAAACTGCTGTCTGAAAGAATTGTGAGATTTCTTCTCAAGGTCTGAAATGGCAATATGTTCCCAACTCGGTTGAGGAAGGTCTTCATTACGAGCTGGAAGGAAGATAGATTGGGCATGAAGTTATTTTCAGGATCGGGTGTTACTCAAAGAATAGTTCAGTTGTAGTAACGATTGCCACTTATATAGAATCTTGTCCTGGACATTTCCTTAGAAGCAGGGATCAGAAAGTGCCTTCAAAGTAGTGTGAGATTCATTCTCAAGGCCTGAAATGGCATGATACATGAAACTTGGTTTATATTTGTGATCCTTATGAGATTGAAGGAGGAGAGATGAGGCAAAAAGTATTACCAGGAATGGTTGTTATAGACAGTTGAGCTCAGATCTAGTAAGGATTAACACTCATATACATACTTATTCCTAGACTTCAACATTCTGGACAGGATCAGAATGTGTCTTCTCAAAGGAATATGAGATTCCATCTCAAGGAGTGACATGGCAATATGTTCCAAACCTGGTTTAGCTTTGTGATCTTTATGAGTTGGAAGGAAGAGAGATGAGGCACAAAGTTATTTTCAGGAATGGGTATTATACACAGCTTAGCTCAGCTGTAGTAACGCTTGCCACTCATATACAAACTTGTTCCTAGACATCTACTTCCACTCTGGGATCAGAAAGTGCCTTCTCAAAGGAATGCGAGATTCCTTCTCAAGGTCCAACAAGGCAATATGGTCCAAAACTGGTTTAGTTTAGTGAATCTTAGTGCTAGAAGGAAGAGAGTTTTTACATGAAGTTATTTCACGGAATGGGTATTATAAATCATTTTACTCAGCTGTAGTACTGATTGATGAACAATATAAACTTGTTCCTAGACATCTACTTACAAGAAGTTATCAGTAAGTGTCTTCACAGAGGAATGTGAGATTTGCTCTCAACGACCAAAATAGCATTATGTTCTAAACCTGGTTTAGGAAGGTGATTCTCACGAGCTGAAAGGAAGAGTGAGTGAGCACAAAGATACTTCCAGGGATGGGTATTTTATACAGATGATCTCAGCTGTAGTGATGATTGCCACTCATATACTAACTTGTTCCTGGACATCTACTTACATGCTGGGACGAGAAATGCCTTCTCAAAGGAATGTGATATTCCCTCCTAAGGCTCGAAACAGCAATATATTCAAAACCTGTTTTAGGAATGTAAACCTTCAGAGCTGGAAGGAAGAGAGATTGGGCATGAAGATATTTCCAGAAATGGGTGTTAACCATAGATTAGCTCAGCTGTATTAATGATTGCCACTCACATACAAAGTCGTTTCTAGACATTTACTTACAAGCCTGGATCAGAAAGTGCCCTCTCAAAGGAATATGAGATTCAATCTCAAGGCCTGAAACTGCATTCTGTTATATATCTGTTTTAGGTTTCTGATCCTTACGAGATGGAAGGAAGAGATAGTGGGAATGAAGTTATTTCCAACAATGGGTGTTATACATAGTTCAGCTAAGTTCCAGTAATCTTTGAAACTCATTTACTAACTTGTTGCTAGAGCTCTACTTAGAACCCGGGATCAGAAATTGCCTTCTCAAGGGAATGTGATATTCCTTCTCAAGGCCTGAAATGGCACTATGTCCCCAACCTGGGTAAGGTAGGTTGACTTCATTTGCCGGAAGGAAGAGAGACAGGGCACGAAGTTATTTCCTTACTTGTTACTGGCAAAAGTGCTTGAGCAGTAGTATTTTGTCTTTCCATTGAGAAGGCAGCCTCAGTGCAGGCAACGAACCAAAAGGAAGAAAAGGCACTTTCCATTATGATCCTCAAAAACTAAATGGAAATGTTTTTCTCCACAGAATACGTTCATTAGATGGATACTATAGATATTCGCTCTCAGCTGTAGTGGAAAATTTAAAAGTTCTCAGGGGTAGATGCTCCTTAAACCTACTTGCAAGCAGAGTTAAGCAAGAACTTTCTGGCATTACATAGGAGAGACATTATTTTTAGCGTGTGTGAGGAAGATCAACCCTGAGGTAACATCCGATGCTGATCCTCCTCTATTTTGCTGAGGAAGTTTGGCTCTGAGCTAACATGAGTGCCCATCTTCCTCTACTTTATATGGGACACCACCACAGCATGTCCTGGCAAGCAGTGCATTGGTGCGTGCCCAGGGTTGGGAAACTGAAAACCCAAGGCCACCAAAGTGGAGCGTGCACACGAAACTGTTTGTGACACCGGGCAGGCCCCAGGGAGAAAATTCTTAAGTAAATGTCGTTAACCGCAATGTTGAGAGAGGCAATTTTCAGGAGAGTCCTCTGCAGATGCAAGTAAGAATTTTGCTCCATACTGGCCTTTCCTTTTACAGATGCTATAGATACTATCTCCCAGGTGTACTGAAATTTTAAAAGCTCTCATATGAAGATGTTACTTACACTTATTGGGTACCTGTGTTAAGAAAAAGTGTTTGTCATGATATGCTAGTGAGACCCTGAATGTAGTTTGAACTGCAGTGTATTCAAATTCTCAAGATGATCCTAAACAGGTACAAGGAGGAGTTTCTCTGAAGAGTCAACTGTCATTGAATGGATGGTAAGGATAATCTGCACCACCTGTAGTGATAGCTCTCCTAGTAAGATGATCCTGAAAACTACTGGCAAACTTGGTTGATTAGTGGTGTTTTGTCATTCCATTGGGAAGACGGCCTCAGTGCAGGCAATGAACGGCAAAGAGGAAAAGTCACTGAACCACATCATCCAAAAATCTACAGGGAAGAGTTTTTCTGCACAGGGTACGTTCATGTACTGGATGTTATAGATATTCTGTCCCAGCTGCAGTGGAAAGTTTAAAAACTCTCAGAGGCAGATCCTGCGGAAAGCCACTTGCAATCTGAATTCAGCAAGGTCTTTCTTTCATTAAATAGGGAGAGAATTACTAAGTGAATGTTGTTAACTGCAAGGATGGAAAGAAAAATTTCAGGATAGTCCTATACAGATATTAGCAAGAAATATTCTCTACAATGAACTTTCATTTTATGGATGTTATAGATACTCCCATCTGTACTGAAATTTTAAAACCTCTCATATGAAGGTATTCCTAACAGATATTTGCAACCTGTGTTAAGCAATAGTGTTGATAATGATATGCTAGTGAGACCCTGAAGGTAGACTGTACTACAATGTTTTTAATGTCACTAATGAATATGATTCTAAACAGCGACAAGATATTCTTCACACGGTACTTTCCTTGAATGGATGTGGTACAGTTTCCTCCCCGGTTGTGGTGACAACTTTAACATCTCATAGGAATGTGCTCCTAGCAGCAACTGGCAAAATAGGTTTACAGTGGTGTTTTGTCTTTATGTTGGGGAGGAGGCCTGAGTGCAGGCAGTGAACTGCAGAGATGAAGAGGCACTTTGCAAGATGATCTTAAAAAGCTAAAATGATGTATGTTCCTCCACAGAGTACTTACATGGAATGTATGGTATAGATATTCTGTCCCAGCTGCAGTGGAAAGTTTAAAAGCTTGCAGAGGCAGATCTGCTGAAAGCTACTTGCCATCTGAGTTCATCAAGATCTTTCTTGCCTTACCTGGGAGTGAATTCCTAAGGGAAGGTCCTTAACCGCAATGGTGGAAAAGGCAATTTTCAGGATACTCCTATACAGATACAACCAAGAGATTTTGTCCCCACTGAACTCTCATTTTATGGATGTTATAGATACTCTCTCCAGCTGTCCTGAAAATTTAAAACCTCTCATATGAAGAAGTTACTAACAGATATTGGCAACCTGTGTTAAGCAATAGTGTTTATCATGATATGCTAATGATACCCTAAATGCAGGCTGAACTGCAGTGCCTTTAAAGTCATTCATGAAGATAATCCTAAGCAGGTACAAGAAGAGGTCTTCTTCATGGTATACTTTCATTGAATGGATTTGATAGAGCTTCTTTCCGAGGTGTGTTGAAAAGTTGAAACTCTCCTAGGAAGGTGTTCCTAACAGCTACTGGCAGAGTAGGTTTAGCAGTAGTGTTTTCTCTTTAAATCAGGGAGGCAACGTGAGTGTAGGCAATGAAATGCAAAGATGAAAATGCAACTGACAATATGATCTGAAGAAGCTAAAAGCAAGTGTTTTCCTCCACACGGTAATTACATGGAATATATATTATATATAAGTTCTCCCAGCTGCAGCGAAAATTTTAAAAGCTCTCAGAGGAAGACCATTCTTAAAGGACCCTGCAAGCTGTGTTCAACAAATGCTTTCTTGCTTTACTTTGGAGAGATAGCTGAGTGAAGGCCATTGAATGCAATGAGGGAAAAGGCAATTTGCATGATGAACCTACACAGACACACGAACGAGATTTTCACCAAACTTGTCTTTCATATTATGGATATTATAGATACTCTCTCCCAGCAGTACTGAAATTTTAAAACCTCTAAGATGAAGATGTTCCTTTCAGATATTGGCCACCTGTCTTGAGCAATATAGTTCATCATGATATGCTAGTGGGACCCTGAATAGAGTTTGAACTGCAGTCTATTAAAAGTCTCTTCTCAAGATGACCCTTAACAGCCACAAGCTGGAGTTTCTCTGAAGCGTCAACTTTCATTGAGTTGATCATAACAACAATCTGCACCACCTGTAGTGATCGTTCAAAAGCTCTCCTAAGAAGATACTCCTGATGGCTACTGACAAAGGTCATTGAGCAGGAATGTTTTGTATTTCCAATGGGAAGGGAGGCTCAGTGCAGGCAATGAACGACAAAGAGGAAAACTCACTTTACAATATGATCCTAAAAAGCTAAAAGGAAGAATTTTTCTCCACAGGGTACATTCCTGAAATAGATGTTATAGATATTCGCTCCCCGCTGCAGTGAAAAGTTTAAAAGCTCTCAGAGGGAGAGCCTCCTTGAAGATACTTCCAAGCTGAGTTCAACAAATATTTTTTACCTGACTTGGGAGAAAGAGCACGGGTGAAGTTTATTTACTGCAATGTTGGAAAAGGCAATTTTCAGAATAGTCCTATAGAGATACACGCAAAAGATTTTCTCCATACCTGAATTTCAATTTATGGATGTTATAGATACCCTTTGCCAGCTGTATTGACATTTGAAAACCACTCATATGAAGATGTTACTTACAGATATTGGCCAACTGTGATAAGCAATGGTGTTCATCATGATACGTTACTGAGAACCTGAATGCAGATTGAACTGCAGTGTAGTCAAGTCTCTTCTCAAGATAATCCCAAACAGCTACAAGCAGAGTTTCTCTGAAGAGTCCACTTTCCTGGAATGTGGGGTAATGATAATCTGCACCACATGTAGTGATAGTTTGAAAGCTCTCCTAGGAGTGTTTCAAAGAGTTACTGGTAAACTTCGTTGAGCAGTGGTATTTTGTCTTGCCTGTGGGAAGGAAGCCACAGTGCAGGACATGAACTACAAAGAGGAAAAGGCACTTTACTATGTGATCCAAAAAACTAAAAGGAAGACTTTTCCACCACACAGTATGTTCATGGAATGGATCTTATAGATAGTCTCTCCCAGCTGCAATGGAAAGTTTAAAAGCTCTCAGAGGAAGGTGCTCCTTAAAGATACTTGCAAGCAAGTTGAGCAAGAACTTTCTGGCATTACAAGGAGAGAATTCCTATGTGTAGGTCGTTAACGGCAATGATGTAAAAGGCAATTTTCAGGATAATCCTATACAGATATAAACAAGAGTTTGTCTCCAAACTGGAATTTCATTTTATGGATGTTACATATACTGTCTCCCAGCCGTACTGAAATTTTAAAACCTCTCCAATGAGAATGTTACTAACAGATATTCTTCACCTGTGTTAAGCAATAGTGTTCGTCATGATATGCTAGTGAGACCCTGAACGCAGATTGAACTGCAGTGTATTTGAAGTCACTTATGAAAATGACCCTAAACAGTTATAAGCAGAAGTTATCTTCACGGTGTACTTTCATTAAATGGATGTGATAGAGCTTTTTTCTGAGCTGTGGTGAAAAGTGTCAACTCTCATGGGAAGGTGTTCCTAATCGCTACTGGCAGAGTAAGTTTAACAGTGGTGTTTTTTCTTTACATCAGGGAGGAAGCCTGAGGGCAGGCAATGAAATTCAAAGGTGAGAATGCAATTGACAATATGATCGAAAGAAGCTAAAAGCAGTGATTTCCTCCACAGAGTACTTACATGGAATGGATGTAATGAATAGGTTTTCCTAGCTGCAGTGAAAAGTTTACAAGCTCTCAGAGGAAGATCATCCTTAAAGATTCCTGCAAGGCGAGTTAAGAAACACTTTCTTGCATTACATGGGATAGAGAGCCTGAGCGAAGGTCGTTAACTGCAGTGATCTAAAGGCAATATGCAGGCTGATCCCATAAAGAGACAAGCCACAGATTTTCTCCATATTTCACTTTCATTTTATGGATGTTCTAGATACACTCTCCTAGCTGTACTGAAATTTTAAAACATCTCAGAAGAAGATGTTACTTACAGATATAGGCCACATGTGTTAAGCTATAATGTTTGTCATGATATGTTCATGAGAGCCTGAAAGTGGATTGAACTGTAGTGTATTAAATGTCTCTTCTCAAGATGATCCTAAAGAGCTACTAGCAGGAGTTTCTCTGAAGATTCAACTTGAATGGAATGGATGTTAAATATAATCAGCAAAACCTGTAATAATACTTTGAAAGCTCTCATACGAAGATGTTCCTTACAGCTACTGGCAAAATTGGTTGAGCAGTGGTGTTTTGTCTCTATATTAGTGAAGGAAACATCATTGCAGGCAATGAACAGCAAAGAGGAAAAGGCAATTTACTATATGATCCTAATACCTAAAAGGAGGAGTTTTTCTGCACAGAGTATGTTCACAGAATGGATGTTGGAGATATACTCTCCCAGCTGCAGTGAAATGTTTAATAGATCTCAGAGGAAAATCCTCCTCAGAGATACTTGCATGCTGAGTTCAGCAAACATTTTCTTGCATGTCTTGGGAGAGAGAGCCTGAGTGAAGGTCGTTAACCGCAAAGAGGGAAAAGGCAATTTGCAAGAAGATCCTATATAGATACAAGGCAGAGATTTTCCCCACACTTGACCTTCATTTTATGGATGTTATAGATACTCCACCCTAGCTGAAATGAAACTGTTAAACTTCTCATATGAAGATGTAACCTATGATATTGACCACCTGTGTTAATCAATAGCGTTCATCATAGTGTGCTACTCAGACCCCGAATGCAGATTGAACTGCAGTAATTAAAAGACTCTTCTCAAGATGATCCTAAACACCTACAAGCAAGAGTTGCTCTGAACAGTCAACTTTTATTGAATGGATGGTAATGATAATCTGCACCACCTGTAGTGATAGTTGGAAAGCTGTCACAGGACGTTGTTCCTAACAGCTACTTTCAAACTTGTTTGAGCAGTGGTGATTGGTCTTTCGGTTGGCAAGGGAGCCTCAGTGCAGGCAATGAGCGACAAAGAGGAAAAGGCACTTGAACATATCCTAACATGTTAACCTTAAGAGTTTCTCACCACAGAGTAGGTTCATGGAATGAATGTTAGCGAAATACTCGCCCCACTGCAATGGAAAGTTTAAAAGCTCTCAGAGGCAGATCCTCCTGTAAAGTACTTGGAAGCAGAGGTCAGCAAGAACTTTCTTGCTTTACATGGGAAAGAATTCCTGATTGAAGGTAGTTAACGGCAATGTTGTTAAAGGCAATTATCAGAATAGTCGTATACAGATAGAAGCAAGAAATTTTATACATACTGGACTTTCGTTTTATGGATGTTATAGATACACTCTCCCAGAGGTAATGAAATTTTAAATCCTCTCATATGAAGCTGTTACTAACAGATACTGGCAAGCTGTGTTAAGCAATAATGGTCATCATGATATGCTAGTGAGACCCTGAATACAGATTGAACTGCAGTGTATTTAAATCCACTTAAGAACATGATCATAAACACTTACAGAGGAGGTTTTCTTCACGGTGTACTTTCATTGAATGGATGTGATACAGCTTCTTTTCGAGCTGTGGTGAAAAGTGGAAACTCTCCTAGTAAGGTGTTCCTAACAGCCACTGGCAAAGTAGTTTTGGCAGGGGTGTTTTCTTTTATATCAGGAAGGAAGCCTGAGTGCATGCAATCAGCTGCAAAGATGAAAAGGCACTTTACGATATGATCCTAAAAAGCTAAAAGGAAGTGCTTTCCTCCACAGAGAACTTACATGGAATGGATGTTACAGATATTCTCTTGCAGCTGCAGTGCAAGTTTACAAGCTCTCAAAGGAGGATGCTGCTTAAAGCTCCTTGCCAGCTGAGTTCAGCAAGTAGTTTCTTGCATTACATAGGAGAGAGAGCCAGAGTGACGGTCGTTATCTACAATGATGGAAAAGGCAACTTGCGGGAGGATCCTATACACATACCAGGCGGAGATTTACTGCACACTTGACTTTCATTTTATGAATGTTACAGATCCTCTCTCCCAGCTGTAGTGACAAGTTTAAAAGCCCTCCAAGGAAGAACTGACTTACAGCTACAGGGCTGTTGAGTTCAGAACGGGTGTTGTTCCATTATATTTGAGGGAAAGCCTGAGTGCAGGCCATGAAGATCGATGATTGAAAAATTCACTCATCAAGATGGTCCTCAACAACTAAGAAGAGTTTTATTCCACCGTGTATGTTATTTCAATGGATGTTATAGATACTTTCTCCCAGCAGTAGTGAAAAGGATCAAAGCTGTCTTCGGAAGATCTTACTTACAACTAATGGCAACCTTTGCTCAGTAAGAACATTCTCTCATATACTGTGTGAGAGAGCCTGAGTAAATGTCATGAGCTGCAATGTTTGAAAAAGTACTTTTCAGTGCAGATGCTAAACAGGTACAAGCAAGTGTTTTTCTCCACACTGTGCTTTTCATAAATGGATATTAGATATATTCTCTTCCTTGTGTAGTGAAAAATTTAAACCCTCTCATAGGAAGATGCTCCCAACAGCTACTGGCAAACTGAGATCAATGAGCACATTCTTTCGTTCCATGTAAGAGAAAGCCTGAATGAAAGACGCGAACTGCAACTTTTGAAAAGGGACTTTTCAAGACGATCATAAACAGATTTAAAAAAGGAGTCTTTCTTCACACTGTACTTTCGTTCAATGGATCTTACAGATAATCTGTACCAGTTGTAGTGAAAAGTATAAAAGGTCTCATTAGAGTATGTTCCCTAGAGCTACTGGCAAGCAGAGTTCAGCAGAAGTGCTCTTTCAATACATTGGATAGAAAGCTGAGTGTAGACTATTAACAGCTTATTTGTGATATCAGTCATGTGTCCTTAGTGAGATTACCTCATATATTTATGTGTGACATCACTCCCATTGTTATGAGTGACATCGCACCAATAGTGTGACATCACTCCCATTGCTATCTGTGACATGAGTGACATGTAACTTGTAACATCACACCCATTGTGTTCATGTGATATCATACCCTATGTTATGCGTGATGTGACACACTTGGCTATGGGTAACATCACACCCCTTGTGTGTGTGTAACAACATCCTCCTTGCGTGTCACATCTCATCAATTGTGAATGACATCAACCTTGTCATATGATATCAAACCATTAGTATGTGTGGTGTCACTCCCAGTATTATGTATGACATCACACCAATTGAGTGTGGCATCACTCTCATAGTGTTTGACATCACTCCACTGGTGCGTGACATGGCTCATATTTTGTGTCTGACATCACTCCAATCCTTCTGTGTGACATCACACCCATTTTGGTACATCACACACTTTGAGCAGGATAAAACTAGGTTAGCCTGTCACCTCTCTCAAATTGTGTGATATCACTCCCGTTGTGTGAGGGCAGTCATTTTGTTAACTTTGAGATGACATCCACAGTTTTGTATGAAATCATTCCCAGCTTTCTGTGAAGTCTCTCACATTTTACTCTGACTTATATCCCTATTTGTGTTTTATGTAACTCTCATTGTTATGTGTGAATTCACACTCATTTTCCTTAGAGATACCACTCCAAATGTCCATGACATCACCAGATTGGTGTGTGCTTTCACACACTTTGTGTGTCTGACCTCACTCAATGTCTGTATGACATCACACCAATGGTGTATTATGTGTGATAGTGCTCACATTTGTGTGTGAAAACACACCCATTGATATGTCTGACACCATTCACATTTTTGTGACATAATTCACATTTTTATGTATGAAATCACACCTAGTGTGTGTGTGACAACATTCACATATGTTGACATCACACCGATTGTGTGTGACATCACTCGAATTTACCATATGAAATGGCTATTGTTAAGTGTCATGTCACTCCCAATATTCTGTGTGATGTCACATTAATTCTCTAGGACATCACTCTACTACTGTTGTGACATCACTCCCATGGTGTTTCTGTGACTTCACTCATATATTTTGGGTCACATCTTTCTGTTATGTGTGATATCACGCCTGTTGTGTTGTATGACATCAGTCCAATAGTGTGACCTCACTCCCACATATGTGTGACACCAGTCACATGTCCTTTGTGATATTACTCACATGTTTATGTGTGACCTCAGTCTCATTATGTGTGACATCACATCAATAGTGTGACATTACTCCCACTATGTGTGACATCAGTGACATGTCCCTAGTGACATAATTCACATTATGAAGTGTGACATCACTCTCATTGTGTGCATGTGATATCACTCCCACTGTTTTGCGTGGCGTGACCACATGCTTCTTGGTGACATCACATCAATTGTTTGAGAGTGACAACATCCTCATTGTGTGTCACACCACAACACTTGTGCGTGACATCAACCTTAATTCCCGTATGATATACCAACCATTATTATGTGTGGTGTCACTCCCAGTATTATGTATGACATCACACCAATTGAGTGTGCAATCACTCTGGTAGTATTTGACATCACTCCAACGGAGCGTGACGTGGTTTACATTTTGTGTCTGACATCACTCCAATCGTTATGTGGGACATCACACCCATTTTGTGACATCACACAACATGAGTATGCTAACACTACGATAGACGGTCACATCTCTCAAGCTGTGTAATATCACTCCCATTGTGTGTGGTGGCAGTCATATTCTTAACTGTGTTGTGACACCCACTGTTATGTATGAAGTCACTTCCAGGTTTCTGTGAAATCACTCACATTTTACTCTGACATATCGCACTGGTGTGTTTTGTGTAACTCTCATTGCTATGTGTGAATATTCACTCATTTTCCTTAGAACACCAATCCCATTTTCCGTGACATCACCAGGTTAGTGTGAGCCTTCACACACATTGTGTGTCTGACATCACACCAATGGTGTACTTGTGAAAGGGCTCATATTTGTGATTGAAAATATACCCAATGATATGTGTGACACCATTCTCTTTTTTGTAACATAAGACAAGACACATTTTCATGTATGACATCACATATATTATGAGCGTGAAAACATTCACAGATGTTGATATCACACCAATTGTGTGTGACATGAATGCAATTTAGCATATGAAATCGCTATTGTTACCTGTGATGTTACTCCCAATATTCTGTGTGACGTCACACTAATTCTCGAGGACATCACTCTACTACTGTTGTGACATGACTCTCATGGTGTTTCTGTGACTTCACTCATATATTTCGAGTGACATCTCTCTGTTATTTGAGACAACATTCCTGTTGTGTTTATGACATCACACCAATAGTGTGACATCACTGACACACGTGTGACATCAGTCGCGAGTCCTCTGCTGTATTACTCACCTGTTTCTGTGTGACATCACTCACATTGTGTGACATATGAATTGTGTGACAACACTCTCACTACTATGTGTGACATCGTCGTGTCCCTTTTGACACAACTCACATTTTATAGTGTGACATCACTCCCATTGTGTGCATGTGATATCACTCCCATCATTATGAGTGACATGACACACACGGTTATCGGTGACATCACACCACTTGTGTGTGACAACATCCTCACCTTGTGTCACATCACATCAATTGTGTGTGATGTCAAACTTAATTAGCATATGATATCCCAACTGTTGTTATGTTGGTGTCACTGCCATTATTATGTATGACATCACACCAATTGAGTGTGGCATCACTCCAACGTCGTGCTTGCGACATCATTCACATTTTGTGTGCGACATCACTGCAATCGTTATGTGTGACATTGCACCCTTTTTTGGACATCACAAAGCTTGATTGTGATAACACGAGGATAGGCAGTCACATCTCACATATTGTGTGATATCACTCCCATTGTGTGTGACGGCAGTCATATTATTCAGTGTGATGTGACCTCTGCTCTTATGTACGAAATAACACTTAGGTGTCTGTGAAATCTCTCACATTTTACTCTGTCTTAAATCCCACATGTGTGTATTGTGTAACTCTCATTATATGTGTATTCACACTCATTTTCATGAGAGAAACCATCCCCATTGTCTGTGACTTCACCAGGTTGGTGTGTGCCTTCACACACATTGTGTGTCTGACATCACTCAATGTGTGTGTGACATCACACCAATGTTGTAGGTGTGACAAGGCTCACATTTATGTGTGAAAACACACCCATTGATATCTGTGACACCATTCACCTTTTTTGTGACACAATTCACATTTTTATGTATGACATCGCACCTATTGTGTGTGACAAATTTCACATATGTTGAAATCAAACCAATTGTGTGTGGGTTAGGGTTAGTGTTAGCATTAGGTTTAGAGTTTTGGTTAGGGTTATGGTTAGGGATAGGGCCACGGTTTAGGGTTAGGGCTAGGGCTGGGGCTAAGGCTAAGGTTAGGTTTAGTGTTAGGCTTATGGCTAGGGCTAGGTTTAGGGTTAGGGCTAGAGTTAGGCTTGCAGGTAGGGTTAGGACTAGGGCTATGTTAGGTTTACGGCTAAGGCTAGGGTTAGGGCTAGGTTTAGGGTTATTGCCAGGGTTATGGATAGGGCTAGGGTGTGCGTTAGGGCTATGATTAGGGTTAGGTTTAGCATTGGGTTCAGGGCCAGTGTTAGTATTAGGGTTAGGGCTAGGGTTATTGTGAGGGTTAGGGTTAGGGTTATGATTACTGCTAGGGCTAGGCTTATGGCTATGTTTAGTGTTATGGTTAGGGTTAGTGTTAGGCTTAGGGTTAGTGTTATGGTCGGGGTTATATCTAGGGCTAGGATTAGGATTAGGTTCAGTGCTAGGTTTAGGGCTAGGGCTACTGTTAGCTCTAGACTTAGAGTTAGGGCTAGTCTAGGGCTAGTGTTAGGTCTAGAGCTAAGGTTAGGCCTAGTGTTATGGCTAGCGTAGCCTTAGGATTACAGTTATGGTTAGGGCTAGGTCTAGGGCTAGCATTAGGGCTAGGGTTAGGGCTATGGTTAGGGCTATGGTTAAGGTTAACTTTATGTTTAGGCTTAGTCCTAGTGTTGGTGTCAAGGTTAGGGTTCTTGTTAGCTTCAGGTTCGGGTTTGTGTTCGGGTAAGGGTTTGAGTTCGTGTTTGGGTTCTGGTTTGGTGAGGTTTAGGGTGAGGCTTAGGGGTGAGAGTCAGTTTTAGGGTTAGAGTGAGGGTTAAGGTTATGATTAGGATTAAGTCTGTGCTATGGTTAGGGATAGGTTACAGATTAGGGTAAGGATTAGTGTTAGCTTTAAGGTTATGTTAGTGATAGCCCTAGGGCTAGGGTTAGGGTTAGGTTTATGGATAGGATTTGAGTTAGCATTAGGATTAATACCCCGTTTAGGGTTAGGGTTACACATAGTGGTAGGTGTTGGCTTTGGGCTACAGTTCGGTTTAGTGTTAATGTTATGGCTAGGGCTAGATTGAGCATTAGGGTTAGTGCCATGGTTAAGGTTAGTGCTAGGGTTAGGGTTAGAGTTAGGTCTAGGTCTAGCATTATGGTTAGGGCTATGGCTAAGATTATAGTTTGGTTTAGGGTCATGGTTTGTGTTAGACTTAGTGGCAGGGGTACTGTTAGGTTTAGTGTTAAGGGTTGAGCTATGGGTTAGGAATGGGAGAGATCGGTTTAGGGTCATAGTTAGGGTTAGGATTAGCATTAGTGTTGTGGCTATGGTTAGGGATAAGATTAGTGTTAGAGTTAGGTTTAGGGCCAGGGCTCGGGTTAGGACTAGGGTTACACTTAAGGCTAGGGATAGGTCTGTGGTTAAGGTTAGGGTTAGGGTTAGGGCTAGTGTAAGGGTCCGGTCTAGGGCTGGGTTAGGATTAGCTCTAGGGCAAGTGTTAAGGTTAACATTGTGCTTAAGGTTAGGTTTTGGCATAGGGCTAGGTTTAGGCTTAAGGTTGGGTTAGGCTTAGGTTTGGGGTATGGGTAGCGATTTTGGTTGTGGTTGTGGTTAGGGTCACTGTTAGGGCTTGGGGCTGGGTTAAGAACAGATTTCTGGTGAGTCTTAGGGCTAGACTAAAGGCTAGGGTTAGGGTTACTTTTAGGGTTATGCTTGGGGTAGGTTTAGTGTTTGGGTGAGGGTCAGGGGTATGGTTAGCATTAGGATTAAGTTTTGGGAAAGGCTTAGGTTGAGGTCTAGGGTTAGAGCTAAGGTTAGATTTAGGGTTAGAGTTCAGTTAGGTTTATGGCTATGGTTAGTCTTAGGGCTAGGGTTAGTGCTAGGATGCTGGTTAGGGCTAGGGCTGGGGCTGGCTTTTGGCTTATGGCTATGTCTAGGATTAGGGTTAGTGTTAGGGTTAATGTTGCGTGCGTTAGAGTTTGGGTTATGGGTAGGGTCAGGGTTAACTTTAGGGTTATGTGTAAGATTAGCTTTATATTTAGGGTATGTGGGGCTGGCCTTGTGGCTTAGGGGTTAAGTGCGTGGGCTCCACTGCTGGTGGCCCAGGTTTGGCTCCTGGGTGCACAACAACGCACCGCTTCTCCGGCCATGCTGAGGCCGCGTCCCACATACAGCAACTGGAAGGATGTGCAGATATGACATACAACTATCTACTCTGGTTTTGTGGGAAAAACAATTAGCGTGAGCCTTAAGGTGACAGGTAGGAGTAGCAGTAGAGTTAGGGGTAAGGTTAGAGTTGGGTTTGAGATAGGGTTATGGTTGGGCTAGGGTTAGTGTTTGTGTTAGGGCTACTGTTAGTGTTAGCATTAAGGTTAGGGCTATGGCTAGGGTTAGGGCTATGGTTAGGGCTAGAGTTAGGCTTAGGGTTAGGGTTAGCATTAGTGTTAGGGCTAGTGTTAGACATAGGGTCAGGCTTAGCACCAGGGCTAAGGATACGGCTAGGGTTAGTGTTAGTTCTAGGACCAGGTCTAGGGTTACTGTTAGGGTTAGAGTATGGGTTAGGGCTAGGGTAAGGGTTAGGGTTAAGGCTATGTTTAGGGTTAGGCTTAGGTTTAGCACTAGATTTATGCCCGTGGTTAGGGTTAGGGTTAGGAAGAGGGCTTATCTTGGGGTTAGGGCTAGGGCTAGGATTAGGTCATGGTCAGCATTAGGGTTAGGGCTACTGTTGGGTTAGGGTTAGGGTTACGGTTTTGGTTAGGGTCAGGTCTACAGCTAGGATAGAAGTTAAGCCTATGTTTAGGGTTATGGTTCGGTTTATGTTTACCGTTACAGTTATGGTTAGTGGTAGGTCTCGGGTTAGGCTCAGGTCTCTGTCTAGCGTTTGGGTTAGGCCTAGGTCTATGGCTAAGTTTAGGGTCAAGTTTAGGTTTACTGTTAGTGCTAGAACTAGGTTTAGGTTTACGTTTAGGGGTAGGGTTAGAGTTACAGCTAGGGTTAGGGTAGGGTTAGGGTTACGGCTAGGGTTAGGGTTAGGTCTATGGTTATGGTTAAGGGTATGGTTGTGTTAGGTTTAGATTTAGTGCTAGATTTACGGGGAGGTCTAGCGTTAGGGTTAGTGTTAGGACAAGGTTTAGGGTTAGGTCTAGGTTTAGGCCTAGGATTAATGTTAGGTTTATGCTTTGGATTTGGGTTAGGTTTATAACTACAGTTAAAGTTAGGTCTAGAGTTAGTGCTACAGCTAGGGTTAGGGCTAGGGCTGGTCTTCGGTTTAGGGTTAGGGCTAGGGTTCAGATTATGGTAGGGTTAAGGTTAGTTTTGGGCTAGGGTTAAGACTAGAGCTAGAGCTAGGGCTATCGTTGGGTTACAGCTAAGTTAGGGATAGCGTTAGGGCTAAGGCTATGCTTAGAATAAAAGTTAGGGTTAGGATTAGTGTTATGGTTATGGTTAGGGATTGTTTAGGTTTTCAGTCAAGGTTAGGGGTAGGGGTTGGAGTAGGGTAAGGGTTAGGCTAGGATTAGGGCTAGTATAGTGGTAAGAGTTGGGTTAGGGTTTGGGTTAGAGGAGTGGTAGACTTAGGGGTAGGGTGAGGGTTGGGTTAGGGTTAGCGTTACGGTGAGTGTTAGGGCTGGTGATAGCATGAGAGTTAACCTTAGGGCTAGAGTTAGGGTTAGGGCTAGGATTATGCTCAGGGCTAGGGTTGAGCCTAGCATTAGGAGTAGGGTTAAGAGTAGGTCTAGGATTAGTGTTATGGTTAGAATTATGGGTTGGTACAATTTTAGGGCTACACCTAGGGTTAGTGGGATCTTAAAGTTACGTTTAGGGTTAGGGTTTGGGTTAGGTATAGGCCTAGGGTTAGTGTGAGGTTTAGGGCTAGTTTCATGATTAGGACTAGGGTTACTGTTAGGGTTTGGACATCGACTATTGTTGACATAGGGTTTAGGTCTAGGATTAGGACAGTGTTAACATTAGGGTTATCGTTAGCATTAGGTTCACCTCTAGGCTAGGGTTGGGGTTAGGCCTAGAGCTAGAGTTAGAGTTAGGATAAGTTTTGGGTTAGTCCTAGAGCTAGGGTTAGGTTTACTTTTAGTGGTAGAGTTATTGTTAGATGTAAGTTTAGTTTAGGGGTAGGGCTAGGGCAATTGCTGGGGCTCGGTTTTTGTTAGGGATAGAGTTACAGTTAGTGTTAAGGATCAAACTAGGGTTAGGGTTGTGGCTCAGACTGGGAAAAGTGTTAGGGTCAGGGTTAGCGTAGGGCCGAGTTAGAGTTAGGATTAATGTTAGGCTTAGGGGAATGGGTAGTGTTGGGGTTAGAGATGGTTTAGGGTTAAGTTTAGGGGTAGTTTTAGGGTTAGAGTTAGGGTTAGTGATAGGGCTAGTGTTAGGGTCACGGTTAGAACCAGGGCTATGGACAGGGTTAGGGTTAGCCTTAGTGCTAGGACTAGGTCTAGATTTACGATTAGGGTTAGGGTTAGGATTAGGGGAGGAGTAGGGTTAGAGCTAGTGTTAGTGTTAGGGTTAGAATTATGGCTAGGGCTAGGGCTAAGTTTAGAGTCAGATCTACGGCTAGGATTTGTGTTGGGTTAGGGCTAGCGTTGAGGGTTAGGGATAGGGTAATGGTTAGGGTTAGAGTCAGGTGTAATGGCAGATTTTGGCATAGGATAATCTTAGGGTTTGTCCTAGGGTTTAGACTAGTGTTAGGCTTAAAGTTAGGCTAGGGCGAGGGATAGAATTAGGGCTAGTGTTAGGTCTAGCACTAGCGTCAGGGTAGAGCTAGGGTTAGAATTAAGGTACGATTAGGAGTTATGCTAGGGTAAGGGTTTGGTGTAGTGTTAGGTGTAGTGTAGGGTCACGGTTAGGGCTAGGTTTAAGGTTAAAGGTAGGGTTAGTGTTAGGGGTATGGGGATGGTTTTAAAGTGGGGAATGAGGACGGCTTTTTAGTGTTATGGTTGGGTTCAGGGTTAGCATTAGTGTTTGTGCTAGGATTATGGATAGTGTTAATGTTAGGGTTAAGGTTAGGACCAGGGCTAGGGTTAGGGATAGGTCTAGATTTAGCGCTAAGTCTAGGCTTGGGTTTACAGTTAAGGCTAGGACTATGATTAATTTTATGAATAGGGCTGGGTTAGTGTTAGGTCTATGGCAATGGTTAACCTTAAGCTTACAGATGGGGTTAGTGCTAGGGTCAGGGTTATGGCTAGGGTTATGGTTAGTGTGAGCGATAGTGCTTGTGTTAAGGTTAGGTCTAGGGCTAGAATTAATATTAGGGTTAGAGTTAGAGTTAGGGTTAGGGTTAGGGTTAGGTTTGAGTTTGGGTTGGAGTTGGGTTAGGGTGAGAGTTAGGGCTCAGGGTGGCGATGGACTGTTAGTGCAATGGTTAGTGTAGGACTATGGTTAGTGTTATGTTTAGGGCTAGGGTTAGCGCTAGGTCAGGGTTAGGGCTAAGGGTGTTGTTGGTTTTATGTTTAGGGCTATGGGTAGGATTAAGGTTGGGGTACGATTAGGTTAGGGTTAGCGTTAGGAGTAGGGTTAAGGGTAGAGCTGGGTTAGTGTTAGCATTTGGTTTAGGAGTAGGGATGGGGTAGGGGTGGGGTTAGTGGTCGGTTTGCCTTAGGGTTAGGTTTAGAGTTAATGGTAGGTTATGTTCAGGATTTGGATTAGTGTTAGAGTAAGGTTTATGGTTAAGGTTAGGTTTGGTACAGGGTTAATGTTAGTTTTATGGTTAACAGTAGTGTTAGGTTTGGGGTTAATCTTGTGTTAGGGTTAGGTTTAAGCTTAGGGATGGGGTAGGATTTGGATTAGGATTAGGGGAGGAGTAGGTGTAGGGGTAGAGTTAGGCTTAGGGTTAGGGTTTGTGTTAGTGCTAGGACTGGGGTAAGGGTTAGTGTTAGGGTTGGCTTAAGGTTAGGTTTTGCAGAGCGTTATGTGTAGGGATAGTGTTAGGGTTAGTGTTAGCGTTAGGGTTAGGGATAAGGTTAGGGCTAGGGCTAGGGTTAGGGTTAGGGGTAGGGCTAAGGTTATGTTTATGGCTAGTGCTAGGAATACTGTTAGTATTAGGGATGGAGTTGGAGTTAAGTTTGGGTTAGGGTTAGTTTTATGGTTAGTGGTAGGGTTGGGGTTAGAGTTGCATTCGAGATTGGCCTAAGGTTATGGAGGGGGTAGGGTTTCGGTTAGGGTTATGGTTAGGGGAGGAGTAGGTGTAGGGATAGGTTTAGGGTTAGTGTTAGGGTTAAGGTCAGTGGTAGTTGTATGGATTGGGTTAGAGTTAGTTTTAGGGTTAGGGTTAGATTTAGGTTTACGGCTAGTGTTAGAGTTGACATTAGGGTCTAGAGCCACGGTTAGGGTTAAGGGTAGGTTTATGGTTAGGGTTAGGTCTGGGGTACAATTAGGGTTAGGTTTTGGGTTTGTCTTAGGTTTAGGGTTAGGGTTACTGCTGGGTCTAGGGCTGATTTTAGGGTTAGGCCTAGGGTTAGTGTTAGGGTTAGTGCTAGGGTTAGGGCAAGGGTTTGGGTAAGGGTTAAGGTTAGGATTAGTGTTGGGCTTAGGTTTGTGGTTGCATTAAAATGTTAATGTTAGGGTTCAGGGTAGTATTAGAGGTAGACGTAGGGTTAGGGTTAGGGTTAGCATTAGAGTTAGAGTTAGGGTTAGACTTAGGGGTAGGAGTTGGCTACGATTACGGTTATGGTTACAGTTAGGCATAGGGTTAGGGTTAGGTGTAGGGGTAGGTTTAGGGTTATGATTATGCTTAAGATTAGTGTTAGTATTATCACTAGGGATTGGGCTATGGTTAGGCTTAAGTTTAGGTTTAGGGTTTCGGTTAGGGTTGGGTTTAGGGTTGGGTTCGTGTTACCTTAAGTCTTAGGGTCTGGGTAAAGAGTGTTTTAGGGATAGGGGTAGGGTTACAGTTAAGGTTAAGGGTTGTGATACGGTTAGCTGTGGGAATTGCATTAGGGTTAACATTAGGGCCAGGGCTAGAGTTAGGGCTAGGGTTAAGTTTATGGCTAGGGCTTGGTCTAGTGCTTGGATTAGGGTTAGGTTCAGTTTTACTGTTAGGATTAGTGTCAGATTTAGGGCTAGACATAGGGCTGCGTTTAGTGTTAGTGTTCTGGGTTGGGCTAAGTGTTAGGTCCAGTTTTAGAGTTAGGGTTACAGTTAGGGTTAGGTCTAGGGCTGGGGCTCGTGTTAGGATTATGGCTAACATTAGTGTTAGTGTTAAGGTTAGGGATAGTGTTAGGGGTCAGGTGAGGACATGGATTAGGGTTAGGGTTGGGGCTGGGTTATGGGTTAGGGTTAGTTCAAGGCTTGGGTCAAGGTTAGAGTTAGGGTTATGGTTAGAAGTAGATTTAAGTTTAAGGTTAGGGCTATGGTTAGGGGTAGGGTTAGGGTTAGTGCTACGGTTAGGTTTATGGCTATGGCGAGGGTTAAGGCTAGGTTTAGTGTTAGTTTTAGGTTTAGGGCTATGGTTAGGTTTAGGGCTAGGCATTTGTTTAGGTTTAGTCACAGCGGTAGGTTTAGGGTTAGGTTTAGGGTTACGTATAAGTGTACAGTTACACTTAGCATAAGTTTTAAGCTTAGAGGTAGGCGTATGGATAGGGGTGGGGTTGGACTAAGGTTATGGTTAGCGTTAGGTTTTGGGTTAGGGTTAGGGTTCTTGTAATGTTTAAGGTTAGGGCTAGGGACAGGACTAGGTTTAGGGTTATGACTAATGTTATGGTTATTGTTAGAACTAAGGCTAGTTTTATGATTAGAACTCGGGCTAATATTAGTGTTCGGTTTAGGATTAGGGTGGGGTTATGTTCGATGTTAGGGTTAGGGGTAGGGGTAAGCGTTTGGTTAGGTTTAGGTTTAGGGGTGGGGTAGGGGTAGGGGTAGTGTTAGGGTTAGGGTTGCCTTAGGTTTAGGCTTAAAGATAAGGTTAAGCCTAGAGCTAGAGTGAGAATTAAGGTTCAGGTTAAGGTTAAGGTTAGAGTTAGAGTTAGGTTTGGATTAGGGTTAGGGGTAGGGGTAGGGTTAGTGTTTGGTTAGGTCTGGGTATGGTAGTAGTAGGGGTAGGTGTTCTCTTAGTGTTTGGCTTAGGAGTGGGGAAGGTGGAGGGGTACGGTTAGGGTTGGGGTTAGAGTTTGAGTTAAGGTTAGGGTTAGAGTTATGCCTAGGGCTAAGTGTAGGCTTAGGTCTTGTGTTGGGTTATGGTTAGGGTTACGGTGAGAGTTAGGGGTAGTTTTAGTGTTAGAGTTAGCGTTAGGGCTAGAGTTCAGGTTAGGGCAAGTGTTAGGTTTAGGGCTAATAATAGGCCTAGATTTATGGATAGGTTTAGGACTTGGGTTAGGGTGGGTTAGTATAAGTGTTTAGGTTAGGGGTAGTTTTGTATCTACGGTTAAGGTTATTGTTACGTTAGAGTTATAGTTAAGCTTAGTGTTTGTTTTAGGGCTAGGGTTAGGGTTAGGTCTAGGCTTATGTCTAGGCTTAGGATTAGGGTTAGGACTAGGGCTAGGGTTGGGTTTAGGGTTATGGTTAAGGTTAGCCTTAGTGTTAGTACTAAGTTTAGGGATAGTGCTAGTGTTAGAGTTAGCATTAGTGCCAGGGCTATGGAAAGGGCAAGGGTTATCATTAGGGCTAGGGCTAGGTCTATAGTTATGGTTAGGGCTAGAGCTAGGGTTAGGCTTATGGATATGATCAAGTCTGGGGTTAAGTTTAGGGTCAGGTCTGGGGCTTGGATTTGTGTTAGGGTTAAGGCTTGTGTGGAGTGTTATGGTAAGGTGTAAGGTTAGGTCTAGTACTAGGGTTTAGGTTATGGTTACTGCTAGCTTTAGAGTTAGTGTTATGTGTAGGGCTAGCATTGGGTTTAGCCTAGTGTTAGGTTTAAAAATTGTGTTAGGGTTAGGGCTGATATTAGGGTGAGGTTTATGTTTAAGAGTAGGTTTAGTGTTAGGGTTATCATTATGTTTAGGGTTTGGGTTTGGCTTAGGATTAGGAAAAGGGTTAGCTTTAGGGCAAGTGTTTGTGTTAGGACTTTGTCTAGGATTAGGGTTAGGCTTAGGGTTAGAGTTACGGTTGGGTTAGAGTAAGGGTTAGTGTTACGGTTAGGTTTAGGGCTATGAATAGGGTCTGGGGTAGTAGTAAGTGTTGGCTTAGGGCTAGGGTTAGGGTTTGGGCTAGGGTAGGGTTAGGGTTAGTGTTAGGGTTAGAGTTAGGGTTAGGGTTAGTGTTAGGTCTAGTGCTAGAGCCAGGATTAGGATTAGAGCTAACATTAAGTCTAGGGTAAGCGTTATTTTAAGGCCATGGCTAACATTAGGGTAGGATTAGGGTTAGGATTAGGGTTGGGGAAGGCTAAGTGTTTGGGTTAAGGGTAGGGGTAGGGATAAGGGCACAGTTAAAGTTAGGTTTAAGGTTAAAGTTAGAGGTAAAGTTAGGGGTGGGGGATGTTTAGTTTTAGTGTTATGTTTAATGTTAGTGTTTGTGCTAGCGTTAGGGTTCTGCATATGATTAGTGTTAGGGGTAGGGGTAGGCTTAGGCTTCGGATTGGATTATGGTTAGGATTAGGGTTTGGGTAGGTGTAGAGGTGTAGAGGTAGGGCTAGGATTAGTGTTAGGGTTAAGGATAGGCTTAGGGTTAGGTTTTGGTTAGGATTAGATTTAGTTTATGGAGAGAATGGGGGTAGGGTTGGGGTTAAGTTTGCATTCGGTTTAGGGTTAGGATTAGGGTTCGGGTACGGGTTAGTGTTAGGTTTAGGGTTCGGATTAGGGTTTTTGTACTGGTGTGTTTTAGGATTCCAAACAGCAATTTGTGCCAAATGTTGTTTAAGTATTATGTGATCTTTACCAGCTGGAAGGAAGGGAGATGGGGTATGATGTTATTTCCAGGAATGTGTGCTAGACGTGATTTGACTCAGCTCTACTGTGGATTCCCTGTCCTATACAAACCTGTTCCCAGGGTTAAGGATAGGGTTAGGGTTAGTTTTGCTTATGGTTAGAGTTAGTTTTATGGAGAGAAGGAGGGGTAGGGTTGGGGTTAAGGTTGTGTTAGACTTGGATTTAAGATTAGGGATAGGGATAGGGTTTGGGTTAGAGTTAGGGTTAGGGTTAAGGCTAGGGTTGTATTAGTGTTAGGGTTATTGTTAAGGTTAGAGTTAAGATGAGTGTTAGTCTTAGTGCTTAGAGTTAGTGTACTAGAATTAGCATAGTGTTAGTGTTACGGTTAAGATTTGGGCAAGGGCTAGGTTTAGACATAGAGTTAAGATTATGGCTAGTGTAAGGTCTGGGTTTTATGGCTAGGGCTAGGATTAGTTTCAGGGGTAGGTTGGGTTATGGCTAGATCTAGGGTAAGGGGTAGGGGTAGGGTTACAGTAGGGTTAGGGTTAGGGCTAGAGTTACTGCCAGGGTTAGGGTTAAAGCTAGGACTAAGGTTAGTGTTAGGGATAGGGATAGGCTTAGGCTTAGTGTTAATTCTTGGATTATTGTTAGGGTTAATGTTAGCGTTTGGGTTGGAGTTGTGTTGTGGTAATGGTCAGGTATAGGGTTAGTTGTAGGCGTAGGAATAGTGTCTGGGTAAGTGTTGGCTTAGCTTTAGGTTAGGGTAAAGCATAAGGTTATGTCTAGGGCTATGGTTAGGTTTAGGGTAAGTTTTAGGGCTATGGTGAGAATTAGGCTTCACGTTCGGATTAATGTTAGCATTAGTTTTAGGGCTAGGGTTGGGGTTTGTATCATGAACCTTAACCCAACTTTAGTTCTAACCCTAAACCTACCCCAAATCCTAAAACTAGCCCTAGCCCTAACCCTAATCATATGCCTACCCCAACACTCACTGTAATTGTAACTCTATGCTAACTCTAACCCTAACTTTAAACCTGGTCCTAGCCCTAGCCCTAACAGTAACCCTAACACTAGCATAACCCTAAATCTAACCCTAGTCTTAACCCAAACCAAAACCCTACGCCTACTCTTACATTTTCCGTTGTCCCAACCCTAAGGCACACCCAACACTAACGTCAGACATAACCCTAATCATACCCCTAGCCCTAACCTCAAAATCAGCCTCGTCTCTAACCATAAAAATAAATCTAGTTATAAACTTAAAAGGAAACCTAACCCTAAATGTAATAACTAAACTTAGCGTTAAGCCCAGCCCTAATGATAACTCTTGCCATAACACTACGCCTAACACTACCCCCACCCCTAACCCTCACCCTAACTCTACATGTAATGCAACCCTAACCCTAACACTAGGCCTTGCTGTAGCCCTAAACCAGTCCTAACACAAACCCTAGCTCTATTCCTAATCCTACCCCTACCGCTAAACCTAACATTAACCGAAACTCAAACCACCTCCCCTAACTCTAAGAATAACCATAACACTAATCCTAACACTACCCCAAACATAACCCAGCCCTAGCCCTAACACTAACCCTAACCCTAGCCATAAGCAACACTAACCTTAACACCAATGGTAACTTTCATCCTAACCCCAATCTTAACCCTGACCCTAACCCTCACCTAGTCCTAGACCTGAGGCTAACACTAGCCCTAGCCCAAACCTTAACACTTGACCAAGCCTTAGACATAACCCTAACCCTAACATTAACCCTGGCAATGGCCCTAACCCTTACACTAACCCCAACCCTAACCTTAACCCTAACCAACAATAACCCTAATCCTAACTAACACCAAGCCTACTCCTTGACCTGGACCTAACCCTAAACCAGTCCTAGACCTGACCCTAACTCTGGCTCTAGAACGAATTGTAAACCTTCACCAAGCCCTAGACCTAACGCGAACCTTAGCACTAACACTAGCAATGGCCTTAAACCTACTCATAACACTAAAACTATCACTAACCCTAAACCAAACCCCAACCCTAACACTAATTGCACCTTAATCCTAACCCAAACCCTAACCAGAACTGTATCTCTGACCCGAACAGGCACCCTAACTCTAACCTGAACCTGAACACTTACCCTAACCCGAACCCGAACAACACTAACCCACACCATAACCTTAACCCTAACCTTAACCCTAACCCTAACCTGAACTCCAACCTTAAACCGAACCCGAACCCAAATACTAAACCTAACCCTAACCTTAACCTTACCCTAACCCAAACTCTTACCCTAACCCTAAAACTAACCCTAAACTTAAACCAAACTGTAACCTTAACACAACCAACGACTAGCCCAAACACTAGCCTTAACCCTAACATGAACTCTAAACTTAAGCCTAACCCTAACCCAAACCCTAACCTGAATCAAATCGAAACCGTAACCGAAAGCATAACCCCACCCTAACGCTAAACCTAACCTGAACCTGAACCCGAATCGTAAAGCTAAGCCTAACACTAACCCTAATCCTGAAACGAACACTCACCCTAACCCTAACCCAAAGCCTAACCGTACCCTAAACTTAACTCGACTCCCGAAACCTAACTGGAACCATAAACCCAATCTTAACACTAAATCTAATCCTACACTTAACCATAACCCTAATCCAAAATCGAACCCTCACACTTGCCCTAACTCTAACAGTAACCTTAACTCTAACCCTAACCCTACCCCAAAACCTAAGACTAACCATAAAATGAACCCTTACTTGAACCCTAACATTAAGCCTAATTTGAATCCTAACCAGAACCCTAACAATAACTGTTACTCTAACCATAACCCTAACCCTAACCCGAACCCTAACTCTAATGTGAACCTTAACTCTATTCTGAACCATAACCTTAACCCTAGCTTTGACATTATGCCTAACCTGAACCCTAACTCTAACAGTTACCCTAACCCGACCCTTTCCCAAAAACTAGCACTAAGCATAACCTGAACCTTAAATTTAACCCTGACCTTAAACCTAAACATAAGCAGAATGTGAACCCGAACCCAAATGCTAATTCTAACCCTAAACCTAACCCTAACACTAACCCAAACCCTAACCTTAACCCTAAACTGAACCCTAACCCTAAACCTAAACCTAACCCGAATCCTAAACCTAATCCTGACCCTAAACCTAACCCTAACAATAACCCTAACACTCAACCGAACCCTAACCCTAATCCTAACCTGAAACCAACTTTAACTTGAAACCTAGCCATAAATCTAACATGAACCCTACCACTAATCCTAACCCTAACCTGAACCTGAAACCTAATCCTAACCCTAATCTCAACACTAATTCTAACCCTAGCCCTAATCCTAAACCTAACCCGAACACTAACCCTAACATTAACCCGATCCTAAACCTAACTTTAATCTGATCTTGAGCCTGAAACCGTATCCTAACCCTAATCCGAAGCATAATCCCAACCCTAACCCTAACACTAACACTAACACTAATCCTAATCTTCACCCAAACCCTAACCCTAACCCTAACTCGAACCCAACCCTAACACGAACCCTAGTCCTAACACTAACCCGAACCCTACCGCTAATCCTAACCCTAACCTGAACCTGAAACCTAACCCTAACCCTCATATGAACATTAACTCTAAGACTAAACATAACCCTAACCCTAACATCAACACTAACAGTAACCCTAACCCAACCCAACCCTAACCTTAAACCTGGCCCTAAGCATAAGCCGAAACTTAACCCAAACCCTAAACCGGGCTCCAAACTTAACCTTAACCCGAAACCTAATCTGATGCTAAACCTAAACCTAATCTTATCCCGACCAGAAACCTAAACTTTACCCTAATCCGAAGGCAAACCTTAAAATAAACCTAAGCCTAAACCTCAGAGTAACCCTAATCCTAACCCTAACATGAACACGAATCGGAACCCTAACTCTAAACCAACACTTAGCCTTAAACTGAACCAGAACCCAATCCTATGCCAAAAACTAACCCTAACCCTAAGGTGAACACTAACCCGAACCCGAACACGAACCCGAACCCTAACCCTAACCTTAACTCAAACACTAACCCGAACCCTAACAGTAAACCTAACCTGATACAGACACCAAACACTAACCATAACCCTACCAAACACTAACCCTAACACTAAACTTAATGCTAACCCTAACCTAAACCCGAACCCAACCCTAACCTAAACCTAACTCTAATCCTAACTCTAACACTAACTCTAACCATAACCATAACTTGAACCATAAGCCAAAACATAACCCTAACCTTAACATTAACTCTAATCCAAACCCTAACTGTAACCATAACGCTACCTCTAACATGAAAAATAACCCTAACCATAACCCGAAACCGAATACTAAACCTAACCTTAACTCGAACCCAAGCCCAACCTGAGCCCAGCCCTATCCCTTATCCAAAACTAACCCCAAACCTAGCCCTAAGCCTAAGCCAAAACCTAACGTGAACCCCAAACCTAACTCTGACTCTAAACCTAACCATAACCCTAACCCTAAAACTAACACAAACTCAAAGCCTAATCCGACCCTAACACTAACCCCATGGAGAACCCAAACACTAACCCTAACACTAATCCAAACACTAACCTCACCCTTAACCTTAACAAAACCCTAACAGTAAAGCTAACCCTAACCGCCCCAATAAAGCAAAACATAACCCTTACCCTAACCGGAAAATGAAGTCGAACCCTAGCCGTAACCCTAACCCGAAAACAACCCTGACCTTAAACATAAACCTAAACTTAACATGAACATTAACCCTAACCCTATCAGGAATCCTAGCCCGAACTGTAACACTAACTCTAAACCTAATCGTAGCCCGACTCAAACCCTAAGCCTAACCCTAACTCGAACACTAGCCCTAACACTAAAACTAAACATTACCCGAACCCAAACCCTATTGCTAACCCTAACCTTAACCTGAAGTCTAACCATATTTCTAACTCTAATGCTAATCCTAACCCTAATCCAAACCCAATGCTAACCCTAACCCTAGCCCTAACCCTAGACCTCAATCAAACCCTAACCCTAATCAGAAATCAAAAGGTAAACCTAACCCTAACAATAACCCGAACCCAACCCTAACCCTAACCTGAACCCTAGCCCTAACCCTAACCCTAACAAGAAACCTAACGCTAAAGCTAAGCCTTTTTCGAACCCGAAACCTAATCATAACCTTAATCTGAATACTAACCCTAAACCTCAGCCTAACCCTAAGCTTAACACTAACCCAAACGCTAACCTGAATCCAAACCCTAACAAGAACCCTAACCTGAACCCGAACCCTAAGACTAACCCGATTCCTAACCCAACCACAACCCTAAGCCTAAACCGATAGGAAAACCAAGCACTAACCCTGACACTAACCCGAAAACTAACACTAACACTACACCTAACCCTAAACTTAAATCTAACTGGAACCCTAACACTGATCCCAACACTAAACTGAACCTGACCACTGACCCTAACCACCTAACCCTAAACTCTAACACGTAAAACAAACCTTTACCAAACCCAAACCCCAACCCTAACCAGAACCATGACCCTAATGCTAACCGTAACCCTAACCCCAACAGTAACAGAAACCGTAATCCTTACACAAACCAGATGATCACCCTATGCTAACTGAACCCTAACCCTAACCTGAAATCTAACCCAAACATGGCAATCAACCCTAATCCTAACCTCAATCCTAACCCTAACCCTAACCTAAACTCAAACATACCATTAACGCGAATCATAGCCTATCCCTAACCAGAACCATAAACCTAACCCTAACCCTAAGCATATACCTAAATATAAACCTAACAGTAACCCGAAAACTAAACCTAACCATAAAACTGACAGTAACTGGAAACCAACCATAACACTAACAGTAAGACTAACAGTAGCCCAGGAAATGGCTCTGGGGAGAAAAGCTTCAAGGAGGGCACGTGTGAGGCCTTCTTCCTGAGTGCAGAGGAGCCATGCAGAGGGCAACAGGATGGCTGGCTCGGATCGCCTGCTTTCTCCAAAGGAGGTTGGCCAACCAGCCGAACATGCCACCTGGCACAGGCCCCTTCCAAGGGGACAAGTTCCGGAAGACATAGCCCTAGGGACAGCTGCCAAGTCTCCTGGGGCGTGTGCTGGGCCCCATCAGAGGAAGAAGCAGCCTGGCAAGCGGTGTGCCAGACCTGAAATGTGGCAGCCTCCCACACTCGGGTCCCTGTCCTACCCAGGCCTTCTGAGGGAGGACGATGGTCGTGGCAGTGGCGAGTGGGGTGGGGCTGGCATCAGGCTTGCTCTGGGATGGTCTGGGAGAGGGCGCCAGGGGATGGGCTTCCCCTGGCCAGGTCTGAGGGACCGACCCAGCTCGGGGCTGTCATGGGCAGAGAGAGAATCCCCCTCCGCCCTTTCCCTTCAGGTTCTTATGGCTGGCCAAATCCTTAACTTCATCTCATACTGAGATGAAGAACGTGTGTCCATGGGGGGAACCTGGGAACCTGAGTCTCTCCACACAATGGCAGAGATTCTCATCTTGCATCCTCTCGTGAGCTAATGAAAAAGGAGGATGTTGGAGGGTGGGCATGTGGGATGTGAGAGGGGAAGAAGACAATTCTCATGGAGAGGGACATGTAAAGTCTTGTCTGAACCATTTCCCCTGCACTGGGATCAGGTCTGGAAGGGACAGCAAGGAGGTGACCAGGAACCCGCCTCTGTGTGGTGGGGCTGGCCCTGGGGCAGGCGTGGGGGCGGCAGGTGGAAGTGGCATGGCGTGTGAGTTGGTACCAGCTGTGGAGGCAGCGACTCAGAATTCAGGAATCTCTCTCTCTGTCTCTATCTCTCTCTCTGTCTCTCTCTCTCTCTCTCCCTCAGGAAACTGAGGAGAGGAAGGTGGGGTGCCCTGCCCACCTCGCCTACCTCTGCCATGGGCCCTTCTTTCTCTGGCCACTACGGGAGCCCTGCGAGCTTGGGTTCAACACCCTCAGGCCAAGGAAGCATGCGTGGCTGCCGGGGACTAGGGTGGGCCTCAGGGGTCCTCAGGGAAGGTCCCACCCTCCTGCCAGGCTCTGACCAGCTGGGTCGTCCCTAGGGCGACTACCAGCTGCAGTTGAAAAACACTGCCCTTCTTGACTTGGCTTCAGCTGTTGTCTCCCTCCCCTCGCCCAGTTCCTCTCAGCTCGCAGGCAGCTTCACTGCCTTGGAAGCCTTGGTCTGGCCCTGGTCACCCCAGGCGGACTGGGGTTCGAGCTCAAGGCTCTGCCTGGGCCAGCTGCTTTGTCCAGGGGCTCATTTATACCTGGAAAGACAAAGCCATGGCCTTACCCCCTGCCTGCACTTTTCGACTGCAGCCAGGTGGAGGAAAGGCTCTGTGGACTCAGAATGGCCAAGACAGACATATGACACAGCAGTGAGTGCGGCCCCAGGAGCCCGCAGGCCTAGGGAGCTGAGGTCACACTGGGCAAGCCCTTCCGGCAACAGGTCCCAGCCTCCTTTCTGGAGTCGGGAGGGCCTGGCCTTCCTAGTGACCAGGCCAAGGCTCTGGGGAGAAATCCGCAATGGAGTGCATATGTGAGGCACTCTGCCTGAGGGCAGAGGTGTCACACCCAGGGCGACTGCAAGGCTGGCAGGGCTCGCCTGCTTTCTCCAAAGGAGCCTGGCCAACCAGCCCAACCTGCCACCTGGGACAGGCCTCTTCCAAGGGGACAATTTCTAGAGGAAATAGCCCTGGGGACGGCCGCCAAGTCTCCTGGGGTGTGTGCTGGGCCCCGTCAGAGGAGGAAGCAGCCTGGCAACCAGTGTGCCAGATGTGAGATCAGGCGGCCTCCCACACCCGGGTCCCTGCCTTGCCCACACCTACCTGCATCGATGGAGGACGATGCTGTTGGCAGTTGCAAGTGGAGTTATTCATTAGAGACTTAACTTGGTGTTGTAGTTAAGGAGCATAACATAAGAGCACTGAGATTGGGTTCTGCCGTTTATCAGCTTTGTAACCTAGGTGAGTATTCTTGCCACAGTATGCAGTCTCTTCACCTATATAATGGTGAAAAGGTCAACATTTACTACATCAGGATATTTTTAGGATCATGTGAGTTCATGTATGTTCAAGCACAAATTTTACATTCAGAGTGCAGTCCTTGGCTCAGTAGAAGTGTTTGTTGCTGTTATTATAATTATCATTATTTCATGTCCTTATCTTCCTCGTGAGTTCCCTGTAAAACCAACCATGGTCCATGGTGTCAGCAGTTTTATTCCAGGTCCCTGCTTAAAGGCCTGCAGAGGCAGCCTCGTGCTCATAACCTCCTGTTTTAATCCCAGTCTCTGGGGGGATGCATTGATCTATTTCTTCTTTGCACTGAGGCACTGATTGGGGGCCCATACCAAACCCTGCATGTCCTCCTTTTAATATCTGATGCTTTTGAAACACTGCTTAGTTTTCACTTGGTGGACTATGCTCCCTGACATGAACAACATACGGGAGAGATCATGTAGGAAACATTGGTGCATGTAGGGCTCTGAGTTGACCATAACACAGAGTACAGTGATCAAGGGCCAAGGTAGAGTTCCTTAATGCAAAGATCTTCAGAGATGAGGGTGTTCTAATGTGACTCCACCTGAAAATAAAGAAAATACATAAAAGTATATGTAGTTTTAAAAGGGAAAGCACAGAAGTAAAGTAGTGATCCCGTTAAATACACTATTCTATTTGTTTATATATCTAATTACTGATAGGAAATAGCCAGGTGTAGAGCTAGTAGAATTGATCAATGTCATAGAGAATTCTTTTAACAGTTGTTCATACCTTGTGTTTTACATCATTGATTAGGGTAATATTTTCATCTTTTACTTTCCTAGTGTCTCCATCGTTCTCAACTTCTCCAAGAGACATATTTATATTATCCCCTAAAATTTTAGGGAAATTTAAAAAAAGTTAAGACACATTTTAAGTTGTTGATTTTGTATATTGGAGGAGCACTAGATTGCAAGTGAATTAGTGATAATGAGAGTTTTAGTTTGGGAAATTATGGTAGTTGGAATTGATACCAGGATGTTTGTAACCCAGTTTTTACTTCATTATTGAATGTAGTTTTCAAAATGCCAGAGCCAGTAATTTTTAATATCATAACTTGTCTCATTTTAAATATGTATTCTTGGAAAGGGAGATGAAGGTAAGTGGAAAATAATTTAATGTAGTGACTTGTTTTTCTCCAATTGATCTGTTATAAACCGAACAGCCATATAACATTCTTTTGTCCAAATGTCCTGATGGCACTCTCTTAACTTTTCTTGCTGTGACTCTAGCAATCTAGGCTCACGCCACCTGCTCACTTCTAATCAAGCTTTCAGTTGTAAGAGTGACATTGTCAATAATAATGACCAATTTGCACAGAGTCTTCTATTTTCTAAAGTGTATATATATCAATTGCAAACTTTGATAACATAATTGTTAAGGAATGAATTATTTGCAGTGAACTTAACAACTGATTGCTACACATTATTGTGTAGTGACATCATGGTAAAACCATTATTTGCAACATGTGGCCCCTTTCAATTTTATTTTAAAGGAACAGGATCAATGACTTTTTTCTTTTGGAAGAAGAAAGCCTTGCATTTCCATCTTAGAACATTGAGAACTTGTTTTTTGCCTTTCTTTTGTCTTCAACTCTTCTTTATACTGGTTGCTAATTCACAAGTGCAGTTACTTCAGACTCATGGTGCTACCTCCTCTGCTTTTTTCATGGCTCTCACTTTAATTTTTCCATTACCCCTTCTGCGAAATAAGTTTCTCTCCATGTTCATATATCAAGGAAGGAACCGACTCTCCTTTCTGTGAACTTGGAGACAGAGGCCAAGGTGAAGCCTCTGTGCCCAGCCCCACCAGTGAGCTGCAGAAGGGCTGCAGATTCCTGTGAATCTTTTCCTCCCCTCCTGGCTCCCTACATACCTGACATTGTCTGCAAGGAGGAGCCCAGCGTGTTACAATCGAATTTTTGGAGTCTATAGAAGCCGGCTGAAGGATAAGTCTGGCTAGAAAGGACATCAGCAAGCAGTGTGCTCCAAAAGTTGGTGGCAGAAACATGAAGAAGAAAACCTTTCCGTTTATCTTGTTTTCTCTTTATCTTCTCTCCTTTCATTTTCCATTATCTAGATGGTACAAAGCCTGTCCATCGGCCATCGTGGTTGTTTTTTTCCTCAAAGCCCCAGTACATAGCTATATATCTTAGTTTTTGGTCAACTCATGGTGGTTCTTTTCCTGCAGTCCCACAGCAGTTTATTCATATCTCTTTCATTCACATTATCTCTGTAGTGTAATTTATCTTTTTATACATATCTGTCTTCCTTGTAGGCCCCCAACATTTCAAGACCATTGGGCACATAGTATATACTTCAGTATTTGAGTGAATCAATGAAGATCCTTTGTTGAAAAGGTCTAAATAAATACAGTAGCTACTCAGCATGTGAATGCAAGCATTAGAGAGAGAGTTTTGTGTCTGTTGAAGCAGGCTGTGGTGCAGTTTAGGAGCTCAGTGTCAAGGTTACTCAAGAGATTGAAACAAAATCAAAGAGATAATTAACTTGAGTTTTAAAACTCATGGAAAACAAGAGTTGTCTGTCTAGGTGAGAATCGGGACTTGATCATTCTTGTTGCATCTTTGGAAAATCCAGTCCTTTATCTTTCTATGGAAATGTGACTGGCCAAGAGAGTGAACAGAGAATTGGCTTTTAGAAAGGCAATTTTGTCACAGGAAATCCTGGAGGAAAACATATGGAAGGAGATCTGGTAGAAACATGGCAGAAACTTTTTGTGTAGACACCCAAAAATTGAGTTTACATGCTGGTTGAAAGAATTGTAACTCAACATTTCTCCAACACAGATTTGAGCACCTTTTAAATATCTAGGTATAAAAAAGGATTACAAAGGAAAATAGATCAAACTGAAAGGAGTTTAGGATGGAAGAATGCAATGAAGCTGAAGTAAGCCAGCGCACTGAAATGTGTTTCAGATGAACCTGCAGTATTTAAAGGTAGTCGGAAATGTATCCCTCAGGTTTAAAGTAGAAAGGGAAATGGGAACAATTCTCGATCATCTCATGTCCAGGAGATGAAAAGCAACAGTCTCTCAGAGAAGCAAAAGTTTTCTGGCCTCTAATGTCCCAAAAATGTGTTTTGAATGGTGCCTAATGAAAGAGATTCTGTGTGATGTAATGCAAATACAGTATCATCAACTCATTTCCAAGTTTAGTTCAAACATTTTAGGACACGTTGAATTGAGGTAATGCACACATTCTATAAGGGGCCACGGAAGAGGTTGACATCATTCTCTCTCAGCTGCTCACTTGACCAAGGGAGAAAATATTCTTGAACACATTGACCACGTCTCCTAAAGATAATGCCCTATTTTGAACTTTTCTTTTTGTAAACTCAGCCTGCATTTCCCCTTACCTATGCAAGCTAAAGACTGTGTGTAGACATCCTTCGTTGGCAATGAGGAGAAGATCCATACTATTAAATAATCAAATAAGAAGACCATACGGTTGGCTGCTTTTAGGAAAATGACAGTTTAAGCCCACCTTCATTTTTGGAAGGACATAGTATGCTAGAATTAAAATATCTACCATTTGTTTTGCTGCTAATCATAAGTCATGCTATTTAAATGAAATTTAATGAGTTCTTCCTCTATTAAGTTGACTAGATTTTAGTCAAACTGATGTATAATTTTATATAAGTGCATTATTACTTAAAATGTAAAACTCTTTAGAGGCCACTTCATTCATTTTTAGAAGCATATTTTGTATATTTTGTTGTAACTTTATTTATTTTCCTTCATAGCAGAGAGGCACATCGTAGTCTTTTTCTTGCTGCCCTCTCTCTACAAGATAAAACTCATCCAAGTTTATTTTGTTTTATAAGGCATAGGCTTACTTTGTAATGATAAAGAGATCATTTCTGAAACACATTTGGAATTGTGGGGAGCCCAGAATTTTAGATTATGCTCAGAATTTTTGTGATGTAACTTCTAAAAAGATGGAACATTTAAAATTTTGCCAGGAAAGTTTTCTCCTACTTTGCTTCATAGTAATTAAAAAACAAAAACAAAAAAAAAAAGTAGTTTCTTAATTCTTCAGAAGTGTGAGTGACGAAGTTCTCAGGTTTAAATGTATCCTTGAGAGAGCTTTCTCTGGATTATTCTTTCAAAAGAACCATCCCAGTTGATGAATATTTAGTGGAGATTCTGTCAGTCCCAGAGTTGAGAGAGGCAGTTCCCAAAGCTCCAGCAGGTCCTGGGAGAGGAGAGCCCTGGTAACCGGTGCCGTCCGAGTTTGAATGAGGCGTGGTCATTCTCAGGATGTTAGAACTGAGTGGAGTTCTCAAATGTAGCCCAGTGACTCTAGACCTGAGACCTGCTCAGAAGCCTGTTGACATGTCGTTCACTCTGAGCATGGTGTCTTCCCTCTGCTCATGCCCCTTTCTGCCATTTCTCATGGTTCTCCTGACTCTTTTTCTTTCCTACACGTTCTTTCATCTTTTTTCTCTCTTTCTGACTTTTACTCTCTATTATATTCTTTCTCCTTATCATTTATCCTCTGTCTCTTATTATTCTCATTCATTTTCTTTTTATTTTGTAGTACAGTTACTCTGTACATCACTTTCATCTTAAAATCTTGACTCTCTACAACTCCTATACTTCAGCTAGCTATTTTGAAGAGAGTATTTTGATAAATTTCTCTTAGATGTTATAACATACTGATTCAAGGAAATAAAAACTATCACGAAAGGGATGGGGATGGAGAATGAATTCACTTCAGGTAGCTGTGGAATTAGACAGAGGGAAACTGAAAGCTTAGGTGTGGGTGTTCAAAATATTTCCTGATACATCTTTGTAGTTCATTGTTGTGGTAAACTGCACACAGTCTTATTTACTGTTGGAGCCCAGAAGTTTGCTCCTCTGCGCAGGTCAGGGAGTCTCAGCCTATGGAAAAGAAGCTAGGAACACTGCATGCATTTCTAATGTAGAGAACTGTTAGTGTTCCACCAGGAGACACTTTGGGCTCTTCCCTGCACTATCTGAATAGAAAAAGAGGAAGAGAAGCTTTGCTCCATCTGCACAAAACCGGGACCTTATCTTAAGTTTGAGAGGATTAGGAGGTGACTGAAAACAAATGTGTTCCCGAGTTTGGATTTGCTTTAACAAGAACTATTTGCTGGCTTTGATGTTAAAAGTCTTTATTCAAAATTGGCTACATCTAGTACTAAGTTCAGAATGGAGATTTGTCAGTATAAGAGAGAAAAATTCCTTTTTGATGAAGTCAGTGAAATACAGTATTTGGGAGAATGGTTATGTTTGAAGGCCACTTGTTAATATTCTGTTGCCACAGTGACATCTGTTGGTAAGTGACTACTTCATGCTATTCTCGATTTCTGTTTGAAAGACATATTGAGCTTGATAAATAAATGGCAAGCAATAGGATATATTGGAACATATGAAGAAGCCATTTGGGGTAAAGTTAATTCGGCCTGAATTTGTTTTTCCAAAAGGGCCTGTCGCCCGCATTATGTATCTGCTTTGCCATGTCCCAAAGCGAAGTGTAAATGCCCTTAAGATAAGAATGTAACTTACCCCTCATTGGCATTTCCTTAAGGATAAACATTTCTCCCTAGGCTACGATTTGATTGCTGCAGTCATCCTTTGACCACCCAGCTCCAGACAACAGACCTGACACCAGCCACGTCCATCAAGACAGCAGATCTGCTCCCCCGCTGTATTCATCAATAGCTGTTCTGGCAGGGCAATCTGGCAGGGCTGATCTCGTGGCTATTTTAAAAGGGACATTGCAATCACATGTGGTACATGCTCTTTGATAGTATATAACCACTCTGTACACCCCACTTCTTTGGAGTGCTCCATTTCTTCGTGAAAGGACTCTCCCAGGTTATATGGTCCTCAAAGGTTGGCTCATAATAAACTCACCTCAGTTTTGATTTATAGATTGGTTATGGATTATTTGTGTCGACCTTTCTTGGCATAGTTGTGGCAGGATTTCAGAGAAACCCACTGGAGACAACCTGCAATCTACACTGAACTGGTTCTTGGTACCGCAGGGGCCCTTTGAGCCCCATCCGGATCATTGCATTCTTCAGGTGAACCTGGTGAGTTCTCATGAAACCTGGACCTCCTTATTTTAAGTTGACGGTCCAAGAGTTTATTTGAGCTGTTTTAAGGTCTTAAGACTAAAGGCTTTGAAGGGTACCGGTACATTTCCTAGGTAAAAAAAAAACCTAGGAGGAATTTTCTAGGCCAGGGGAGCTTAGGGGAAGCTTGGAGTAAACTGGGTTGGTTGTCCTTTTAATTTGGATTTAAAATTGGAAAGAATTATGTTTATAAGGTCTGAACAAATCTGCTTGATAGAGAAATGAGAGTCTGAACATGTTCAGCTCTGAAGAAAAGGGACATTGTTCCTTCCGACTGAAAAGGCATTTTTTTTGTGACTGAAAAGCCTCAGTAGGAGTGTCAGAGGTGAACCTCACGACGTGTAGTGGTCCTATAGGACGTTCCACTATCATTCACCTTAATTAATTATAGCTTTGCCCCGGGACGTGCACCTAAGTGTTGGTCACCCACACTCCCAACCCCGACAGTGGTCTTAAGACTGCCGGCGGGAGAAACTGAGACACATAAGAGAGTGATTCTGACATTCCTTTGGGGAGTAACACTCAAAGCAGCACACTTGTGACCCACTACACAGTTCCTAGAAGTTGTTCAGACTTTATAAAAAACAAACAAACAAACAGAACTAAAAGAAAATGGGAAGCCGTGCTTCAAAAGCCAGCTGGCTCCCGGAAGGACAACCCCCCCACTGGGACTGCAGCGGGTTTCATGTATAATACATACCGCAACAATGCTTGCAAATATTTAACTAAATGGGAAAGATTAACCAAGGATGACTTAGGTCGTAAATGGCCAAAATGGGGAAAGTTTGACTTCTGAAAACTACTGAATTTGCGTGCACAGGTTGAAAAAGCTGGCAATAAAACCAAAACAAAAGAAAGGGAAGTTTATGTGCTTGGCATTTAGAGGCTTCAAAGCGTAATAATGGTAAAATGACTTCCTTACAGGAGACTAACTGTAAATTGACAGAGACTCTTTCTGAATTAAAGAGAGATAAGAAGTCAAAAGCTGTCCACCCCCCTCACCTCCTCTACCTCCTCCACCGCCACCGCTTTCGGCACCTCAGAGCTCATCTCCTCCTCCTCCTGCACCTTTCCCTCCTCCTCCACCCCTAGAGAAAACAAGGAGTAACACTCAGGGGCAGATACTGAAAGACCTAAAGTTATAGTGGCTCCCTTTAAGGAGAAACCTGTTACTGGGAGAGGTGAGCCTGCTCTTGTGTATACTCTCTGGACTAGAACTGAACTTAAGAATTTGACAAAGGGCTTCCCAGACCCTTTGCAAGATCCTTTAGGGTTTGCTTGAGATTTTGACTTAATTGTTAGAACATATGCATCAGGATGTTCAGATTTACATCAGCTTGTGCATTTGCTGGTGTCTGAGAACAAAACAAATGAATGGATAAAAGAGGCAGATTGGAGACCCCCTGGAGGATTTCCATAGGCATGAGCCTCATGGCCTTAAGGAGTGTAGGGATATCGCTCAAAACTTACACAAAGCCATTCCAGTAATTTTTTCCAGGAAGATAGATGGTGCTAAATTCCAGTAATGTAAGCATAGACCCGAGGAATCTATCTTTGATTATTTTGAAAACAATAGGAGAAAACATATGAGAAAACAATTTGAAAACAGTGAGAAAACATTCAAACAGCACTCTGGGATGGCTCCTGAAAGTTTTGAGGATCATCAAAATGATTCAATTTTCAATTCAATTTTTTTAGAAGGATTAGATGAGGAATTAGCAAAGTTAGTTAAGAGACATGAACTGGATTTCACTTTAATGCATGCTAGTGTTCTTGTCACTATTACAGATAAACTATCTAAAATCTTCCAGAAAACAAAAAGGCCACTAAGCTTATGAGTATACAGCTACAACAGCTTAGTGACCCAACAAAAGCCAACCTTTTCAAATCTGACCAGAAACGAAATGACCTTGTCTGTTACTATTGCAAAAAGCCTGGTCATTTCAAACCACACTGCCGGAAACTCAAATGGGACTTAGGGCGTGACAGCAATAAACAGGAATTAGGCTGCTCAGAGGATCACTAGAGGGCATTTCCCCTCCTCCTCTCCCCTCACGAATGCCTTAGGGAAAATTGAGATAACTATTAGAGGGGAAACTTTAAAGGCCCTAGTAGATACCGGGGCTACCTTATCTGTCCTCAGCCCTACCCTTATTCATTGCCCTCTCCCTCGGAGTAAACAGACAGTTCAAATGGTAAGTGTTTCGAATTTTCCAATGCAGGTTTTTAAATCAGAACCAATCATTTTTCAATTAAGAACCATCACAGGAAAAAATGCATTTCTTCTGGTTAAATGTGCTCCAATTCATTTGATTGGACGAGATCTTTTAGAAGCATACAACGCCCATATTGCCTTTTCACAAAAGGGCAAAATGCTTCTGGATTCAGAAAATCGGGATGCTGACCAGAATGTAATTGCTGAAAGGTTGATGACTGTGAAATCAATGACTCAAATAGAAGAAGAGAAAACTGATGACCTGTTATTACAAGTGTCTAGATAATTATGGTCATCATCCTCTTCAGATATTGGGAAAATTAAATCAGCCACTCCTATTAAGGTGACTGTTGACAACTCTAAACCTCTACCTAATATTCGGCAATATCCACTTAAACCAGAAGCATTAAATGGGATGAGGCCTATCATTCAGGATTTTCTTGAAAAGAGACTTATATTTCCTTGTGCTAGTCCCTGTAATATACCTATCTTGCCTGTAAAAAAGCCGAATGGGAAAGGCGGGAGATTTGTTCAAGATCTGAGAGCTATAAATAATATCGTGATTCCCCGACATCCTGTGGATCCTAACCCACACACTTTGCTCTCAACCATTCCAACTAACAGCTGCTATTGCTCAGTCATTGATTTACGCAGTGCCTTCTTTAACATTCCCATGGAAAAGGATAGTCAATATCTTTTTGCCTTCACGTGGGAAGATCGCCAGGATACCAGGACAGTGTTGCCACAGGGCTAGACTGAAAGCCCCACTTATTTTTCCCGGATACTCAAGGCTGACTTAGTGAATACAGAATTCCCTAATGACTCCACTTTAATTCAATATGTGGATGATTTGTTCTTGTGTTCAAACACTAAGTTGGGTTCTCAGAAGGGCACAATTTATCTATTGCAACAGCTAGCATCTAAGGGGCATAAAGTGTCCAAGGACAAATTACATTTTTGCCTGCCTATTGTAAAATATCTAATACACTTGATATCTAAAGATGGACTGTTGATTGATTCTGAAAGGATTAAAAGAATCCTGGCTTTTACTCTCCCTAAGACAAAGAAACAGTTAAGAGGATTCCTAGGACTAACTGGATATTGCAGGAACTGGGTACCTAACATTTCACTTATTGCCCAGCCCTTACATATGTTACTAAGTCTGACCAGCCTGATTTAATTGAATGGACACCAGAAGGAGAGAAGGCAGTAACTACCTTCAAGTCTGTTTTGGCCCAAGTACCAGCCTTAGGACATCCTAATTACAGCTTGCCATTATTCCTCTTCCTACATGAAGATAAAGGAAATGCCTTAGGTATCTTAACTCAAAAACACGGAGGTCGACAGCGACCTATAGGGTATTATAGTCAGCAGTTAGATTCAGTGGCAAAAGGGCTTCCACCTTGCATTAGAGCCATTTCAGCAACAGCGTTCTTATGCAAGACCACTGAAGAAATAGTGATGGGGATTCCTTTGACTATCTTTCTTCTTCACTCAGTCAAATCTATCCTAAATTCTCATCACACTCAGGATTACTCTGTCAGCCGGCTAGCCTCCTATGAAGTTCTGTTGGTCTCTGCTCCTAATATTACCTTAGCTCGGTGTAATTATCTTAACCCTGCAACTTTACTTCCAGCATCACAAGAAGATGCCCACGAGTGTGTTTTATTAATTAATTATCTAATTACTCTTAGGAATGATTTGCAAGAAACTCCCATTGATAATGCTGATCTAATTTGGTTTACAGATGGATCTTACTCAAAGGATGAACAAGGCCATTATCAGGCTGGATAGGCAGTAACGTCCTCAGTAGACGTAATCGAGAGTTCTTATTTACCAGAGTTAAAGTCAGCACAGCAAGCTGAGTTAATTGCTTTAACTCGAGCTTGTCAATTGGCCAGAGACCAGGTAGCAAGTATCTACACGGACAGCCGTCATGCTTTCAGAGTAACACGTGATTTGGGAATGCTGTGGAAACAACGAGGACTTTTAACCTCTTCAGGTAAGCCTATAAAAAATGGGAAACAGGTTGCAGAATTATTAAATTCCATACAGCTACCGAGACAACTAATGACTATTAAAATGCCAGGGCATTCCCAATCTGATACTTTGGAAGCTACAGGAAACCAGCTTGCTGACGCAGCTGCTAAACAAGCAGCCTTGAAGGCTTGCCCTACCCAGCCTCGAGAATGCCTGCTGCTTCCTATTAATTCTGCTAACCCAGTAAAAGACTTCCTTCTACACGCCCAAGAAGTGGCCACGAGAGAAGAAAAAGTGATATGGTAGTCAAAAGGGGGAATTTTTCACACCACATCATAGATATGGTTTGGGCCCAATAGGAAATCCACAGTATCTGTTGGAGCACAATTTCCACTGCTCCAGCATATACACCAACTAACCCACTGGACACTTGAAAAGATGATTTTATGGTGAAAAAAATACTTTAAGAAACTTTTTCCCACAGTGGCCCATAAAGCTTATACTCCATGTGCTATATGCCCAAAATATAATCCAGGGAAACCACTTCATGGGTCACAAGGCCACTTTCACCTTCCTAAGAGACCCTTTGAGGTATGGTAATTGGAATTTGTCCAAATGCCACCATCTCAATGATATAAATACATCTTGGTAATGATCTGTATGGTGTCACATTGGGTTGAGGCCTTTCATTGCAGAAGAGCAATGGCTCTAACAATAGGAAAATTACTATTAGAATAATTCCTGTTTGGGGAATTCCTACTGAGTTACATAGTGACCGGGGAACTCATTTCACTGGACAAATAATTAAATCTATTTGTAATAGTTGACCAATAATGCAGCATTTCCACTGCGCTTACCATCCCCAACCCTCAGGATTGATGGAAAGAACTAATGGCACCATCAAAATTCAATTGGCAAAGCTTTCAGAAGCATTTAATCCCTCATGGCCAAATGCTCTTCTGCTTCTCAGTCTTAGATCTACGCCCTTTGGTAAACATCGACTGTCTCCTTTGGAAATAACAACTGAACGACCCATGCAATTTGACAAAGAAATGTGTGAACCAACTTTACTTAAAGGAGATATTTTACATTATTGTCAAGGTCTCATTGTGGCTCCTAAAAGAAATGAGAAATTGGTGGCTAATTCATTTCACACTAAGCTCCCGAGTGAAGAAAACCTTAAGGATCATGGAGTACAACCTGGAGATTTTGTTTATTGGAAAAGACATCTGAGAAATGACTCTTTGCAGCCCCGTTGGAAAGAACCATATCAGGTGCTTTTAACCAAGCCATGTGCTGCAAAATTTAAAGGCGTAGACTCATGGACTCACATTTCTCATTCATAAAAGTCTTCTCCACCTGAATGGACTTCAACTGTAGTCTCTGACACCTGACTTCAACTGACCAAGATGAACATTTCCAAACCAGGATGAGAAGAAGACAACATCTGTTGTAGACAGCTGTCCCAAGACTCTGGACCAGGCCTGTATTCCTAACTTTATATCTCTTCATGTAAACCCTCGTAATGTTTAAGCTTTATGTAATTGCTAAAATAATCAATATCTATATTGCCTTACCATTTTCCTACACCAATACTTTACCCTTCAACTTTATAAGATAGATTAGAACTTAATTACACAACCTTTTGTTAATCACCAAAAAGAAAATGCCATGTAAGGTTTTCCTAAAGCTATGTTTGTTTTTCCAATCTACATCTCAATGGACCTCTGATGACAATGTTTTTCTGCAATGGGCACATTCCTTTGCTACACATGAAAATCAGTCTACTTGTTGGTTATGTGGCCAACTTCCACTTTCTAAGACCCTTGGTGGGTCTTTCCCTTTCGAGGCACAGATTGGAAAGCTCTAAAGCAATTTATTGTGATACAAAGATCTAGTTCTAATGTTTGCAGTTCATCTGATTTTACTAATTATGATCCTGAAACATGGCCAATAACGCATACCATTAATAATACAGGTTATGGTTATTCTTTTTCTGTTACTCAAACCATCCGGTTATCTCAACAAATTGCAGATAAACAAAAGAAACAAGACATTACAATAAAAACTATGGAAGGTTTCACACAAATTTGGGATGGATATGTTTGGCTTACTTCTAGCCTTGGATCTTTAAACATACCGGCACCTTTATGTTGGGAACAGAGAAATCATTCCAAACAAAATCTACCAAATTACACTCAAAAGATGGGCTGGATACCCTCCTGAAGTCATGTCAGAATACTATTATACTTAAAAAACGTGATTGATTTAGAACAGACCGGTCTCGAAGACCAAGCTTGTATTGGACGGCTCCTAATTGAACTCAGTGGTTATGTGGAACAAACCTCTGGCCTTGGCTGCCACCAGGATGGCTAAGGTGCTGCACTCTGGGCTTCTTTTGGATACAGGGAAAGATTTGCCCAGAGCTAATATCTGTTGACAATCTGCCTCTCCTTAAGGCCAGATGGGCTCGTTCAGTATTTCACTAGTATGACCACCTAGCAGCTATATTTGCTCCTTCCTTGGGGCTAGAAGATGTCATATCACATATAGAGGCTCTGACAAAATTTACTCAAAAAGCCCTTAACGATAGTCAGGCAACAATAGTTTTATTAAATACTGAAATGTCTTTAATGAGAATAGCTGTGCTTCAAAAGAGAATGGCCTTAGATATTCTTACAGCATCCCAAGGTGGTACATGTGCGATCATTCAAACCGAATGCTGTGTTTTTATACCTGACCAGTCTTCCAATGTGTCATCTCTACTAAAGCACATGAAAAAACAGGTGAATGCCATAAGTGATCCTCCACCCAGCCTTGATTCGTTTGGTTGGCTCTGTCGGGAGAGAGGGAAAATCTCCCTCTGCCCGTTTCCTTAAGGTTCTTATGGCTGGCCAAATAATTAACAAGACAGGTTAGCCTGAGAAAGTAATACCAAGTTTAATAACATACATACATGGGAGAAACTCAGAAATGAGCAACTCGTCCTTCTGTCTAAGCTGCCCGCTTAAGTATTGCAGCTAAAGGCGAGGAAGGTGTTGGGGGTGGGTAGTGGTCTGGGACCTCAGAGGGCAAGAAGACAAATCACATGGAGATAGAAATGCAAATGTTTGCCTGACAACTCTTCTCAGAGTCATCTATAGATAATGTGGTCAGGGAGAGATAGAGTTTTTGATAAAAGGGGCTTGGTACCTTTCCTGTTGTAACCTCTATCCTACATTATCTTTACAGCCATCATGATAATAACTCCTTCCTGAAACAGATCTTTTGTTTTAAATTCTTTAGGCAGTTTGGGAGGGGAAACTCAAATATTCTTCCTGAGTTCTCTGAGTCCTTATTGTCTTCAGCTCGAAATAATCCACATACCAGAGTGGTGCCTCCTGGGGTAGCTTGCCCTGAACACCATCAGCTCCCTTCTGGTATTGGTTCCTTTTTTCGATCTGGGTTGCATGTCCTATTTCTATTAATTCTTGAAATTCTTGTACTAATCATAATATTCAAACTGATTGTTGTTTTCTTTACTCAGTGCTGTAAGACTGTCATGCAAAATAGAGTAATGATCGCTCAGCGACTTGAGAGGGCCGATCAATCTTATAACTTTGGACAAATTTCCTTTTCTGATAAGGACTATGCCTAAAATCTGATTTTAAACTAATCTTTCAAAAAAATGTTAAATTATTATCGTTGTTACCGTACTTGTTCTATAATTGTGCACAATGTACATAAGGGGATATATATATTTAAAAAAAAAGGCGCATATACAATCTTTGTGCAACAACCTAAAATTATCCAAAACCCATGAAATGCTTCCTCTGTTTATATATATATATACCTCTTTGCTTGTCCACAATATCCCACTAATTCCCCACAAGGTGGACAACTGGGCAAATAGATGAGATAAAAAAAGCCTGGTACCAAGGGACATGATAATCCCAGGGCAGACAGCAAGCACCCTGGTGCCAAGGGACAATATTTTGATAATCAATGCTTTCTATGGAACGATTATAGATCAAAAGGGGGAAAACCATCAATAAATGGCAAGCAATAGGATATATTGGAGCATATGAGGAAGCCATTTGGTGTAAAACTAATTGGGCCTGATCTTGTTTTTTGTTTCCGAAAGGGGCCTGTAGCTTCTGTTCATCCATTGTATATCCGCTTTAAACAATTAACGTTTCCCAAAGACAAAAGCAATGCCCTTAAAATGTAAATACAACATCCCCACATTGACATTTCCTTAAGGATAAGCATTTCTCCCTAGGCTAGGATTTGACTGCTGCGCTCATCCTGTGACAACCCAACTTAACACAACAGCCACGCCCATGGAGACAGCAGACCTGATACCCACAGTGTCCATCAATCCACGTGCCAACATGTCAATGTTGAGGCTATTGTAAAAGGGACATTGCAATCACATGTGGTACATGCTCTTTGATGGTATATAACCACTCTGTACACCCCACTTCTTTGGAGTGCTCCATTTCTTCGTGAAAGGATTCTTCTGGGATATATGGTCATCAAAGGTTGGCTCATAATAAGCTCACCCCAATTTGGTTTTATAGATTTTTTATGCAATATTTGCATCGACATTCTATTTGTCCCTGCAGTATCTAAACACAGTACCTGACACCTTGGAGGCATTCAGAAAATGTTTGATGAGTGAATAAGTATGTGGGAAACCACACTGGCTGGAGCAGAAGGTGCTTTTTGGGGAGTGGTAGAAAATTCGCTCACGTTCCTACCATAGTGGTTGAGGCTGTGGGCTTTGGACCAGTGTGTCTCGGCACCAATCCCAGTTATCCCACTTTTAACTGGGGAACCTGTGCAAAGTATTTACTCTCTGAGCCTTAGTTTCCTCATCTATAAAATGGGGCTACTGAGAACTCCTGTCTCATAGGGTTTTAGTGAGATTTAAATGCATTAACTTATGTATTTAGAAGAGCTCCTGGCGCATAGTAGGCATTAACATGTTAGCTGTTGTGTTATCGTTATTGCTCTTATATCTGAACAATACTCTGGTTTTGAAAAGATGCTTTCATAAAATAGTTGATCCTCATTATTTGTGGATTCCGTGTCTGCACACTTGCCTACTAGCTAAAATGTACTGGCAGCCCCCAAATCAACACTCACAGGGCTTTCATGTCCATTTGCAGATAAGCACAAAGTGGGTGAAAAATTTGATTCACTTGAAGTGCACGTTCCCAGCTGAGGGAAACATGGTGACTCTCTGCCTTGTTGTTTCAGCCCATACTGTAAACAAGTGTCCTTCCTGCAGTCCAGTTAGTGCCTCATTTGTTATCTTTTTGTGCCTTGTGTTAGTGACTTGCCTGTTTAATATGTCCCCCATGTGTAGTGCTGCAATGCTGCCTGGTGTTCCTCAGGGCAAGAGGCTGTGACGTGCCTTTACGGAGAAAGTATGTGTGTTCGACAACCTTCTTTTAGACACGAGGTACAGTGCTGTTAGTCTAAGTTCAATGTTAATATATCAACAATATATATTAAATAAGGTGACTTTAAAGAGAAACAGACAGAGAAAAAGATTACGTATTGATCAGTTGAAGAAAATGTGACTAAAGCTTGCAGGAACCTAACCCTGCATTTCCTGTAGGAGCAGTGGGTCATATTCACTGATTCAGTGTTCACAGTGACTTTATAGAATGTCACACTGTGCATAACGAGAACTGACTGTATCTTATGTAATCCTCACATACTCCCTTATAACAGGCAGGGTAGGGAACAGGGTGTCCACATTCTACGGGCTATTACAGACCTTATGAGCCAAGTAGAGAATTTAAAATGTCTTGTGTTCAGCATAAGAGCCATGAGTTTTTGAGCAAAGAAGATCTATGATGAACTGATGTTTAAGGAAAAATTACCTGGCAAGAGACTATAGTTTTGAGAGGAAGAGGGAGAAGTGAGCCAGAAAGAAGGACTAGCTGTTAAACTCTCCAAGTATTCCCATTGCTAGGTGAGGAGATTCACAGCTAAGGTGCTGATGTGATAAAGGAAAAGTTGCAGCCAAGGGATAAAATAATGGATTTGGTAACCATATATAGGGTATAAATTAGTCTGTGGTTCTCAAAGTAGGGTCCCTGAACCAGCAGCATCAGCATCACCTGGGAACTGGGCAGAAGTGCAAATTCTCTCGTGCTGCTGCAGAATTGCTGAACTGGAAATTCTAGGGTGGGGCCTGGCAACCTGGGTTTCAACAAGGTCTCCAGGTGCTTCTGGTACCCATCAAGTTTAAGAGCCAATGAAATAGAAAAATGATTCCAACATGTCACCATGCCCAGGTAAGCTGAAAGGCAGGGAGGTGGTATTTGTTTGGAGGATAAGACACATTTTAAATTTTAGGAAAAAGTATTTGAGTGTCTGTTTCATCGTGAGGATTCCAGAGATGCCATTTTAGCTCTCTGCATGTGAAGCTTTTTTTTCCACAATATGTTCTCCTTTAGAGAGACCTTGGTAAGTTATTTACCACTTACCACATGTTCTGAGAGTCCTTTATTTCTTGAAATCCCCTTTCAGACGTGAAAATGTACTTTATTTTTGTGCACAATCTCCTCTATTTAAAATCTAGAATTCTCTTCCTATAGGATCATGTGTGGCACATGCAGCCTTACTGTCAATTTGGAATGTCATTGGATTGTTCCAAAAGCTTAGAATGTTTTAGAATTTAGAACCTGATGAATAGAGAATTTATATGCTTCTGTGTAGGATTCATATTTTTCAGATGTCTAGAGGTATCCCAACTTGCCAGTAATGTGGCCTTAAAATTTAGCAGAACTTGAAATTCTGAATATAGTAGAAAATTAATTATATCTGTAATATTAACATTTACAAAATAAATGATCACAATGCTAACGTATCAATAAGCACTTTCTGTATTCTAGGCTCTGAAAGTATCTTGCTTACATAATAAACCTGATAAAGTTTCAAAGATGAGCCATTTAACTTTTCAGCAAAAGCTTGACTTGAGTGTATTTTGGCTTCCTTTATGACAATTTTAGCCTTAATGTCACAGTAGTGTTTTCTTTTTCTGGGAATCAACTAATCTTCTATTTGTTGAATACTTTAGTTTTTAATGATCACTTGTATTTTGTGATATGCACGTGTTCAAATAATCTATAAGAACTAACCGTTACCACCCACGTATAATATTATACAGGAATGGAAGAATTTAGGCTGACTTACTGTATATAATTGTTCAGCCAAAGAAGATGGCAGACTCTACCACATACAATGATTTAGGAGTTTGATGCAGTATCTTTAAATACAAATAATCTCAAAATTGCTAATACATAAAATATATTACTTACTGTGTTAACTAACCAAAATAATTAAATTTGTTATCTTTCCTCCCTTTCTACAAATGCACCCATTGTATAGATTCTGTACAAAGTTGCAAAGATCACTTTTTTCCTTTTCAAAATTTATTTATTTTAATTTTTAGTAGTGAGAACCTTAGTGTTGGGTAAACTGCTGCACAATTACTGGAAATGTTGAGAGATATTTTTCCCCCCAAAGCCGCAGTAGATAGTTTTATGCCATAGCTGCTCATCCTTCCAGTTGCTGTATGTGGGCCTCAACATGGCCGGAGAAGTGGTGTGTCATTGCGCACCCAGGATCCAAACTCAGGCCGCCAGCAGCGGACTGCATGCACTTATCCGCTAAGCCATGGGGCCGGCCCTGACAGAATTTTTGAAAAGTGTAAAAATCTAAAGATAATGAAAAGTTTATTTCTCCAATGTCAAGTCCCTTTAGGATCTGATAGGCCTCTGTCTAGTTGTGCCCTGAAGAGATGGAAGATTAAGTACCAGCACAGGACACAAGGGAACAGGCTGCCAACTTGAGGGCTTCCCATGAACCACAGAGTGCCTGGCAGACTCTTGGAGATTGAATCTGGGCTTTGTCCACGGGTGGGTCCTGAGAGGAGGATTTTGCTTAAATGATCAGAGAATAGACAACCTCTTTTCTTGATATTAAGTAATATTTACCATGTATATTTCTTTATAAATCTCTGAATAAAATAAAATTATAACCCGTATAGAAATCAACTCTTACTGACAAGCCCCACATCCTTCTCTAGAGAGCTCAACAGAAAATGTCTCAGCTGACTGTAAATTGCTCTTCTCTGAAAGCCAGCCAGCCCTTCATTGATAGCCCTGGATAAGGAAGGCCAGATACAATTCTTTGAAGATGTTGAGCTGAATTCAGAACGAAAAATCCTACCTCCAGTTGGCTCCCCTGTGAGAATGGATGGCCGGCTTTATTTCACAGGATGGGCAGTTGAGGTTTCAGATGAGCTTAATTGCTCTGTTCCCCAGGGATGGAAAAGGAAGATTGTGACATTGATTCAGTGCTCAGATTTTGCAGATAAAGATAGGGTCTTAGAGGGGAATAAAGATTTCAGCAAATTGGTTTTTTGTTCAAGAGAACAGATAGTCTCTCACTCCAACTTCTCTTCCTTGTTCTCTATCTGTAATATCGCTGTAAAAATGCTCTGTATAAAAATTTCAGTCTTGGGCCGGCCCCGTGGCTTAGTGGTTAAGTGTGCGCGATCTGCTACTGACAGCCCGGATTTGGATCCTGGGCGCACACCGACGCACTGCTTCTCCGGCCATGCTGAGGCCATGACCCACATACAGCAACTAGAAGGATGTGCAACTACGACATACAACTATCTATTGGGGCTTTGGGGAAAACAAGGAGGAAGATTGGCAATAGATGTTAACTCAGAACCAGTCTTCCTCAGCAAAAGGAGGAGGATTAGCGTGGGTGTTAGCTCAGGGTTGATCTTCCTCACACACACACACACAAATTTCAGTCTTTTCTTTGCATTCTGTTTATCATCTTTACAAATTCTTTGACTTCACCACCTTCTTGGCACCACAACGGTAGCCATTGAGATATAATTGTAGATTCAGTTTTGCAATTTCATCCTCTTATCTCTATTTCCTCTGCCATTTCTTGGTATTAGTTCTTATTGTATCTTATGCTTGAAAACATTTGAAGCTTACAGTGTGTATCAGTTCCTTATTTTCTAAAATTTTTATTATCCAAGTGCCCTCAACTATCATTTCTTTTAAAAAAGAAGTGAAATACATAACAGAAAAATACACTGTAATAAATTGACTACTTATAAAATTAAGTTCAACATGAAATACCTCCCCATTTAACAGAGACCATCTTTTATAATTCACCATGCTTTAGTTTGGGCAGGGTCAGTTTATCAATGATTTTGGATGTTTTAAACCACATGAGATAAATACAGTGTAAGGTAAAATTGTTAGTCTTGCAGAAGTTGTAGAATTTCGTGATGGGTAGAGAAGTTGATGGTGGAGAACCTGAATCATATGCAAAGTAGTTGATTAATTAACACCTGACAGAGCTTGTTAATTTGTTAAAGATGATAATAAGACATACATGTTGAAAAGATAACTTTGCATATCAGAGTATTGTCAGAGGCCACTGGGAAAATTCTTAATGTTCTCAAATACTACAAAATAATGACCATTTTTTCATAAAAGATGTCATACATGATGGCATCATATACTTTTGTCAGAAAATTTGCAATGAAGAAAATTAACACTTGAGTCATTTTAATTCTAACAATGTGTTCATGCTTACTATTAGGTTAAAAACACTTTTTAGAAATAAAGTGATAAATGATGTACTTGCATAATTTTTAATGTTTTTTAGGAAAAACTTTTTCACATTTAAAAAAATATTTATTTTATGCTGAATTTATTCCTGGGCCCAAAGACTTTTTTTAATTAACTAACACCAATTCTTTTCAAACTCTTTCAAAAAGTTGAAGAGGAGAGAATACTTCTAAAGTCATCCTATGGAGTTAAGACTACACTGATATCAAAGCCAAAGACACTAAGAGAAAAGAAAACTACAGGTCAATAGCTATCATGAATATTGATACGAAAATCCTCAATAAAATAGTAACAAACAAAATTCAGCAGCATATTAAAAGGATTATACATCACTTTTATGTGGGATTTATTTCTGGAATACAAGGAAGTTTCAATATATGAAAATGAATCAATGTAATTAACCACATTAACAGAATGAAGGAAAAAAAATGATCATCTCGATGGATGCAGAAAAAGTGTTTGACAAAACTAAACATGCTTTCATGTTAAAAACAATAAAAAGCCCTCAGAGTAAAAGGAAGCTATTTCAACATAATAAAAGCCATATAGAGAAATCCACAGAGAACATCATATTCAAGGGTGAAAGACTGAAAGCTTTTTCTCTAAGATCAGGAACAAGGCAAGAAGGCCCACTTCACAATTTCTATTCAACATGACATTAGAAGTTCTAGCCAAAGCAATTAGACAAGAAAAAGAAAGAAATAGCATCCAAATTGGAAAGGAAGAAGTAATATTATATTTGTCTAGGGGTTTCAGCATATAATATCTTATATGCTGAAACCCCTAAAAATTGCTCAAAAAATTGTTAGAACTAATAAATTCTGCACAGTAGTGGGACACAAAGTCAACATGCAAAAATCAGTTGTTCTTCTATACATTAATAATAAATAATCTGAAAAAGAAATTTTAAAACCTTACATTTTTATTTAAAATGGCATCAAAAAGAGTAAAATACTTAAGAGTCAACTTACTCACGGAGGTAAAAATTCAAATGAAATTTTTGCAATAATAGAAAAGTCTATACTAAAATTCATATGGACTCTCAAGGGACCCTGAATAGCCAAAACAATCTAGAAAATGAAGAACAAAGTTAGAGAACTCACACTTCCTGATTTCAAATCTTACTACAAAGTAATCAAAACAGCACAGTACTGGCATAAATACACACAATATACTAATGAAATAGTATAGAGATCCATGAAATAAATCTTTACATATATGGTCAAATGATTTTTGACAAGGGTGCAAAGAGCATTCATTGGAGAAAGGATAAGTTTTTCAACAAATGGTGCTGGAAAACTGGATACCCACATGCAAAAGAATGAGGTTGGACACTTACCTTACATCATATACAAAAATTAACTCAAAATGGATCAAAGATCTAAATGATAGAGTTGAAGCTATAAAATCCTTAGAAGAAAACACAGGGTAAAAGCTACATGTCATTGGGTTCAAATGCCATTGCCAATAATGCTTTCTTTAATATGACACCAAAGACATAAGAAACAACAACAAAAAAATAACAAATTGGACTTCATCAAAATGTAAAAGTTTTCTGTATCACAAGGTACTATCAACAGAGTAAAACGGCAACACACAGAATGGTTGAAAATATTTGCAAATCACATATCTGATAAGGGATTGATATCTAGAATATATAAAGAACTCCTACAACCCAGCAATAAAAAAAAACTCAATTTAAAAGTGCACAGAGGACTTGAATAGACTTTTCTCCAAAGAAGATATAAAATGGTCAGTAAACACATGAAAAGATGCTCCACATCACTAAATATCAGGAAAATGCAAAATCAAACCAAAATGAGATACATCTTCACACCCATTAGCATAGTTATTATCACAAAATCAAAAAATAACAAGTGTTGGCAAGGATGTTGAGAAATTGCGACCTTTGTGCAATGAGGGTGAGAATATAAAACTGTGGAAAACAGTATGGCAGTTCCTTCAAAAATTAAAAATAGAATTACGATATTATCTAGCAATTACACTTATGGGTTCTGAAATAATAGAAAATACATTTATCAGTCTCTGCCTCCAGTTCCTGGCAATGAGCTGCTCAAACCTTTGTAATTTCTTAAATGATAAGAACAATAGGAGCATCTCTTATTCTAATATATGTCTTTGACACCATCCCTTACACAGAGCCCCTAAAACCCTTGTAATTGCCTTTTTTTTTTTTGAGGAAGATCAGCCCTGAGATAACATCCGTGCTATTCCTCCTCTTTTTGCTGAGGAAGACCAGCTCTGAGCTAACATCTATTGCCAAGCCTCCTCCATTTTTTCCCCCAAAGTCCCAGTAGATAGTTGTATGTCATAGTTGCACATCCTTCTAGTGGCTGTATGTGGGATGTGGCCTCAGCATGGCCAGACAAGCGGTGCGTCGGTGCGCGCCCGGGATCCGAACCTGGGCTGGCAGCAGCGGAGCATGCGCACTTAACTGCTAAGCCACAGAGAAAGACCCCTTGTAATTTCCTAAGTGATATGAACACTAGGAGAATCTTTTGTTTTATTGAGGCAACTCTGGTTAGGCTCCTGGATGGCTCCTGGATGGTCACCAGAAAGACCAAGCCCTGATTAGAAGCTTGATATTTTTAGCCCTACCCCTTATCCTCCAGAGGGGGGAGAGGGGCCGGAAACTGAGTTAGTAATTGATCATGCCTATATGAGGGAGCTTCCATAAAAATCCCAATAGAAGGAGATTCAGAGAGCTTCCAGGTTGGCAATGACAAGGAGTGCCTGGACAGTGGTGAACCTGGAGATGGCATGAAAGCTCTGTGCCCCTTCTCACATACCTTTCCCTGTGCACCACTTCCATCGGCTGTTCTTGAGTTATATCCTTTTATATTAAACTGGTGATCTAGTAAACGTTTCTCTGAGTTTTGTGAGCCACTCTAGCAAATTAATCAAACCCAATGAGGAGGTTGTGGGAACCTCTGGTTTATAGCCAGTCAGTCAGAAGTACAAGTAACAGCCTGGGCTTCTAACTGGCATCTGAAGTTGAGGTGAGGTTGAGTGGGAGTGCAGTCTTATAGGACTGAGTCCTCAACCTGGGGAATCTCTGGGTTGACAGCATCAAATTGAGTTGAATTATCTGACAACCAGCTGGCATTCCAAGAATTGCTTTTTGGAGGTGTGGGGAACCCTCCCACGTGTGAAAAAATGAATCTCAGAACACCATTTGTGGACATACACCCAAAAGAATTGAATGCAGAGGTATAGACATATATGTACACCCATGTTCTTAACAGCATTATTCAAAATAACCAGAAGCTGGAAGAAAGCCAGGTGTCCATCAACGGATGAATTGACAAAAAAAAAGTGGTGTGTACAGACAGTGGAATACCATTCACCCTTAAAAAGGAAGAAATTCTAACACATGCTATGACATGGATGAACCTTGAGGACTTTATGCTAAGTGAAATAAAGCCATCCACAAAAGGAAAAATACTGTATGATTCCACTCATATAAGGTACTTAGAGTACTCAAATTCATAGGAATAGAAAGGAGAATGGTGGTTCCCAGGGGCAAGAGGGAGAGATAACAGGGAGTTGTTGCTTAATGGGCACAGAGTTTCAGTGAAATGTGAAAATAGTTCTGTGGATGGTTGGAAGTTATGGCTACACAATAATGTGAATGCACTGAATGTCACTGAACTGTACACTTAAAAATGGTTAAAATGGTCAGTTTTATGTTATGCATATTTTATGACCATTTAAAAAAATTAATTATTTTCAACAAATGAACAAACAGTAGCTACATGCAATAGCATGGATAAATATCCTAACCATAAGGCTGCATAAAAGAAATTATATTCAAAAGGCTATACATTTTTTAATTCCATTTATATAAAATACAAAAAAGAAACAAAACCGAGGTCTGGCTTCCAGGAATGGTGGAGTAGCTTGTTGAACTAATGCTCTAACAGATAACAATGATAAAATCTGCATAAAGTATTATGTATATTTATATAGAATCACGTATTTATATGTAGTACACATACAATAAATGTGTATATGTGTGTATGTATAAATCTCTTACAAAAGCAACCAGAAATGTGAGGGGGTCTTCCCTTAAATGATGGGAATTGCACCAGGAGATATTTGCAAGCTTGATTCTTTTGCCTCAAAGCATTCCAAAATCTGTACATGGCCCACATAGGGGAAAAACTACAGTCTTACTTGTAATGTTAGAGGATATATTTTGGGACAGACAGAGTAGCTGGAAAGTTAGGGGAGAAAATCTGGAAGGGAGGGAGACACAAAGAGGAAAATCTCAAAATATATATGTAAGTCTCCCCCACACACACACCCAATGGGCAGATCTTTGAACAACACACATGCAGTGTAGGCCACAGAGAGCCTAGTGTAAAAACAGCAATTGGTAGATGAAAGAACTGATCGAGGATTTCAGCTATGCCCACTGTAAAGGAGAGAAGATTGAAGTTTCAGTCTAGTCATGTTAACTCCCTGTTAGAAAAATAACAGCACTCTTCAAAGGAATGCAATAGAATCCAGAGTCTCTATAACTATCATTCATGGTTTCCAGTAGACAGTTTAAAAAATCATGAGATTTGAAGAGATAGGAAAATGTAATCCATATATGACCAAAAGCCGGCAGTAGAAACTCTCCCCAAGGTGTTGCAATTAGCAGACAAGGATAAGAAAGTAGCTATTATAAAGATGATCATGGTGGTAAAGAAAAATATTCTCATAATGAATGAACAGATGTGGAAACTCAGCAGAGAAGTGGAAATTACAAAAAAGAACCAAATAGGAAGATGAAATAAAAAAAATACTTTTGAGTTTACATGTACATTAGAGACAGTAGAAGAAACATGAAGATAGAGCAATATAAATTTTCCAGTCTGAACAAAAGAATGTAAAAATTTTGAAGAAAAATGAAGAGAACCTTACCTGTGAGATGATTGAGTTCCCAGCAGAGAGGAGAGAGACAGAAAAATTAAATGAGGCAGAAAGGCAAATCAATAAGTAATAGCATAAAATTTCCAAAATTTGGTTGAAAATCTAAAATTTTAGATGCAAGAAAGTCAGGAAACCCACAAAATAAAATACAAATTAAACCACACCTGGACACATGATCGTCAAGCTGCTAAAATCCAAAGATAAAACAAAAATCTTGAAAGCAGTCAGGGAAATCCATATATACAGGGGAAGACTACATACAGGGAGAAATAATGTGAATGATGGATGATATATTATCAAAAACAAAAGAGACAACTCAACAACAAAACGACATCTTTCAAGTGCAGAAAGAAAACCCAAAAGTCAACACAGGATTCTATATTTAGCAGATCTCACTTTCAAAGAGGAGGCTGAAGCCACAATAGTATTCCACACACCTAGTAGATGGCTAAAATAAAAAATAAAATTGCAAATACCAAATGCTGGTGAGGACAAGGAGCAACTAGAACTGGGAATGCAACATGATAGTTGCATTAGGAAAACGGTTTAACAGGTTCTTATGAAGTTAAACATACACTTATTATATGACTCAGATATCCCACTCCTAGGGATTTACTGAAGAAAATTGAAAACTAATGTTTAAAGAAAAATCTTTGTGTGAATCTTCATAGCCATTTTATTCACAATTGCCACAAGCTAGAAATAAACTAAATGTCCTTCATCAGGTGAATGGGGAAAGAAACTGTGGTGCATTGGGACATTAGAATACTACTTGGCAATAAAAAGGATAAACTCTTGATTTACACAACAACATGGATGAATCTTGGTTGCATTTCTCTAAGTGAAGGAAGCCCAATTCAAAAGGCTATGCAGTATATGATTTCATTTATATGACGTTCTAGAAAAGTCAGAATTACAGAGATGGAAAATGATCAGTGGTTGCCAAGGGATGGAATGGGGGAAGGGGTTGACTACAAACGGACAGTATGAGAGAATTTTGGGGGGTGAAAAAAACAGCTCTGTATGGTACTGTGGAGGTGGATACACGACCATAAAGTTGTCAAAACCCATAGAAGTGTACACCACAAGGAGTGAATTTTACTCTGCACATTTTAAAAATCAATCAGGATGCTGGGGAACACATATGGAATGCAGTGACAAATGAATCTCACTGTATTACAAGCATGTGACATAACCACACAGAAGGCGTGGGGATGAAAGGTCCTGACCTAAGTTACTTTGGAAAACAGTATGTTGATGGGATACTGTAAAACAAAAGTACTGGACACTGTAATCTAGGTGGTAAATTTTTTTTCATAAGGGTATGGGTTAGCAATTCTGAAACTAGTTGACACATTAGTAAATATATTGTAGCTAACTGGAGTGAAGTTTCTCACTGTTGGTGAAAGAAGTTAAAAATAAACAAAAGGAGAATGCTAGAATAAACTCTGTGGTGCTGGATAGGAGTTGGAAGTATCAGTATGAAACCATGTCTCTTCTAATATATCTATCCAGATAGATGGATAGATTGATAGGTTGGTAGATTGATAGATAGATGTGTCTACTTGAGTTTATATTCATACATACATTTCCAAACTCTGCTGAGAGGGTCTAGAAGCAGTGACATCCTAGTATCAATGAGCACACATAGCTCCCAGATCTTGGTTTCTAAATATCATTCTCCAATAAAAAGAACCAGGTTTTCTTGGAGAAATGGCTAATTCCAGGGCTGGACATGGAAAATAAAAGATGAGCCTGGATCATCTTGTAGTGCCAGAAAGTAGGAAAGTGATTTAAATAAAACACAGAAAATGATGAGGTGTGTCAAAAGGAATCAATCAGAAAGACTTCCCAATGGCTCAAGCTGGATAACTGTGAGCAACATAATAAATAATGGTAGCATTGGATCATTACACAGAGAATCAAATAAATATCCATGAGTCTATACTGACATAAAATAGATTAAATAAGAAAGGAAGAAAGAAAGAGGAGTAAAAAAGAAAGAGAGAAAGAAAGGAAGAAGGAAGAGAGAGGGAGGGAGGGAAACTTCCTCCCAGAATTCCAAATAATAAATGCGGCTGGATAGCATGAAATAGAAAATCGCCACTAGAACACCACAGTAATAATTATTGTGGGTAAGGCTGATGAATGCAAAAACTGTGGGTGAAACTTAAAGAAGAAACAGTACATTTGCAGAGCCTCAAATCATCTGCCTCCAAATACTTTACTTTTTTCTGTTAATTTCTTTAAAAGACCTATGACTATTTAAAACAAAAATTATAACACTGTATTGTGGGATTTATAACATGGGAAGATGTAAAATTTATGACAACAATAGCACAAAGGACAGACAGAGGTAAATGGACCCGTTCTGTAGCAAGTCTTCCGTATTTTACATTGATTAAACTGGTGCATTATTAAGTCTAGGTAGGCTGTGATCTGTTAAAGATGCATATTGTAATCTGGACCAACCACTAAAAAATGCAAAGGTGTGCCTCTTAAATGCTAATAAAAGAATTAAATAGCATACGAAAAGGATTTGTACAAGAATGTTCACAGGAGATGACCTGCACATCCCCAGGAGGAAGATGAGTGCACTGCGGGGCATCCACAGAGCAGAACGCCCACAGCCGTGCCGAGGAGCAAACGCTGACACACACATGCTGGGTGAGTCTCATCAACCTCATACCAAGGGAAGCAAGCTGAACAGAAAACAATACACGTGGCATGATTTCAGCCAAGATGAACCTAAGGTGAAAAAACCAGAACAGGAGTTGCCTCGGGGGAAGGAAAAATTTCCTAGGAAGGAACAGGAAGGGGTTTTCTGGGGGTGATGGAACTATCCTATTCTTAAAGGGGTGAAGGTTATATGGGCATGTTTATTTGCCAAAACTGTACGGTTGAGATTTGTGCCTTTCAGTGTGTGTACCTCTTACCCCACCGCCACACACAAAGGACTAAAAGAATAATAAAATGAGGTGGAATGGGATGGAGTGTGGATGAAACAAAAATGGCAAACGATTAGTAGTTGTTGAAGCTGGGTGACTGGCCTTCTGTGCTATTTTGTTTATTTTGTATATTGTTTAAATTGTTCTGTAATAAAACACTTGTATAAGAAGACAAACTCGATAAACAGTGTTCGCTGGTAAGATGTCAGTTACCTTTGGGGAGGAAGGAGGGAGAAAGGGATTGTTGGGGCCTGAGTGAAGCTGGTGCTAGTTCTTGGTCACACGAGTGTGTTCACTTTGTAATAATTCTTTGAGGTTTATATGGATGACTTCTGCATATATTTCTGTATGCGTTATACATCAATAAATATTTTAAATCCTGCATATTTGTACAAAGGTACTAACTCAATATCTCAGAATAACAGCAATGTTTTGTTTGAAAGTGGAACACGTTCACTCATGACATCATCAGATGGATTTTAATACTCCCAATTATCTATTAATGCCCTCACCCTTGCGTGGCCTGCCTGGGTTGTTCCATTTATGCCTCAATTTGGCAAGTGGCATGGCTTTGAGTTTTTATGATGAGTATGGGCCCTTCTGGTGGGTGGGTTCCAAGGGGAGGCTCTCTGCAGCGACCCTGACCACGGGGTCCTGAGGGAGGATCATGGCAGGCTGGAGGAATGGAGGGGATGGTAGGACAGGGGGCCTTAAAAGGCAAAATCCAGGATCCCATGCACCCAGTATTTCCATTTTAGATATTGAATTTACATTTCAAATACTGGCCAGGGAGCTTCCACCAGGGCTGCAAGCATCCTCAGCAACAACCAGGCAGGTGAGCCCCACTCCCACCTGAGTACTGGCCTCAAAGATGCAGCCCAACCACACTGCACATACTCTGGGGGATGCGCAGGGCATGGACAGTTGGCGTGGTATAGAGAAGAGGCGGGGTAGAAGGTGGGGTGTAGAAGCAGAGGGGCGTGGGCCATGGGTGGAGGGACAGTAGGGAGTTGGGTCCCCTAGCTGTGCATGCTGGGAGCATTTGTCTCTTAACCATTCCTGGCTGGGAACTTGCAGGACTGCAGGACTACAACTCCCAGGATGCTCGGGGCACGGGGTGGTGCCTAGCCCTGGGAGGAGGAGCAGGGCGGTGAAGGCTCTGCCGAGGGCCAAACCGCCATTGACTCAGGACTCTGGTCCTGCACCCGCTCCACGTGGACTGAGTAGCAGAGGGATGTGATGGGACGAGAGGTATCAGGGAGTTAGGAGGGTGTGGCGGCTTCATGGGCAGCCGAGGGCCTGCAGCGTGCAACTGCTTTTGTCCAAAGCTGAAGCCAGACTCTCGCCTCTTCCCCACCGCCTCCCTCCGTTGCTTGATTCCTCCTCCCACCTGCATGCCTGTGGGTCGTTCCACAGCCTCCTACCTAGTCCAGGGCCAGGTGCTTCTCCAAACTGCTTATGGGAAGGAACTGGTTTGACATCCCAGAAACTTTCCACTTTGCCTGCTGCCCTCTGCCTTCTCTAGCCAAAGTGCCATCATTTCATCAGCTTTTGGGAGACATTCGCCCTTGTGGCCCCTCTTGGAAGCACAACTTAAGAGCTTTGCAGGGTGGTAACATTGGTTGTTGCTTGCCTTTTTCGCAGATGTGGAAGTTGAGGCATCTATGAGGCTAATCAGTGGTTTCCCCAGGATCCGCTAAAGGCAGAGGAGAAGAACCCAATTCCCAGGCAAGTATCTAGTAGGCCATTTTCACTAACCCATTCCAGTGCAGAGGCCTCCGAAACAGCATCCTTAAGATGAGAATAGCTTAAGCATTTTGCCCTTTAGATTGATAGCCTAATGTCAGCTCAGGCCTGAGTGGCCAGTCTCTTAGGGACCTGGGTGGTGACTCTGATCCCTCAGGAAGAGATCGGTGGTCCAGCTTTGGGAGAGGCATGTTCATGGTAGACAGCACTTGGGCAGCATTTGAAACCCGTCAGCTTTAACATCTCTGCTTTGGATTCCTGTAATGTTCCTGGATAAACACGCCCAGGGATAGTCAGATGTACCGTATTCTTTAAAAATTGATTAGAGTAGTGAAAGGAACAGAGCATAAAGTATCCTGCTTATTTGCAAAAGATGAAATGCAAGCAAGACCTTCCTCTTAATTTTTTTCTGCTCATTCTCTTGGCTGCACTGTAAGCTTGAATGCAGAAAAAAAAACTTGAATTGCTATATTCTCTTTTCCTGAGATTGGTAAATTAACTTAAAAGTCTTATTGAAACCTGTGGAGGAATGATTAGCAGCTCTCATGATTCTTATGTCGTCCTTAAAAATCTGGTCGTTGATCTAAATGAGAAAAAGTCCTTGTTTATATTACACATCCCAATAGGTTACATTTCTGATACCTGAATGTGGGATATTATCAAACAACTGGAAAATCTGGTCATGGAAACTGGACCCTGTCACTTTGTCAAGAATTTGCCTCTTTATTAATTAATGACACATGAATTCTTTAACATTTTTATAAAGAGTGAATGAGAAACTCTGTAGTGTCTCTGAATGTGGCTTGACGGGGAAGTCTTGCTAGACCACATCCTCAGGTACTTCTCTAGTGTTCAATAGGCTCAGGTGATAGTCGGGGTGGTCAGGTCCAGCGCCAATCCCCCAGCCCCCAGTGTTCCATCCTACTCTGGCCTGTGACCTCTTCAGGGGGTTCTGATGACACTCGTCCACAAGTGTTGGAAGGAGACATTGTAACATGAGGATATTCCTCATCTTGAAACAAGAATTAATGGAGAGGAAAGTCTAGGGGTCTTTGTGCTCCGATGCACTGCTGTTGGGGTGTGGCTGCAGTGACCACTGTGCTCCCAGCAGTCCCCACAATGGCTGTCTCAGACATTTGATCTCCTGGCGCAACCACAGCAGCTGTTGAGAGAGCTGGGCGGTAGTCGTTGTTTAGTGTCTTCCATCAGATTTTGTGGCTCTGACCCTCCTCTGCTCACCTCCTTCTCATTCCTAACTGCTGCGTTGATTGCTTTGTAGTTGTTTGCTAGGAGTCACTGTGTGTAACTGGATTTCACAGTGTCTTTAGGGACCCACCCTCCCTACACGAGTCACTGTACAACAGCCACTTATCCTGTTGTAACCCATGTTCGTCCTCGCCAGTGGAGCTGTGAAGAACCCTGCTTACTCGGAGCTTCTCTCATTCTCATGCTGCTGGGGCTGCTTACGAAGCTGGGCATCTTGTCTTTGGTCTCATCAACATTATTCTTTTCATCGATTATTCTTAAATCAGATATGACTTTGTTAATAACGTGGACACTCGCTGTCACAGGCACTTTTATTTTTTTTTTGATTTTTATTGATATTTTAATGGTTTCTAACATTGTGAAATTTTGGGTTGTACATTTTTGTTTGTCCATCACCCCATATATGACTCCCTTCACCCCTTGTGCCCACCCCCCACCCCCACTGCCCGGGTAACCACAGTCCAGTTTTCTCTGTCCATGTGTTGGTTTATATTCCACATATGAGTGAGATCATACAGTGTTTGTCTTTCTCTTTCTGGCTTATTTCACTTAACATAATACGCTCCAGGCCCATCCATGTTGTTGCAAATGGGACGATTTTGTCTTTTTTTATGGCTGAGTAGTATTCCATTGTATATATATACCACATTTTCTTAATCCAATCGTCAGTCGAGGGACACTTAGGTTGCTTCCACTTCTTGGCTATGGTGAATAATGCTGCAATGAACATAGGGGTGCATAAGCCTCTTTGGATTGTTGATTTCAGGTGCGTTGGATAGATTCCCAGTAGTGGGATGGCTGGATCATAGGGCATCTCTATTTTTAATTCTTTGAGGAATCTCCATACCGTTTTCCATAGAGGCTGCACCAATTTGCATTCCCACCAGCTGTGTATGAGGGTTCCTCTTTCTCCACATCCTCTCCAACATTTGTTGTTTTTTGTCTTGGTGATTATAGCCATTCTAACGGGCGTGAGGTGGTATCTTAGTGTTGTTTTGATTTGCATTTCCCTGATGATTAGTGATGTTGAGCATCTTTTCATGTGCCTATTGGCCATCTGTATATCTTCCTTGGAGAAGTGTCTGTTCATTTCCTCTGCCCATTTTTTGATCGGGTTGTTTGTTTTTTTGTTGTTCAATTGTGTGAGTTCTTTATATATTATGGAGATCAACCCCTTGTCAGATGTATGTTTTGCAAATATTCTCTCCCAGCTGGTTGGTTGTTTGTTCATCTTGATTCTGATTTCATTTGTCTTATAAAAGCTCTTTAGTCTGATAAAGTCCCACTTGTTTATTTTTTCTTTAGTTTCCCTAGTCTGGGTAGGCATGTCATCCGAAAAGATTCCTTTAAACCCAATGTCAAATAGTGTGTTGCCTATATTTTCTTCTATGAGTTTTATAGTTTCAGGTCTCACCTTCAGGTCTTTGATCCATTTTGAGTTAATTTTTGTGAATGGCGATAGCACATGGTCCACTTTCATTCTTTTGCATGTGGCTGTCCAGTTTTCCCAACACCATTTATTGAAGAGACTTTCCTTTCTCCATTGCATGTCCTTAGCACCTTTGTCGAAAATTAGCTGTCCGTATATGTGTGGTTTTATTTCTGGGCTTTCAATTCTGTTCCATTGATCTGTGTGTCTGTTTCTGTACCAGTACCATGCTGTTTTGATTACTATTGCTTTGTAGTATGTTTTGAAGTCAGGAATTGTGATGCCTCCTGCTTTGTTCTTTTTCTTTAGGATTTCTTTAGCTATTCGGGGTCTTTTGTTGCCCCATATAAATTTTAGTATTCTTTTTTCTATTTCTGTGAAGAATGTCATTGGGATTCTGATTGGGATTGCATTGAATCTGTAGATTGCTTTAGGTAATATAGACATTTTAACTATGTTTATTCTTCCAATCCACGTGCATGGGGTATCTTTCCATTTCTTTATGTCATCGTAGATTTCCCTCAATAATGTCTTGTAGTTCTCATTGTATAGGTCCTTCACCTCCTTGGTAAGATTTATTCCTAGGTATTTTATTCTTTTTGATGCAATTGTAAATGGTATTATCTTTTTGAGCTCTCTTTCTGTTAGTTCATTATTAGCATATAGAAATGCAACTGATTTTTGTAGATTGATTTTGTACCCTGCAACTTTGCTGTAGTTGTTGATTGTTTCTAACAGTTTTCCAACAGATTCTTTAGGGTTTTCTATATATACAATCATGTCATCTGCAAATAGTGAGAGTTTCACTTCTTCGTTACCTATTTGGATTCCTTTTATTCCTTTTTCTTGCCTAATTGCTCTGGCCAAAACCTCCAGTACTATGTTGAACAGGAGTGGTGAGAGTGGGCAGCCCTGCCTCGTTCCTGTTCTCAGAGGAATGGCTTTCAGTCTTTCCCCGTTGAGTATGATGTTAGCTGTGGGTTTGTCATATATGGCCTTTATTATGTTGAGGTACTTTCCTTCTATTCCCATTTTATTGAGAGTTTTTATCATAAATGGATGTTGTATCTTGTCAAATGCCTTCTCTGCGTCTATTGAGATGATCATGTGGTTTTTATTCTTTGTTTTGTTGATGTGATGTATCACGTTGATTGATTTGCGGATGTTGAACCATCCCTGCGTCTCTGGTATAAATCCCACTTGATCATGGTGTATGATCTTTTTAATATATTGTTGTATTCAGTTTGCCAATATTTTGTTGAGGATTTTTGCATCAATGTTCATCAGCGATATTGGCCTGTAATTTTCTTTCTTTGTATTGTCTTTGTCTGGTTTCGGTATCAGGGTGATGTTGGCCTCATAGAATGATTCAGGAAGTGTTCCATCTTCCTCTATTTTTTGGAATAGTTTGAGGAGGATGGGTATTAAATCTTCTTTGAATGTTTGGTAAAATTCACTGGAGAAGCCATCTGGTCCTGGACTTTTATTTTTTGGGAGATTTTTGATTACTATTTCAATCTCTTTACTTGTGATTGGTCTATTCAGATTCTCCATTTCTTCTTGGTTCAATTTTGGGAGGTTGTATAAGTCTAAGAATTTATCCATTTCTTCTAGATTGTCCAATTTGTTGGCATATAATTTCTCATAGTATTCTCTTATAATCCTCTGTATTTCCATGGTATCCGTTGTAATTTCTCCTCTTTCATTTCTAATTTTATTTACTTGAGCCTTTTCTCTTTTTTTCTTAGTTAGCCTGGCTAAGGGTTTGTCTATTTTGTTTATCTTCTCGAAGAACCAACTCTTTGTTTCATTAATCCTTTCTACTGTTTTTTTGGTCTCAATATCATTTATTTCTGCTCTGATTTTTATTATTTCTCTCCTTCTGCTGGCTTTGGGCTTTGTTTGTTCTTCTTTTTCTAGTTCTGTTAGGTGTAATTTAAGGTTGCCTATTAGGGCTTTTTCTTGTTTGTTAAGGTGGGCTTGTATCGCTATGAGTTTCCCTCTCAGGACCGCTTTTGCTGCGTCCCATATGGTTTGATATGGCATGTTATCATTTTCGTTTGTTTCCAGATAGTTTTTGATTTCTCCTTTAATTTCATCAATGATCCATTGGTTGTTCAGTAGCATGTTGTTTAATCTCCACATTTTTGTCACTTTCCCAGTTTTTTTTTCCTGGTTCATTTCCAGTTTCATAGCCTTATGGTCTGAAAAGATGCTTGTTATGATTTCAATCTTCTTAAATTTATTGAGGCTTGCTTTGTTTCCCAACATATGGTCTATCCTAGAGAATGTTCCATGCGCGCTTGAGAAGAATGTGTAGTCAGCTGTTTTTGGGTGGAGTGCTCTGTATATGTCTACTAGGTCCATCTCGTCCAGTTTTTCATTTAAGTCTAATATTTCTTTATTAACTTTTTGTCTGGATGATCTATCCATTGCTGTAAGTGGGGTGTTAAGATCCCCTACTATTATTGTGTTGTTGTTGATTTCTCCTTTTAGGTTTGTTAATAGTTGTTTTATGTACATTGGTGCTCCTATGTTGGGTGCATATATATTTATAAGTGATATGTCTTCTTGATGGAGTGTCCCTTTTATTGTCACAGGCACTTTTATCTAATTTCCCCAACAGCTCTGTGAAGTAGGCCTGTGATCCCCATTTTACAGGGGGGACACTGAGGCTCAGAGAGATCGAGTAGCTTCCTTCACATAGTTTCTTGGTGCATTTTGAGTCTCCACCTGGAACTACGCCTCTCAGGTGTGTGCACTTAGCTGGTGTTCCACTTTGTCCCTCTCTGCCAGCCTCCCCAAAGGCACATGCCCCATCCTGAGTCCATTGTCTGCTTGATGGCAGTCACCCTGCACAAACAGGCCCTGGGCGGGGAGTGGACTAGCATGGCGTGTTCGTCCGTCCTACCCTGGGCAGATTCTAGGTTTATTGTGAGAGCTGGAGCAGTGGAAGATACTGACCATCACTCACTTGGAAGTTTTGTCATGTAGAAATATTCCACTGACTTTTTGCAGGTGTTATGTCTTCTTTGTCTTCATTGTTCCTCTGGGCTTTCTCCTACAGTCCATGCTGTGCAGTAACATATAGTACAGAGACTGGTGAACATAATACTGTTGGCCTGCACCAAACGGTCACATCACTCATTTTTCTAATTATGAAAGAAATACATACTGTAAAAAAAAGTCAAATTACACAGATCTATGTAGAGTAAAGTGAAACTTTCCCCTTCCATCCCCTTCCCTGCAAACTCACTCCTCTACTCGGAAGGAACTATTCAGAGGTTGCAGCTTATTCTTCTGGACATTTTCTATGAATTTATAAATACACATAAAGTTTTTTTTAATATAAATAAATTACATAACTACATCGTTTTGCAATTTGCTGTTTCCCAAACCATATATCATAGACGTCTCTCCTTATCAGTGTACGTCACTCTAACTTATCTCTTAAGAAGTTTTAAAGCTACTCCAAAGAACAGGATACCATGATCTGATTATTTCTTCTTTGATAGAGATGGGGTTATTTCCAGTTTCACTATTATACATAATGCGGCAGTAAGATCCTCGTATGGAATTTATTACACTGCTATTCAACTGCTCGATTTGCTTTGTTTCCTTTTAGTCAGAGACTATGATATATTTTTAACAATTTTATGAGAATTATTTTATAGGGAAATTAGTTTTATCTCTGAATCAAGACATTTATGGGGAAACTGGATTTCAAGGTCATCCATCTCTGTAATCTGGAGAAAAATCATGAAACTTCAAGGTATTATGCTTGCTCCATCACATTCTAACAATTCATGTTAACAATTTAAAGTTGAATGTTTTAATAGCCTCTACTCTCTTTGTTCAGAAGAAGGATGACTTTTTCTTGTCTTCAAAACTTCTGACTCCAGGGGCTCTCAATTGGGCTTCAGAGAGGATAAGATATTGGTGTTGTATCTGTTTCTCTTCAGCTGTAGGCTGCATCTTCTAAAGATGTTGAACATGGTCCAACCGATATATGTGATTTGGGTGAAAAATTCAAAGTAATGAACCCAAGATAGGAATCTATAAGTTTGGTTCTTAACAAAGAATTTCCTTTGATATCTTCAAGTCTCTGTGATTACTAGTAAAAACCACCTATGGATGAAGAGACGTGGTTCTGCTGGCAATGTCTGGCTTGAACATCCGTAGTTAAAGCTGCCACATACGTAGGTAGATTAGACTTGACCTCTCTACGACCTCTGCCCTTGGTCTTTGACCTGGGAAAAATAAGAATTTAAAAAAGCTGTTGTTGGGGTGGCCCTGTGGCTTATCTGTTAAGTGCGTTCGCTCCGCTGCTGGCGGCCCAGGTTCGGATCCCGGGCGCGCACCGACGCACTGCTTCTCTGGCCATGCTGAGGCCGTGTCGCACATACAGCAACTAGAAGGATGTGCAGCTATGACATACAACAATCTACTGGGGTTTTGGGGGTAAAAATAAATAAATGAAATTATTAAAAAATAAAAAAACAAACAAACAAAAAGCTGTTGTTACTAGCACTGAATGCTAGAAATGCCCATTAAAGATTGAGTGTGATTTGGTAAACCAAGGGAGTATAAGCAGAACAAAGTCTTTAATATCTATAAAATTTCAAAAAATTCTAATTTTTTCAAATATAACTCTATTTTTGCCACATGCAAACTATATTAATGAAATATCCTTCTGTCCATTTCTTACGTTGTTTCCATTGATTTGATGGATTTCTCCTCTAATCTGGATTCCAAGTGTGAAAGAACATCTTGGTCCTTCAAAGAAAAGAAGCCATTGAAATTTAATTTTCTTTTAGCTCGGCATCCTACAGGTTTGAGGAACAAATTATCATGTAATAATACAATGATTTTGAAATCTAATTGTTCATTAGAGGGGTGTAAGGGATGATTGAATGATGGTTCATCCCCATGGTCAGGGATATTGTACACATGGACGTGTAAACACGATTCAGGAAGCTGCTTCAGCCCCGTGACATCCCTGAGAACCACAGTGCAGGAGGATCTAGGGGCACAGCCATCTTCCTCGATCTCCTGGGTTACATGTAGATCCAGAGGTCTTGAGAGTGGCTTCAGAGCAGGTAACTTTTATCTATTTTTCCCCTTCCTTCTCTCCAGCTTATCTCAAACAGTCTTGAGTATCATGTTTTAAAGTAAGACCAATTATAGTTATTTACATGAGCTTCTTGTACATTATTTTAGAGTGATAATCAGGCATACCATTAAATATCAATTTAATCCATCTAATTAAATTTGTTGTACCTTTTAATGGATTAGAACACTAAAGTTAGTTCAGAGTTTGATATTCACCAAGTGTGTTAATCTGCTTAGAACTGCCATGTGCCTCACTCCTCTTATTAGTGTATCTTTGGCCCATCACAAGATTTTAATGAATAAAATCATCATAAATTAAGATAATGTACTGTCTTTTTGATGACCGGGAGGAACATGGGTCCATTTCGGAAATATGCTTCTCTGTCTTTGCTCCCCATGGGAAGTTTCTGGTCACTAGGTCTCCAGTGTCTTGCACAAGCCCTAGGTCTGTAATAGCTTGGTGCCTCTCCTTCTACTTGAGGTAGAAATAAAAGAGGTCAGAGAGACTTATTAAAGTTTTGGTTGCGTGAAGTCTTCTGTGAAGACCATCCATGCATATTGTTCTGGATAGCTCTCTGTTCCTAAGACTACTAGTTATTTTAAGGGCTTGTCAGGAACTGTGAAAGATCCGATGTTTTACCTTACCTGCAAACCAATAAGTTAGCCTACCATGGTCTTACAGATGCTGGCAAAAGTCACAAGACCCATGCGTCAGAGACAAAGGACTTAATGACACAGCAATAGCAGTGGCCAGAGTATCAGCATTTGCAGCGGTTCACGAAACCCCACTTCCTACAGGGTGATACACAGTGGACCAGGTGACATGCAGAGGGTTGCAAGAACTCAGAGCTTAAGGAACTCAAATCTTTGATAACAGGCAGGAAGTCTACTGACCTTTGCCCCGGGGAGGGGTGTTATTTTTATTATACTGGGCAGTAAGAAATAATGGCCTCAGAGGAGGCCAATATTTCTATCTTCCAAGGCTGACAGCTCCTTACACACATCCTTGACAAGATAACCTGGTTTTACTGGCTTTCAAAGATAAGCTTGAATGAGACTTGATCATCATTCAGTTCTTCTGTTTCCTTTATTGAGGTTGTGCAAATATGCTCTTTTCTCTGTAAAGTTCACTAACTTTATTCACATATAAGGAATGCTTTTGGTTTTATTAAGTTGAAATTTTCTTATTAGAGAAAATGATGAAACTATTATGGGTTGGATGTGAAAGTATGTTTTTCCAGGAAAAATGTGAAAGAAGATCGGTACTCACAGAACTTTGCCACAAGGAGCTGATAACAACTTAAATGATTTTAATTTGAATACTGTTTCGTACAACTTTTTTCCATCTTACTTCATCCTCTCTGCTTCCTGTAATTCCCATATGGGAATGGGGCAGTTTCAGAGATTAACTGAACTCATTTACAATATTCAAATGGTTTTGTCTGTTGTGGTTTTTTTATTGAGATAAAGTTGACAACATTAAATTAATTTCAGCGGTACAACATGATAATTCAATGTTTGTATATATGTTGAAATGATCACCACAATAAGTCCAGTTAACATCCGTCCCCATATAGAGTTACAAATATTTTCTTTTGTGATGGGGACATGACATATTTCAAGGTGCAGAAGAATCAACGATGATGTCATACTTTTCCATATACAGCTTGATGAATTTGGACATATGTATACACCCTTGAGACTGTCACCACCATCAAGGCCACAGACATATCCATCACCACCCAAAGTTTTCTCTCACCTCCTTTATTACTATTATTCTCTGGTAAGAACTCTTAATATCTACTCTGATAGCAAATGTAATGTATGCAATACAGTCTTGTTAGCTGTAGGCACTCTGCTGTATCCTAGATTTCCAGAACTTATTTATCTTGATAACTGAAACTTTGTATCTTTGAACATCAACTCCCCATTTCTCCATACCCCAAGCCCCTGGCAACCACCATTCTAACCTCTGCTTGTTTGAGTTAGACTATTTTAGATTCCACAAATAAGTGAATATTTGTCTTTCTCTGTCTGCCTTATTTCACTTAGCACAATGTTTTCTAGGTGCATTGATGTTGTCAAAAATAGCAGCAATTCCTTCTTTTTTCAAGGTTGACGAATATTCCATTTCTAAAGACTTTTATTTATTTATTTTTCCCCCCAAAGCCCCAGTAGATAGTTGTATGTTATAGCTGCACATACTTCTAGTTGCTGTATGTGGGATGTGGCCTCAGCATGGCCGGAGAAGCAGTACGTCCGGGTGCTCCTGGGATCAGAACCTGGGCCGCCAGCAGCGGAGCGTGCACACTTCACCGCTGAGCCACGGGGTCGGCCCTGAATATTCCATTTCTTTATCCATTCCTCCATCAGTGACGTTTAGGTTACTTCCATATCTTGGCTATTGTGAATTAGCTGCAATGAATATTAGAGGGCAGGTATCTCTTTGAGATCCTGACTTCAATTCCTGTGGGTGTATACCAGAAGTGGGATTGCTGGATCATATGCTAGTTTTCATTTTTGGAGGAACCTCCATACTGTTTTCCATAATGGCTGTACTAGTTTACATTCACACAAGGGTCCCTTTTCTCCACATCCTCACCAACATTTACCATCTTTAGTATTTTTTGATAATCGCCATCTTAACAGGTGTGAAGTGATAGGTCATTGTGGTTTTGATTTGTATTCCCTGATTAGTGATGCCGAACACCTTTCATACACCTATTTGCCACCTGTATGTCTTCACTGGAAAAAGTTTACTCTGGTCCCTTGCCCATTTTTTAAATTGATTTGTCTTTTTGTTTTTGAGCCAACACAAAAAAAGAACAAAATTTCCAGGCATTATGGGTGCTTCCCAGTTAATGCAGATGGCTTTGTATTTACAGTGGTACCAAAAGATCATGTTTCGTGTTTTTTCTTCAGCTTGTTATAAGACCAGCAGTAGTTGCGGCATGGCAGATAATCGGGATCACCTGAGTTTGGAGGTTTACAAAATAAATGAGTGGTATGGAATTTTTTATTATTCCAAGGAAATTATTGTGATCATAGTCCATGGAATCCAGGATTGATAGGTGTAGGAGGAGATTAAGGTGAGGATTGGTGATCTGGCATTTCTACTGATCTTGATGGACAGGTATCTACTGAATGATTGTTTGAATAAAAATATTAGAGACCAGGAATTTGTGGTGGGTGAATATGTCTTCTGAATTATTTACTTTTGAAAATAACAATTTGGATTATGTGAACGTCTGGGATATGGGAGTAAGTCACTAAAAAGGGGTGGTTGATAATATCACTATTGATTTAACTTCTATGAACACTAAGTGATCAATCGATTAAGCAAATGAGTAGTCAGAAAACACAGAAATCGTAGGATTTGGGATTTAGTAAAGAACTGGGGACTGAGTCTCCTGAAAGAGAGTGCCAGGATTTGTGAGGTTGAGAGTGACAAGGACAAGAAGAGAATAGAAACACACTCAAACAAGGAGGGCGTGTTAACAGGATGGAGGGGCGGAAATGATCTGGAGGAGCCTTGAGTTTTGACCTTGAGCTTTCTGTTTTTGATGCAAATCTGCCTGATGTCATCCCGGGACACAGGTCAGATCTAGCCCCAGTGGGTAGGGGGAGGGTGGAAGTACAAAACAGCCAGGATAATTGTCCTAAAAAGGTAGGCTTCCTTTATCATTTGACCCAATTTCATGATTTGTTTTTATAGGGTAAGAGGAAAAGAAGGATGATAGGCATGTCTTCATAGAGGAAGCAGTGTAACTGTGGGAACCAGTCCAAACCAAACCCTGGTTTAACCATCTCCATTCTTTTGAGGATGTCCAGTGACATATTCAAGAGGCCAGTTACTAGAATCCCATCCCATCCTGGCAATGAATGGTCTCTGAGAAGACAACTTGGACCAGCCCCACCAGATCTGCTGGCCCAAGAGACAGCAAGGACTCCAGGCCTGCAGCAGTGCAGGACGACTCGTAAGTCCTTTCAATCTTGTGAAAACGTTGCAAAAACATGCACCTAGTCACACAGGTGAATCCCTGCCAGCTGTGCTCGCAGGTGGTCTGCATTCCAGGTCCCATTCCCACTCCTGCTGGTCTTCAGATTTGGCAGAGATGATTCCAGGAACTGATCTGTGCATTCCACAGCTCCACTGTGGAGGTATCACGAAGGAGGAAAGGGCAGTGAAGAGCACAGGAGCGAGACTGGTGATAGCAATGATGGCGGACAGACTTGCTAGTGAGGCAGAGAAAGTGAGGGGCCAAGAAGTCCGTCCTGACAGCAGATGAAATGGAGCACGCACTTCAGTGAGGTCTCTTGGCAGCGTCCCTAATGTTTCCTTGCTTTGAGATCTTGAAATTTTAAAATATACCAATACTTTTCTTTTTTTAAACTCTGCTTCGAGACATAGAAAATATAGACAACAGTTTCTTTCTGAGGTGAGATGTTGAGTTTCAGGTGAGGAGAGAAAGATCTTCCTTTTTCATGCTGTTCTCTCCTTTTCCTTTACTATGTACATTATTTATTTATACTTTAAAGTCAGCAGCGAGTTATCAATGTCACGGGATGATTCAGTTTTTCCCCTCACAGTCACAGTAAAACCTACTAAAAGTGGATTCTTTTTTTTTTTTAATTTTTTTGTTTATTGCAGTATCATTGTATAAATTTCAGGTGTACATCATTATACTTCTATTTCTGCATAGATTACATAATGTTCACCACCCAAATACCAATTAGAACCCATCACCACACACATGTGCCGAACCATCACCCTCATCCTCCTCCCTCACCCCCTCAGCAACCACCAATCTGATCTCCGTCTCTATATGTTTGCTTATTGTTGTTACTATCTATTACTTAATGAAGGAAATCATACAGTATTTGACCTTCTCCCTCTGACTTATTTCACTTTACATAATACCCTCAATGTCCATCCATGTTGTCACAAATGGCTGGATTTCATCGTTTCTTATGGCTGAGTAGTATTCCATTGTGTATATATACCACATCTTCTTTATCCATTCGTCCCTTGATGGGCACTTAAGTTGCTTCCAAGTCTTGGCTATTGTGAATAACGCTGCAATGAACACAGGGGTGCATGTATCTTTACGCATTGGTGTTTTCAAGATCTTTGGATAAATACCCAGCAGTGGAATAGCTGGATCATATGGTAGTTCTATCCTTGATTTTTTGAGGAATCTCCATACTGTTTTCCATAGTGGCTGCACCAGTTTGCACTCCCACGAGCAGTGTATGAGAGTTCCCTTCTCTCCACATCCTTTACAACACATGTTTCTTGTCTTCTTAATTATAGCCATTCTGACGGGCATGAGGTGTTCTCTCATTGTAGTTTTGATTTGCATTTCCCTGATAGTTATTGATTTTGAACATCTTTTCATGTGTCTGTTGGCCATCTGTATATCTTCTTTGGAGAAATGTCTGTTTAGGTCTTTTGCCCATTTATTAATTGGGTTGGTAGTTTTTTGTTGTTGAGATGCATGAGTTCTTTATATATTTTGGAGATTAAGCCCTTATCAGACGTATGGTTTGCAAATATAAAGTAGATTATTCTTTTTGTATAATATTCCAATAGATTCCAAAATATTATTTCAAAAGCACTTTTGTGTCTATGTTCTCAAATTAGATATTTACTTCTAGGTCTCCATTTTTATGTTCCCTTCTGCATGCTAATTCATAGTTGCATCTAAGGAAATACCAGATTTCCCTCAGTTTTTTAGATCCATGTGTTGGAAATGTGATTCATGAAGATGGACATGGCAGTTGGGGGATCGTGCTATTATCAAGAGATCTTTTCAGCATCAGGGATCTGACTAGAACCCACTGCTTGTTGGGATTTAATTGTCTATTTGAGGCATCAAGCTTTCACTGTTGGCACTTCTCTTTCTCTTTGGAGGGAAAGTACGGCCTTCCCAGTCTTTCCATTACCAAATCACTTTCCTGGGTGGCTGTGCCATGTCAGGAAGGGCTTGGGATGCCGGGAACCAGGATTCATCCTCAGCTTCTGGCTGTCCTGACAAGGTTTCCCTGGCAGAGTGCAGCCTGTGTGTCTGGGTGACACTTGCACCCATCAGAAAGGAGGGGATAACTCACAAGTGTCAAGCGATTCATCTGCCCCTTGTCTTACAGGGTGTTCCCAAGGGATGAGGTTCAAAATGCCACTTGGTAACCCTTTGAAAGCTCCTAGTCATGGGGTGGGTTTTAAGTGCGAGCTCAGAGCAATGTCTGTTCACCACCAGATGGCAAGCATTTCAGTATTTTAATTGGTAAGGCTGTACTCATGCATGTCCATGGATGATCACTTCCGTGGTATTCCCTACTGTAGCCCCCCACACCCCTGTCATGCCTCATCTTTCAAAGCTCCAAACAGGGTTCATACCCCAGCAAGTGGTGGTAATGTAACCACAGCACAGGACTGGGGGAAAAAAACACAACCACCCAGGGGAGACATACTTTAAGTGTTCGGGCCCAATTGCCCCATTTGGACGAGTTGGTAACACTAACGCTTAGTGTGTAAACTGGAGGATTGTCCAAGACCATGGACCTCAGAATGACACGGGCTCAGAAGTCACCTTGGACAGCAAGGGACAGTGTGGGGTCACTCACTAGCCAGGATTATGGTCCCTTATACTGGCAAAGAAGAGCTCATCCGGGGTCCATCAGGCCAAGCGAGGGAGGAGGCTTGGGGCCTTCTGGGGAATTTCTGCCCTAAAGGGAATTGCATAAGGCAGGCAGGGGTGCTGAAAATCCTAGTTCACAGGGAGCAGTCATGTTTATGGAATGAGGCCCAGCAGTAGCCTTAAAAGTTGCATCACAAATCTTTCCTCATGGATACAAAACAAGCAGGAAAAGGAATTCAGAGTCCTGGACAAGGCTCCCAGGAGGATTCAAAGCTAGGTCAGGGGTGAACACGGAGCCCCTAGAGGGGCCTCAGGAGGGAGGTCCTTCCTGCTTTTAGTCCATTTGCAAGTGAGCTTCCTCGGGCCTTGTCCTCTCCACGTGCACGTTTTGATCTTTTTACATTGTTTTCTCCACTTAGAGCTGATGCAATTCCAGAGATTTAACTAGAAAACTACAGGTTCCTAAAATTCTCTCAAAATAAACCTCAACAAGAGAAGCAGAAAACGTTCTCTGTTCCTCCAGAATGTAGAAAGGCAGCCCCTGCCTGTGGCACGAATTGGTCCTGGGTAGTGCTGTTTTAAAAACACTCACATTTCAGTGGTTGTTGCTTTGCCTGTGAAAGTACCTTCAACATTTAAATCCCAAGAGAACGACGGGAGCGACGCGTCTGCCCCTGGAGGAGCTGAATAATACTGAAATGAAATGGTCTTCGGAATTAGGGGGACTTGAGAGTGTCCCCACTAGCCAGGGAAGGGGCTGGCCGTTCTCCCTTCTCCCACATACAATAAGCTGACGACCCAGAAGAGTTTTTGATTCAAGGAGAAATATGAGACACTGTGTCTCACTTACATGCCTACAAAAAGCGACAAAACCACACCACAACTCCCAGGCTGTAAAGGGCACAGTACTTTAATATAATATTCAAATATGGCATTTATTATTGACAACAAATAACTACTGTCCCTCCCCAATGGGTGAATAGGTGCTGGGGTAGAGATGTCAGGGAGCTGGGGTGGGGTCGTTCCTTCTCTCTTGGGCTTCAGGGGACCCCAGGGATCAGCTTACAATTCTCCCCTTCCCTTCAGGTGGGAGGAGATGGCCCAGTGCCTTGCAAGCATCCCAGCTGTGTCCCCACTGCTGAGGATGGTGCTGTGATCAGCCACTGGTACGGGGCTCGGTGTTGGGGCCTGGGGGTTGAGTAGAAGAGTTGGGTTATCTTTGGGGGTCTGCCTCAGAATCATGGACCCCCACCCTGTCCCCACTGCCCTGGGTATTCCAGACCCTGTGCTCAGTGCTGTCAGCCACCAATACCCCATTTGTCCCTGCCACGTGAGCGAACATTTAGTATCACCTACTTCACAGAGGAGGAAACGGAGTCTCAGGAAGCTGAAGAGAGTCACCCCAGTCACAGGACAGGTCAGTAGTGGAGTTGGGATCCCAGTGCCAGCTGTCCGACTCCCCAAGGGCACGCTTAGCCCGAAGCTTTACTGAACACCTATGAGTGAGTCACCCCGGCCCAGACACTCACTCACACCTGAACTTGATGATGGCGGGTTCTTCTAGACCTTGAGTATTCTGCAGTCTATATGGGTCTAGGGCTCTGGCTGGCAGGACAGGCTGTAGCTCCAGGAGAGAGAGGCACTTGTGAGCCTACCAGGACGTACACCTCAGGTGTCCTCCGACTGCCTGCCCAGCAGCTGGAGTCTGAGTGTCCCAGATGTGGCCACACGATAAAGCCTGGGGCTGAGTGGGGGTCCATGGAGACAGGTTTTCTGGACTGGTCAACAGCGAGAGTCCACCCCTGCCCTCACCCAACTCCTGCCCGGCCTCACCTGTCATTCTCATTGAGCAGCTCCATGTCCTGGAACCAGGCCCCATATCGCTCCTCAGTCTCTAGGTTGTAATTCTTTGCAGCCACCTGAAGCAGCAGGATCTCGCTCATGACTGGGTATTCCTGGGACCAGAGAGAAGCAGAGGATGCAGACAGGGTCTGTGTGGGGGATGCTGCAGGGGCCTTGTGGAATGTGAAGAGTGGGGCAGGGGACCAGTCCTGGGAACCCTCCTTCCCTCCAGTTCCATCCAGACTCTACCTGTTCTCAGAATGGGAATAATCAGCGCCTCCTCCAGGAAGTTTTCCTTGATGCCATCCTCCCCTCAACTCACCTGCCAATTGGATGGGTCTCCCACTTCTCTGTTATCAAACTCTTCCACTCAATGTAAGATACAGGGGCTGGAGCCAGGGACTGTTCTGCCCAGAGGGTCTCTGAATTCCTCCTCCTTCCCCTCCCCTGCAGGGAGTGCCACAGCTGCTCACCTCAGTCCTCTTCTCAAGGTTGATCTCCTTCCCCTGGGAGGCAGACAGGCAGAGTCCATCAGACAGAGCCCCCTAGCCTGACTAGACCCCTAGGCCCACCCCTTCTCATGTTGCACTACTGCCAGGTCCCCAGAGGGGGCCGCGCATGCAGAGAAAACAGGACTTGGACCTAGGGCGGGATCTGGGTTCCAGAGAAGGAGGACATGGTGGTGAGGCTGAGGGACCTGGCAGCACAACCCTCTCTGATGACAGACTTGGAGGCTGAGGCCTCAGGCAGAAGGGACTGCTCAGCCACTTATGTGCTGCCTGACTTGGAGGGGCCCGACTTCTCTCTCCCTCCATGGGCAGCATGAGAGGGAGAGGCTGAGTCCAGCTCAGATAAAACCTCATGCAGCTGTGCCATCAGGCAGCTCTGAGATTCCCCAGCCTGGGGAACTGGAATGGGTGTCTCAGGTGGAGCCTCTGTTCACTCATCCCTAAGATGGGCCTGATGCCCCAGCTCCCAGGGGTGGCTGCGAGGCTCTCAGGAGAGATGTCCCAAGTGCTGGGAGCTCAGAGCTCACTTCGGGGGCTCCCGATTCCCAAGGCTCAGGATTCTGGTCCTTCCTGCCTGGTCCTCAGGATCACCCACCTCGAGATAATCACCCATCACCAAGTAGACCATCAGCAGGTCACCGAGGAAAGTGCCAAATAGGGGATGACACTCTGTGACATCGGGCTGTGGGTGGGATGAGCCCTTGCTCTCAAGTCTGCCCCCTGCAGACCCTCCCCTGAAAAGTCCTCACCCTCAGCCTCCTGGCGCACCCCAGGGTTCCCACAGGGAGCAGCCTAGGACCCTTAGCAGCCTCCCTTCAATTCCTCCTTCCTTCACACCCCAAGAACACCACACTCCTCCTCCTCACCTCCCAGAGCCGGCTTCTGGCAAATCGCAGGGTATGCGGTCCCTGGCCCTCCCCACAACACACCCATCCTACACCAGATCTCACAGGCTCTCCTCCTGGTCACTTCTACTGGGGGATTCAGGCACTGTGGCAGCAAGAGGAAGGGCCCTCCTGTCTTGATTTGAGGCCTCCAGCTGGGAGGGCAGAGCCCTTACCCCTCAGGCACACTCACCTGCTGCTGCTGCTGCTTCTCCTGCACTCTCTGGGGGATGATTTGCGGGGGGGCAAACGTCGAGGACCCCTCCTGCCAGGTCAAGGACAATATCAGCGCGCCATCCTCTCCTCACCCCATTTCTCTCTGCACCACTGGCCTCCGACCCTGGACGTCTGACTCGAGTCAACTGGTTCCAATGCCACTCCATCCTCCAAGGTGTGATTCTAGAACAAGCTTAACTCCAACTCTCACTCTGAGTGTGAGCTTGGGCTTTCGGTCTGGCCTCCCCAAGCCTGTTTCCTCATCTGGAAGGTTTTAGAACTCCAGCTACCTCACAGGTTCCCCTGAGGACTCAGTGTCACATGACTGTCATCATTGTGCTCGCCCTCACCCCTCCAGGTGGAGCAGGCAGAAATCTCCCACATTCCTTTCCTCCCTCTTACCTCATCACCACCTTGTGAGGCCTGCAACTGAGGCTCAACTGGGGGAGGACTGGCCTACAAGTTCTCTCTCAGCCTTCAGAGTTCAGTTTGGACTGAGAGCCTGAGTTTCTTTATCTTGTTAGCCTGGGTACTCCCGTGCTTCTCTCCTCTATAGGGCTCCACATTGGGCAGCCCCACACACTGGTATTTGATTCCTCAGTTACAGGGATTCGACAGAGTGAGAGAGAGAGAGAGATGGAACATGAAAGAGGTATTAAGAGGAAGTGAGAGACATTTTTAGTTAAAATTTAGACAAGACATCCCATCACTCTGGCTGTTATTATGTTAAGAAGCCAGTTACGAACTACTTAGTGGTTCCACTGGGATGGCTATACCATGGGTAGGGCTTACTGAGTACCACTGTGGAGGTTGCCCATCTCATAGGCCAAGACAAGGCACTTGGGTCTCATTTTCCATTAAACAGGAAACAATTGAATGGTTTTATGCCGCAGGATGGCAGTATCCAAATTTCCATTAGTTTCAACCCCCTCATGATGATGACCTGAAAATGAGGCCAAGTTGGAAGCGACAGTTCCAATATCACATTGCTAGAACCCAGGCCTGCTTTGAGTGGTGTTCTGTGTTACCTGTCACCCTTTCTTGTTGTTCTTCCATCTCTAAGTTTGTGCCTTAGGTACATGTGACACCAGCCCACAAGGGTAATAGATATTATGTCATATACACCGGGTGACATCCCTAGGATGTAGATTCTAGCCTGATCCTCATGGTGCAGGTTTGGAGACTGGGGAGGATCTGAGAGGCACAGGGACTTTCTCAGGATGAAGAACTGGTAAGAAAAAGGAGGTCTGCATTCACCTCTCTCTCCTCAAAGCTAGGACCCGACTTAGGTTTCCAGGGAGCTGTGGCTAGGGCTGTGTAGGCTCCTTGTGTACAGTTCAGGAAATGACATGTGGGAGGAGGGTGAGCAGCCCAGGCGCAGGGGGCAGTTCTGGACAAGTCTGATTGAGGGAAGGGGCCCAGGTAAAAGAATCTTGAAAAATGACCTCACTTCCTTGGTCATAGACTTCAACAGATCTTAGAACTCTAGTAACCAGGCACCCACAGCCCCCCATCCAGCTCACTTGACTGGAGACAGTCAACAGGCAAAAATGTTTTGTCGTTGTATCCCAACTTTTGGAGGATCTGGGTTCAAAAAAGCCCAGAAAGGGAATCTTTTGGTTTTTGCCAACGTTGGCTCAGTCCTCATCCCAGACACCTCTGGGCGTCTGGCAGAAGGCAGTGAAGAGTAACACAGGGCAGCCCAGGAAAGGCTAGTGCAGGCCACAACACAACTGTGATCTCACCTGATCAGCCGCATACCCCTTGCCCCTCGTCGTGTGTGTGTGTGTGTGTCTGTGTGTGTTTGTGTGGAGGGAAGAAGGCAGGGCATGAGGGACAGGTCATTCCCAGGCAGAAGCTTGTTGTTAGGTGTCAGAAGCATGGTGGGTCTGTCATGTTCATAGCCCAGGTCATGGCTGGCAGCATGAGAAGGTGAGCTCCTCTACTCTTATGCTACCGAGCCATAGAGGTTTCATCTCCTTCCCTCTCTGACCACAGTTCTTTGCAGGGATGTCCCTCTGTGCCTGAACTGAGGAGCAGATTTTCTCTTGGTGGTCGACCCCAGTGGCAGTGTGCAGGCAGCCCCTGATTCCTTCTGGCCCATCTTCCGAGCAGTCTTTGCAGAACTCCAGTCAGGAAGTCGTTGAGGAGCTGCCCAATGGTTTCAACTCCACCAACTCACTAGAGAAGAGACAGGTGCACCAGGCCACAAAAGACCATCCAGTGCTGCTCCGAGATGAGAGAAGGAGCAGAGGGTCTCCACACTCAGGACCTTGAGATGACGAGGTTGGACCAGAACTAGGGCAGGATCAGACTGGGGCTGTCCCCTTTTCAAGCTAAAGTGGATGTACACGCAAGTCTCCTTGCCTGGTTTGGAGCTGAGCTGCCGTGACCCTCTTACTCTTGCCCGGTGTGAGCTTCCGGAGGCCACTGAGGCAGAGCAAGAGTGCAAAGGAGACTGCAGGCTGGCTCCATGGAAGGGAAGTGGGATATTTCCTGTGTTTAGAAGGACACATGGAAAGTCAGCTATGTGGGTGAATCTTTCTCTTTATTCCACTGCAGCGCCAGCTGCACAGCTCCAGCCAGTGGCAGAAGTAGAGCAGTGGGCAGTGGTGGAGGTAGAGCTGGCTACAGCTCCGTTGACATCACCCCTTCTAGCATTGGAGCCAGCGTCCCCTCCATCAGCAGTGTTGGAGCTGGAGCAAGGGCCAACATCGGCTCCAGCAGGAGTGGGAGTTGCTGAGCTGGAGTCAATTGGACCATCATTTCTAGTGGGAAGTCCATCTCCAACTGTGGCTGTTAAGGAGCTGTGAGAAGAAGCCCAACCTCACGGCCTTCCCTTCTAAGCTGGTCATGGAACAGTTGACCGTGATGGATGCGATGAGCAGCTGGGCTCTCAGGGCGGAGTGGAGCAGGCCTTCCTTCTGCCATCGTTGCCCCAGACCTGATCTGGACTCCTATGATCTGGGCCCAAATCCCGGCTCCACGCCTTGTCAACCATACGGCCTGGGCAACTTTCTGAACCCCCAAGCCTCTACTGTCCACCTCCAGATCATAGCGGTGGACATTAAGAGGACCTTCACAGAGTGGCTGTGCCGGCTCCATAAGGTAGAAGAGATGGAAAGCTGGACAGGGTCTAGCCCATCAGTGGCGGAGGGGAACTCACTGTGTGCAGCCAGGTCCACGCTGGCCCAACCCTCTGCTCAAGAGGCTCAACAGCCTCAGGAATTGTTAGACACCTGATGTATATTTCCTACATGGGAGACAGAAAAGGCCCGTGGTTGTAACTGCCATGGGGGAATGTACATCAGAATGGGCAGTGAAACCAGAGGGCTGATCAGGGTGGTGGAATATGCCCCCTTGGCATGAGCCGAGTTGAGCCACCGTCTGGAGCTTGGAGTTAGCCAGGACAGGCTGGGTGCAAATGCCCCTCTCCCTTCCCTGCCAGTATTGGGTCCTGGGTCATCCTGTGCTGGGTACCCTCGGTGGACAGAGAAGAAAACCCAGGGACTCTCATAAGGCTCAGACCACATCCTGAGCTTCCTGAGCTCCAGCTCTAAACTGTGATTCTTGTGTGGGGCTTTGGGTGCTATGGACACAGAACTGGGGTGTGGCAGAGCCAAGTGACACTCCCACTGTTCCCCAGGAACTCTTCTGGAAGGTTGTTCCCTCTCAGTGCCTGGGCTCCACCTGGGGCATGAAGAACAAGCCCGACAATGAGCACCTGGTACCCACCATCCAGGCCACTGTCGAGCACTCCAGAAGGGTGGCCAGCCTCGTCATCACCGCCTGCCTCGGGGATCTGAGCATGACGGCCCAGGACAGGGCGAGGGTGGTGGAGCACTGGATCCAGGTGGCCCAGGTGTGCTGTGGGAGGCCCTGTGGAGCACCTCTCTGGAGATTTGGGAACTGCCTCTCCACCTTTATCAGCTCCCAGCATTGAAGTGTGTGGTCTAAGCCCCTGCAAGTCCCTAGGCCCTTCCTACCAGGGGCCCGCTGACCTTGACTCCAGGTCCCAGTGGGAGGATGCTCACTTCCTACCTGGCTCCTTCCCTGGGTTGAGCTAAAATCCTCCTCCCTGTGAGTGTTACTCTTTGGGTCCTAAATGTGTCCTTCTGGGGCTCCCTGAGCATCAGTCTCATCCAGGAGGGGAGATTTAAATAGAAGGGGACTGAAGCTAGATCAAGTGGGGCTCCAGAACCCCATGTCACACCTCACTCTCTTCCCTTCCCCAAGAGTGTGAGCTCCTGAAGAACTTCTCCTCAACCCGCACTGTCATCTCTGTTCTGCAGAAAACCTCCACAAGCCACCTGAAGAACACATGGGGGAGGTTTCCTGGTGGGTAGGCCCCTCTCCATAGGAGGACCAAGATGGATGTGGGATCTCCTGTATGTCTGCCATTGGCACCTCAGTCAGCTGGGATCTCCTGGGAGGCAGCAAATGCTGGGGACATGATCTGGATCTCGGTGTGTTGTCTCTAAGACTTCTGGTGTCCTTAGTGCACCAGTTCTGCTTCAGGACTCAGTTTCCCTAAATGTTACGTACTGGGTTGAGCCACATTGGAGATTTCCAAGTGTTTATAGCAACAGAAGTCTATGCCCAGCTGAAACTCAAAGTGGTCAAAACAGAGCTGCTCTGTAGAGCTGGGGAGTGGAGACCCCACTGACCAACAGGAGAGCCGCCTCCAAGTCCCATCAGACCTTAGCACTCAGAGGAGCCCAGTGAGAACACTCCTCCAGGCAGGTTGAATCTCTTGGGTTGTCAAAGAAAAGGGATTTGCACTCAGACCCCTCACATTATCCCTAAATTTATCCTTCCCTCTTTCCCCTCCTCTCAGGGAGAGCTCTGAAAAACTGAAGGAGCTCTATAACCAAGACGAGTCCTTGAGCAGAGAACTGATGACCAAGGTAGAGTGGAGGCTGGGGGTCTGGAAAGAGAGGAGGGGGGAGAGGGTCAGGGGGCCTGGGCAGGCTGTGAGTTTGACAGTTTCTCACTTGAACTTTCTCGGAAACATTCCCGTCTATCTTGTCCAGGTTAACAAGCAGAGGGATTTGTTAGGCCCATTGGCCAGTGGGGTGACATTTTTGGACAGGAAGCCCTGGTCATGGGACACAGTGGTGTTGACTGGGCTGTTCCAGGAGGAGATGCTGAGCTGGTGCCATCAGCAGGTCTCTGGCTTCCATGCATGTCCATCTTGCTGGATGTAGCTTCTTCCAGGATGTTGGGTGATTGGGGTGCATTTAGCCCTCAGCCTAAACCTCTCCTCGGGAAGGGAGGCCCCTGCTGTTCCTTCTGTCTTCACCATGTCTCCAAGGGGAGGGAACCCTGCCTGCCACAGGGACGGGCATGGCAGAGGATTCTCATGGCCCAGGTGGACAAACAGGCTGCTCATCTTTGGGTCTGAATGGCTGGACCAGAGACAAATGTGTGTGCATTCTGGGACTCACCCCCGAACCCATAAAGCAGTCACTAGAGTCAACCACAGGAGTCTCACCTGAGTGCCTGGTTGTCAGTGACATATGCCCCCGGTGGTTTATGAGAAGCATCTAGGCAACTGATGGATTCTTAGTGGATGCTGCTGAAAGGACGTTAGGAGCTTCATGTAAACGAGGAAGCAAAGAGTGCTGTCACCCGCTTCCCTGTGGATCAGAGGTGGCACCTTGGGTGTTCAGTTCCTGAGTGGATAAAGAAAGAGTTCAGTGCAGGGGAATGTCGTGGGGGGTTCCTTGGGGAGGAGAAGGCTTTGGCACGGCCTCTGTCCCAGCCTGGGTCCAGAAACTCCATGGGACTGAGGCAGGCAGGAACCACTCAACAAGACTCCAAAGACACCCTGTCCTCTCCATCCACGGCTCGGCCCAGGGCCAAGCTTTGAGAGCTCAGAGGACAGGACTCTTGTCTGTGGTGGGGCTGGGGGTTAGGGGAGGGTGTTGGAACAGACCCTCTGGCTGGGAGGGGTAAGCAGCCTCTCTTCTATGGGTCCCTGAGCAACTCACTGTACCTGTTTGGGCCTCTGTCTCCTCATCAGAAAAGGGAGGGATGGTGACTGTGTGGTGCAGGCTTCACAGGGTGGTGATGAGATAAGGGGGAGGAAAGGAATGTGGGAGCTTTCTGCCTGCTCCACCTGGAGGGGTGAGGGTGAGCACAATGATGACAGTCATGTGACACTGAGTCCTCAGGAGAACCTGTGAAGTAGCTGGAGTTCTCACACCTTCCAGATGAGGAAACAGGCTTGGGGAGGTCCGGCCACAAACCCAAGCTCACACCCACAGTGAGAGTTGGAGTTAGACTTGTTCTAGAGTCACAAAACCTTGGAGGATGTAGTGGCATTGGTACCAGTTGCTTAGAGTCAGATGTCCAGGGTTGGAGGCCAGTGGTGCTGGAGAGAAATGGGGTGAAGGGAGTATGGCCTGCTGACGCTGTCCTTGACCCTGGCAGGAGGGGGCCTCCACGTTTGCTCCCCCGGAGATCATCCCTCAGAGAGTGCAGCAGAAGCAGCAGCAGCAGGTGAGTGTGCCTGAGGGGTAGGGGCTCTGTCCTCCCAGCTGGAGGCCTCACATCAAGAGAGGAGGGCCCTTCCTCTTGCTGCCGCAGTGCCTGAATCCCAAAATAGAAGTGACCAGGAGAAGGGCCTTGAAGAGCTGGTGCAGGATGGGTTTGTTGTGGGGAGGGCCAGGGACCGCACACCTTGTGATTTGCCAGAAGCCGGCCCTGGGAGGTGAGGAGGAGGAGTGTGGTGTTCTTGGGTGTGAAGGGAGGAGGAATTGAGGGGAGGCTGCTAAGGGTCCTAGGCTGCTCCCCGTGGGAAACTTGGGGTGGGCCAGGAGGCTGAGGGTGAGGACTTTTCAGAAGAAGGTCTGCCGGGGGCAGACTTGAGATAAAGGACTAATCCCACCCGCACCCTGGTGTCACAGGCTGTCATTCCCAATCTTCACAATTTCCTCGGTGACCTGCTGATGCTGCACCTGCTGATGGGTGATAATCTCGAGGTGGGTGAACCTGAGGACCAGACAGGGAGGACCAGAATCCTGACCCTTGGGATGCGGGACCCTGGAACTGAGCTCTGAGCTCTCAGCACTTTACACATCTCTCATGAGAGACTCGCAGCCGCCCCTGGGAGCTGGGGCATCAGGCCCATCTTAGGGATGAGTGAACAGAGGCTCCACCTGAGACACCCATTCCAGTTCCCCAGGCTGGGGAAGCTCAGAGCTGCCTGATGACACAGCTGCATGAGGTTTTATCTGAGCTGGACTCAGCCTCTCACTCTCGTGCTGCCCATGGAGGGAGAGAGAAGTCGGGCCCCTCCAAGTCAGGCAGCACATTAGTGGCTGAGCAGTCCCGTCTGCCTGAGGCCTCACCCTAAAAGTCTGTCATCAGAGTGGGTTGTGCTGCCACGTCCCTCAACCTCACCCCCATGTCCTCCTTCTCTGGAGCCCAGAGCCTGGCCTAGGTCCAAGTCCTGTTTTCTCTGCATGCGCGGCCCCCTCTGGGGACCTGGCAGTAGTGCAACATGAGAAGGGGTGGGCCTAGGGGTCTAGTCAGGCTAGGGGGCTCTGTCTGATGGACTCTGCCTGTCTGCCTCCCAGGGGAAGGAGATCAACCTTGAGAAGAGGACTGAAGTGAACAGTTGCAGCATCCCTGCAGGGGAGGGGAAGGAGGAGGAATTCAGAGACCCTCTGGGCAGAACAGTCCCTGGCTCCAGCCCCTGTATCTTACATTGAGAGGAAGTGTTTGATAACAGAGAAGTGGGAGACCCATCCAATTGGCAGGTGAGTTGAGGGGAGGATGGTATCATGGAAATAATCCTGGAGGAGGCGCTGATTATTCCCATTCTGCGAACAGGTAGAACCTGGATGGAACTGGAGGGAAGGAGGGTTCCCAGGACTGATCCCCTGCCCCACTCCTCACACCCCACAAGGCCCATGCAATATCCCCTACTCAGGCCCTGTCTGCATCTTCTCCTTCCCTCTGGTCCCAGGAATACCCAGTCATGAGGGAGATCCTGCTGCTCCAGGTGGCTGCAAAGAATTACAACCTAGAGCCTGAGGAGCGATTTGGGGCCTAGTTCCAGGACATGGAGCTGCTCAACGAGAATGATAGGTGAGGCCGGGCCGGAGTTGGGTGAGGGCAGGGGTGGACTCTCTCTGTTGGCCAGTCCACAGAGCCTGTCTCCGTGGTCCTCCGGTGAGCCCCAGGCCTTATTGCATGTTGACCTCTGGGACACCCAGACTCCTTCTGCTGGGCAGGCACCAGGGGGACACCTGACGTGTAGGTCCTGGTAGGCTCACAGGTGACTCTCTGTCCTGTAGCTACAGCCTGTCCTGCCAGCTGGAGTTCCAGACCTAGTTAGCCAGCAGAATACTCAAGGCCAAGAAGTTCCGGCCATCATCAAGGTCAGGGGTGAGTGAGTGTCTGGGCCGGGGTGACTGACTCCTAGGGGTTCTGTAAAGCTTTGGGTTAAGCGTGGCCTTTGGGAGTTGGACAGCTGGCACTGGGATCCCAGCTCCACTACTGAGCAGTCCTGTGACTAGGGTGACTCTCTTCAGCTTCCTGAGACTGTTTCCTCCTCTGTGAAATAGGTGATACTAAATGATCGCTCACGTGACAGGGATAAATGGGGTACTGGTGGCTGACAGCACTGAGCACAGACTCTGGAGCACCTAGGGCAGTGGGGACAGGGTGGAGGCCATGATTCTGAGGGAGGGCCCCCAAGATAACCCTACTCTTCTACTCAGTCCCCAGGCCCCAACACCGAGCCCCATACCAGTGGCCAATCACAACCCCATCTTCAGCAGCAGGGACACAGCTGGGAGGCTTGTGATGCACCAGGCTAGCTCCTCACACATGATGGGAAGGGGAGCATTGTAATCTGATCGCTGGGGTCCCTTGAAGCCCAAGAGAGAGGAGATGACCCCACCCCAGCTCCCTGATATCTCTACCCCAGCACCTATTCACCCATTGGGAAGGGACAATAATTATTTGTTGTAAATAATAAATGCCATATATGAATATTATATTAAAATCCTGTTCCCTTCACAGCCTGGGAGTTGTGGTGTGGTTCTGTCGCTTTCTGTAGGCATGTAAGTGAGACACAGAATCTCACATTTCTCCTTGAATCAAGAACTCTTCTGCGTCGCCAGCTTATTGTATGTGGGAGAAGGGAGAATAGCCAGCCCCTTCCCTGGCTAATGGGGACATTCCCAAGTCCCCCTAACTCCGAAGACCAGTTCATTTCAGTATCATTCAGCTCCTCCAGGAACAGACACGGCCCCCACCCTTTCTCTTGGGATTTAAATGTTGAAGGTACTTTCACAGGCAAAGCAACAACCACTGAAATGTGGGTGTCTTTAAAACAGCACTACCCAGGACCATGTCGTCCCATGGGCAGGGGCTGCCTTTCTACATTCTGGAGGAACAGGGAACGTTTTCTGCTTCTCTTGTTGAGATTTCTTTTGAGCAAATTTTAGGAACTTGTAGTTTTCTAGTTAAATCTCTGAAATTGCATCAGCTCTAATTGGGGAAAACAATGTAAAAAGATCAAAACGTACACGTGGAGAGGACAAGGCCCAAGGAAGGTCATTTGCAAATGGACTAAAGGCAGGCAGGACTTTCCCTCCTGAGGCCCCTCTAGGGGCTCCATGTTCACCCTTGAACTGGATTTGAATCCTGCTGGGATCCTTGTCCAGGACTCTGAATTCCTTTTCCTGCTTGTTCTGTATCCAGGAGGAAAGATTTGTGACGCAGCTTTTAAGGCTACTGCTGGGCCTCGTTCCATAAACATGACTGCTCCCTGTGAACTAGGATTTTCAGCACCCCTGCCTGCCTTATGCAATTCCCTTTAGGGCAGAAATTCCCTAGATGGCCCCCAGGCTCCTCCCTGGCTTGGCCTGATGGACCCCTGGTGAGCTCTACTTTTCCAGTATAAGGGACCATAATCCTGGCCAGTGAATGACCCCACACTGTCCTTTGTTGTCCAAGGTGACTTCTGAGCCTGTGTCGTTCTGAGGTCCATGGTCTTGGACAATCCTCCAGTTTACACACTAAGTGTTGGTGTTACCAACTCATCCAAATGGGGCAAATGGGCCCAAGCCCTGAAACTGTGTCACCCCTGGTGGTTGTCTTTTTTTCCCCAGTCCTGTGCTGTGGTTACATTACCACCACTTGCTGGGGTGTGAACCCTGTTTGGAGCTTTGAAAGATGAGACGTGACAGGGGTGTGGGTGGTTCCAGCAGGGAATGCCACGGAACTGATGATCCATAGACGTGCATGAGCACAGCCTTTCCAATTAAAATACTGAAATACTTCACCTCTGGCGGTGAACAGTCACTGCTCTGAGCTCAAACCGAGAACCCACCTCATGACTATGAGCTTTCAAAGGGTAACCAAGTGGCATTTTGAACCTCATCCCTTGGGAACGCCCTGTAAGACAAGGGCCAGATGAATCACTTGGCACTTGTGAGTTATCACCTCCTTTCTGATGGCTGCAAGTGTCACCTAGACACACAGGCTGGACTCTGCCAGGGAAGCCTTGTCAGGACAGCCAGAAGCTGAGGATGAATCCTGGTTCCCGGCATCCCAAGCCCTTCCTGACATGGCACAGCCACCCAGAAAAGTGATTTGGTAATGGAAAGACTGGGAAGGCCGTACTTTCCCTCCAAAGAGAAAGAAGTGCCAACAGTGAAAGCTTGATGCCTCAAATAGTCAATTAAATCCCAACAAGCAGTGGGTTGTTGTCAGATTCCTGATGCTGAAAAGATGTCTTTTGATAATAGCACGATCCGAAATAAGTCAGCAGCAGAAGGTCAAATACCGTATGATTTCCTTCACTAAGTAGTAGATAATAACAACAATAAACAAACACATAGAGACAGAGACTGGATTGGTGGTTAGCAGAGGGGAATGGGGGAGGGAGGAGGGCGAAAGGGATAATCCGGCACATGTGTGTGGTGATGGGTTGTAATTAGTATTTGGGTCGTGAACATGATGTAATCTATGCAGAAATAGAAGTATAATGATGTACACTTGAAATTTATACAATGTTATAAACCAATGTTACTGTAATAAACAAAAAATTAAAAAAATAAAAAGATAATTGCACGATCCCCCAACTGCCATGTCCATCTTCATGGATCAAATTAGCAACACATATGGATCCCAAAAACTGAGGGAAATCTGATATTTCCTTAGGTGCAACTTTGAATTAGCATGCAACAAAGAACATAAAAATGGAGACCTAGAAGTAAATATCTAATTTGAGAACATAGACATAAAAGTGCTTTTGAAATAATATTTTGGAATATTACACAAAAAGAATAATCCACTTTAAGTAGGTTTTACTGTGACTGTGAGGGGAAAAACTGAATCATCCCGTGACGTTGATAACTCGCTGCTGATTTTAAAGTACAAATAAATAATGTACATAGTAAAGGAAAATGAGCGAATGGCATGAAAAAGGAAGATCTCCTTGTTCTCTTCACCTGAAACCCAACCTCTCACCTCAGAAGGAAACTGATGTCTATATTTTCTATGTCATACAGTGGAGTTTAATAAAAGAAAAGTATTCATATGTTTTAAAATATCAAGAGCTCAAAGGAAGAAAACATTAGGAACGCTGCTAAAACACCTAACTGACATGACTGCTCCGTTTCATCTGCTATCATTACGTCCTTCTTGACCCCTTACTTTCTCTGCCTCGCTAGCAAGTCTGTCCGCCATCAGTGCTATCACCAATGTCTCTCCTGTGCTCTTCACTGCCCTGTCCTCCTTCCTGATGCCTTCCTCAGTCACCAGAAATTGTTGGCAGTGGAGCTGTGGAATTCCCAGGTCAGCTCCTGGAATCATCCTTGCCAAATCTGAAGACCGGCAGGAGTGGGCATGAGACCTGGAGTGCAGACCACCTGCGAGCACACCTGGCAGGGATTCACCTGTGTGACTAGGTGCAAGTTTTTGCAACGCTGTGGCAAGATTGAAAGGACTTACCAGTTGTCCTGCACTGCTGCAGACCTGGAGTCCTTGTGGTCTCTCGTGCCAGCAGACCTGGTGGGGCTGGTCCAAGGTGTCCTCCCAGAGAGCCGTCATTGCCAGGATGGGATGGGATTCTAGTAACCGGCCTCTTGAATATGTCACTGGACATCCTCAAAGGGATGAAGATGCTTAAACCAGGCTTTGGTTTGGACTGGTTCCCACAGTCACGCTGCTTCCTCTGTGAAAACGTGACTGTCATCCTTCTTTTCCTCTTACTCTACAAAAATAAATCATGAAATTGGGTCAAATGATAAAGGAAGCCTGCCATTTTAGGACAATTATCCTGGCTGTTTTGTACTTCCACCCTCCCTCTATCCTCTGGGGATAGATCTGACCTATGTCCTGGGATGTCATCAGGCAGATTTGCATCAAGAACAGAAAGCTCAAGGTCAAAGCTCAAGGCTTCTCCAGATCATTTCTCCTCCTCCATCCTGTTAACTCCTTCTTTGAGTGTGTTTCTATTCTCTTCTTGTCCTTGTCACTCTCAACCACACAAGTCCTGGCATTCCCTCTCAGGACAGTCGGTCCCTAGTCGTTTACTAAATCCCAAATCCTACCATTTCTGTGTTTTCTGACTACTCATTTGCTTAATCCATTGACCATTTGGTGTTTATAGCTCCTTTAGAAGTTAAATCAATAGTGACATTATCAACCACCCCGTTAGTGACTTTCTCCCATATCCCAGATGTTCACATAATCCAAATGGTGATGTTCAAAAGTAAATAATTCAGTAAACATTCGCCCACACAAATTCCTGATCTCTAATATTTTTATTCAAATACTCATACAGTAGATACCTGTCCCTCAAGATCAGAAGTAATGACAGATCACCAATCCTCACCTTAATTTCCTCCTACATCTATCAACACTAGATTCCATGGAGTATGATCTCAATAATTTCCTTGGAATAATAAAAAATTCCTTACCACTCATTTATGTTGTAAACCTCCAAACCCAGATGATTCTGATTATCTGCCATGCCGCAGCTACTGCTGGTCTTATAACAAGCTGAAGAAAAAGCACGAAACATGACCTTTTGGTACCACTGTAAATACAAAACCATCTGCATCAACTGGGAAGAACCCATAATTCCTGGAAATTTTGTTCTCTTTTTTTGTGTTTACTCAATAGGAAAAAGACAAATCAATTTTAAAAATGGGCAAGGGACCAGAAAAGACTTTATCCAATGAAGGCATACAAGTGGCCAACAGGTGTACAAAAAGGTGTTCGGCATCACTGATCATCAGGGAATGCAAATCAAAACCACTATGAGCTACCACTTCACACCTGTTAAGATGGCGATTATCAAAAAAACCTAAAGATGGCAAATGTTGGTGAGGATGTGGAGAAAAGGAACCCTTGTGGGAATGTAAACTAGTACAGCCATTATGGAAAACAGTATAGATGTTCCTCCAAAAATGAAAACTAGCATATGATCCAGCAATCCCACTACTGGTATCTACCCACAGGAATTGAAATCTGGGTCTCAAAGAGAGTACCTGCACTCTAATGTTCATTGCAGCTAATTCACAATAGCCAAGATACGGAAGTAACCTAAACATCACTGATGGATGAATAGATAAAGAAATGGAATATTAGTCAACCTTGAAAAAAGAAGGAATTGCTGCTATTTTTGACAACATGGATGGACCTAGAAGACAGAGAAAGACAAATACTCGCTTATATGTGGAATCTAAAATAGTCAAACTCATATAAGCAGAGGTTAGAATCGTGGTTGCCAAGGGCTGGGGGCATGGAGAAATGGGGAGCTGATGGTCAAAGGATACAAAGTTTCAGTTATCAAGATAAATAAGTTCTGGAGATCTAGGATACGGCATAGTGCCTACAGCTGACAAGACTATATTGCATATGTCACATTTGCTAATAGAGTAGATATTATGTTGTGTTCTTACCACAGAATAATAGTACAAAAGGAGATGAGCGAAAACTTTGGGACGTGATGGATATGTTTGTGGCCCTGATGGTTGTGACAGTCTCAAGGGTGTATACTTATGTCCAAATTCATCAAGCTGTATATGGAAAAGTATGACATCATCATTGATTCTTCTGCACCTTGAAACACGCCATGTCCTCGTCACAAGAGAAAAATATTTGTAACTATGTACGGGGAGGGATGTTAACTGGACGTATTGTGATCATTTCAACATATATACAAATATTGAATCATTACATTGTACCCCTGAAACTAATATAATGTTGTATGTCAACTTTACCTCAATTAAAAAAACACAACAGACAAAACCATTTTAATGTTGTAAATGAGTTCAGTGAATCCCTGAAACTGCCCCATTCCCATATGAGAGCTACAGGAAGCAGAGAGGATGAAGTAAGATGGAAGAAATTTGTACAAAACAGTATTCAAATTAAAATCATTTAAGTTGCTATCAGTTCCTTGTGGCAAATTTCTATGAGCACTGATCTTTCACATTTTTCTTGGAAAAGCATACCTTCAGATCCAATCCATAATTGTTTCCTCATTTTCTCTAATAAGAAAATTTCAACTTAATAAATAAAACCAAAAGCATCCCTTATGTATGAATAAAGTTAGTGAACTTTACAGAGAAAAGAGCATATTTGCACAATCTCAATAAAGGAAACAGAAGAGCTGAATGATGATTCATTCAAGTTTATCTTTGAAACCCAGTAAAACCAGGTTATCTTTTCAAGGATGTGTGTAGAACTGTCAGCCTTGGAAAATAGAAATAGTGGCCTCCTCTGGAGCAAAGGGCAGGCTTGCTTACTGCCCAGTATAATAAAAATAACACACACCCCCGAGGCAAACGTCAGCAGACTTCCTGCCCGTTATCAAAGATTTGAGTTTCTTAAGCTCTGAGCTCTTGCAACTCTCTGTGTCTCACCTGGCCCACTGTGTATCACCCTGTAGGAAGTGGGATTTAGTGAACCGGTGCAAATGCTGATACTCTGGTCACTGCTATTGTTGTGTCATTAAGTCCTTTGTCTCTTACGCATGGGTCTCGTGTTTTTTGCCAGCATCTGTAAGACCATGGTAGGCTAACTTATTGGTTTGCAGGTAAGGTAAAATATCAGACCTTTCACAGTTCCCGACAAACCCTTAAAGTAACTAGTAGTCTTAGGCACAGAGAGCTATCCAGAACAATATGCATGGATGGTCTCCATAGAAGACATTACAAGTCTCCAAAACTACAGTAAGTCTCTCTGACCTCTTTTATTTCTACCCCAAGTAGAAGGAGAGGCACCAAGCTATTATAGACCTAGGGCTTGTGCAAGCCACTGGAGACCTAGTGACCAGAAGCTTTCCGTGGGGAACAAAGACAGACGGGCATATTTTCAAAATGGACCCATGTGCCTCCTGGTCATCAAAAAGACAGTACATTATCTTAATTTATGATGATTTGATTAATTAAAATCTTGTGTTGGGTCAAATAGACCCTTTTTTTTTTTTAATTTTTGTTTATTGCAGTAACATTGGTTTATAACATTGTATAAATTTCAAGTGTACATCGTTTATACTTCTATTTCTGCATAGATTACATCATGTTCACCACTCAAATACCAATTACAACCCATCACCACACACATGTGCCGAATTATCTCTTTCACCCTCCTCCCTCCCTCCATCCCCTCTGGTAACCACCAATGCAATCTCTGTCTCCATGTGTTTGTTTATTGTTGTTTTATCTACTACTTAATGAAAGAAATCATGTGGTATTTGACCTTCTCCCTCTGACTTATTTCACTTTGCATAATTCCCTCAATGTCCATCCATGTTGTCACAGATGGCTGGATTTCATCGTTTCTTATGGCTGAGTAGTATTCCATTGTGTATATATACCACATCTTCTTTATCCATTCGTCCCTTGACGGGCATGAGGTGATATCTCATGCTAGTTTTGATTTGCATTTCCCTGATAGTTAATGTGTCTGTTGGCCATCTGTATATCTTCTTTGGAGAAATGTCTGTTCAGGTCTTTTGCCCATTTTTTAATTGGGTTGGTAGTTTTGTTGTTGAGATGCATGTGTTCTTTATATATTTTGGAGATTAACCCCTTATCAGATGTATGGTTTGCAAATATCTTCTCCCAATTGTTAGGTTGTCTTTTCGTTTTGTTGATGGTTTTCTTTGTTGTGCAGAAGCTTTTAGTTTGATGTAGTCCCATTTGTTTAATTTTTCTATTGTTTCTCTTGCCCGGTCAGACATGGTGTTTGAAAATATGTTGCTAAGAACAATGTCGAAGAGCGTACTGTCTATGTTTTCTTCTAGAATTTTCACAGTTTCAAGTCTTACATTCAAGTCTTTAACGCATTTGGAGTTAATTTTTGTGTATGGTGTAAGGTAAGGGTCTACTATCATTTTTTTTCATGTGGCTGTCCAGTTTTCCCAACACCGTTTGTTGAAGAGATTTTCTTTTCTCCATTGTATGTTCTTGGCTCCTTTGTCAAGGATTAGCTGTCCATAGATGTGTGGGTTTATTTCTGGAGAGAAGGAAGGGGAGAAATAGATAAAAGTTAGCTGCTCTGAAGCCACTCTTAAGACCCCTGGATCTATATGTAACCCAGGAGATAGAGGCAGACGGCTGTGTGCCTAGATCCTCCTGCACTGTGGTTCTCAGGGATGTCACAGGGCTGAAGCAGCTTCCTGAATCATGTTTACACGTCCATGTGTACAATACCCCTGACCATGGGGGTGAACCACTATTCAATCATCCCTTACACACCTCTAATTAACAATTAGATTTCAAAATCGTTGTATCATTACATGATAATTTATTCCTCAAACCTCTAGGATGCCAAGCTAAAAGAAAATCAAATTTCAATGGCTTATTTTCTTTGAAGGACCAAGATGTTCTTTCACACTTGGAATATGGATTAGAGGAAAAATCCATCAAATCAATGGAAACAAGTTAAGAAATGGACAGAGGGATATTTCATTCATATATACACAGTTTGCACTGTGGCAAAAATAGAGTTATATTTTTAAAAATTAGAAGTTTTTTAAATTTTATAGATATTAAAGTCTTTGTTCTGTTTGTACTGTCTTTGGTTTACCAAATCAAACTCACTCTTTCATGGGCATTTCTAGCATTGAGTGTCAATAACAGCAGCTTTTTTAAATTCTTATTTTTCCCATGTCAATGAACAAGGGCAGAGGTCATTGAGAGGTCAAGTCTAATCTACCTACAGATTTGGCAGCCTTAACTATGGATGTTCAAGTCAGACATTGCCAGCAGAGCCACATCTCATCACCCACAGGTGATTTTTTACTAGTAATCACAGATACTTGAGGATATAAAAGGAAATTCTTTATTAAGAACCAAACTTATAGATTCCTATCTTGGGTTCATTACTTTGATTTTTTGACCCAAATCACATACATCGATTAGACCATGTTAAATTCTATGATCTTTAGAAGATGCAGCCTACAGCTGAAGAGAAATAGATACAACAGCAATATCTTATCCTCTCTGAAGTCCAACGGAGAGTCCCTGGATTCAAAAGTTTTCAAGACAAGAAAAAGTCATCCTTCTTCTGAACAGAGAGAGTAGAGGCTAGTCAAACATTCAACTTTAAATTGTTAACGTGGGGGACGGCCCAGTGGCTTAGTGGTTAAGTGTGCACGCTCTGCTACTGGCGGCCTGGGTTCAGATCCTGGGCGTGACCTGACGCACCGATACTCCAGCCATGCTGAGGCCGTGTCCCACAAACAGCAACTAGAAGGATGTGCAACTATGACATACAACTATCTACTGGGGCTTTGGGGAAATAAAAGGAGGAGGATTGGCAATAGATGTTAGCTCAAAGCCGGTCTTCCTTAGCAAAAAGAGGAGGATTATCATGGATGTTAACTCAGTGCTGATCTTCCTAACAAAAATAATAAATAAATAAATAAATAAATTGTTAACATGACTTGTTAGAATGTGACGGAGCAAGCATAATACATTCTAAGTTTCATGATTTTTCTCCAGAATACTGAGATGAATTACCTTGAATGCCAGTTTACCCATAAATGTCTTTATTCAGTGATAAAATTAATTTCCCTATAAATTAATTCCCATAAAAATGTTGAAAATATCATAGTCTCTGACTAAATGGAAACAAAACAAATTGAGCAGTTGAATAGCAGTGTAATAAATTCCATACAAGGATCTGACTGCAGCATTATGTATAATAGTGAAACTGGATGTAATCCCAACTCTATCAAAGAAGAAATAAACAGATCATCGTATTCCTGTTCTTTGCAATACCTCTAAAACATATAAAAAGCTAAGTTAGAGTGACATGCACTGATAAGGAGAGACATTTATGATATATGGTGTGAGAAACAGCAAATTGCAAAACGATATAGTTATGTAATTTATTTTAAAATAACTTTGTGTATTTATAAATTCATAGGAAATGTCCAGAAGAATAAGCCACAACCTCTTTACAATAGTTCCTTCCGACTAGCAGAGTGAGTTTTAGGGAAGGGGATGGAAGGGGAAGGTTTCACTTTACTCTACATAGATCTGTGTAATTTGACCTTTTTAATAGTATGTATTTCTTTCATATTTAGAAAAATGAGTGATGTGACCATTTGGTGCAGGGCAACAGTATGATGTTCACCAGTCTCTGTACTGTATGTTACTGCACAGCATGGACTGTAAGAGAAAGCCCAGAGGAGCAATGAAGACAAAGAATACATGACACCTGCAAAAAGTCAGTGGAATATTTCTCCATAACAAACCTTCCAGGTGAGTGACGGTCAGTATCTTCCACTGTTCTAGCTCTCAGAATAAACCTAGAACCTGCCCAGGGTAAGCCTGAGGACCACGCCCTGCTAGTCCACTCCCCGCCCAGGGCCTGTTTGTGCAGGGTGACTTGCATCAAGCAGACAATGGACTCAGGATGGGGCATGTGCCTTTGGGAATCCTGACAGAGAGGAACAAAGTGAAACACCAGCTAAGTGCACACACCTGAGAGGCGGAGATCCAGGTGGAGGCTCAGAATGTACCAAGAAACTGTGTGAAGTGAACGAAGCTACTCGACCTCTCTGAGCCTCAGTGTCCCCCCGGGAAAATAGGGATCACAGGCCTACTTCACAGAGCTGTTGGGGAAGATACATAAAAGTGCTTGTGACAGCCAGTGTCCACATTATTAACAAAGTCATATCCGACTTCAAAATAATCGATGAAAAGAATAATGTTAATGAGACCAAAGACAAGATGCCCAGCTTCGTAACAGCCCCAGTAGCATGAGAATAAGAGGAGCTCCAAGTAAGCAGGGCTCTTCACAGATCCACTGGAGACGATGAACACTATACATCTGACCAGGATAAGTGGGTGTTGTGTAGTGACTCGTTTAGAGATAGTGGGTCCCTAAAGACACTGAAATACAGTTACATACAGTGGCTCCTAGGAGATAACTACAAAGCAACCAATGCAACAGATAGGAATGGGAAGGGGCCAAGCAGAAGATGGTCAGAGCCACAAAATCTGACAGAAGACACTGAAGCACAGGCGCCCAGCTCAGTCAACAGCTGCTGTGGTTGCGCCAGGGGATCAAACTTCTGAGGCAGCCATTGTGGGGACTCCTGGGAGCACAGTGGTCACTGCGGCCACACCCCAACAGCAGTGCATCAGAGCACACAGACCCCGATACTTTCCTCTCCATTAATCCCGGTTTCAAGATGATGAATATCGTCATGTTACAATGTCTTTTTCCAACCTTTGTGGATGAGGGTCATCAGAACACCCTGAGGAGGGCACAGGCCAGAGTAGTATGGAACACTGGGGGCTGGGGTGGCGGCGCTGCACCTGACTACACGGACTATCACCTGGGCCTATTGAACACGAGAGAAGAACCCGAGGATGTGGTCTAATGAGAATTCCCTGTCTTGTCACATTCAGTGACACTACAGTTTCTCATTCTTTCTCTACAAAAATGTTAAAGAATTCATGTGTCATTAATTCATAAAGAAGCAAATTCTTGACAAAGTGACAGGGTCCAGTTTCCATGACCAGGTTTTTCACTTGTTTTGATAATATCCCACATTGAGGAATCGGAAAGATAACCTATCCGGATGTGTACTATAAACAAGGACTTTTCTTCATGTAGATCGAAGCCCAGATTTTTAGGGATGACATAAATCATGAAAGCTGCTAACCATTCCTCCACAGGTTTCAATAAGACTTTTAATTTAATTTACTAATCTCAGGAAAAGAGAATTTGGCATTTCAAGTTTTTTGTTTCTGCATTCAAGTGTATGGTACAGGCAAGAGAATGACCAGAAAAAAGTTAACAGGCAGGTCTTGCTTGCATTTTATCTTCTGCAAATAAGCAGGATATTTTATGCTCTGTTCTTTTCACTGCTCTAATCAATTTTTAAAGAATACTATACATCTGACTATCCATAGGCGTGTTTATCTGGGAAACTTGCCGGAATCCAAAGCAGAGATGTTAAAGCTGACGGGTTTCAAATGCTGCCCAAGTGCTCTCTACCTTGAACATCCCTCTCCCAAAGCTGAACCACCGTTCTCTTCCTGAGGGATCTGAGTTGCCACCCGTGTCCCTAAGAGACTGGTCGGCCACTCAGGCCTGAGGTGAGATTAGGTGATCAACCTAAAGGGCAAAATGCTTAAGCTATTCTAATCTTAAGGTTGCTGTTTCGGAGGCCTCTGCACTGGAATGGGTTGGTGAAAATGGCCTACTAGATACTTGCCTGGGAATTGGGTTTTTATCCTCCGCTCTTAGCGGATCCCGGGGAAACCAATGATTAACTTCACAGATACCTCAACTTCCACATCTGCAAAAAAGGCAAGCAACAGCCAATGTTACCACCCTGCAAAGCTCCTAAGTTGTGCTTGCAAGAGGGACCACAAGGGCGAATGTCTCCCAAAAGCTGATGAAATGATGGTACTTTGGCTGGAGAAGGCAGAGGGCAGCAGGCAAAGTGGAAAGTTTCTGGGATGTCAAACCAGTTCCCATAAGCAGTTTAGAGAAACACCTGGCCCTGGACTAGGTAGGAGGCTGTGGAAAGACCCACAGGCACACAGGGGGGAGGAGGAATCAAGCAACGGAGGGAGGCGGTGGGGAAGAGGTACGAGTCCGGCTTCAATTTTGGACAAAAGTAGTTGCACACTGCAGGCCCGCAGCTGCCCATGCAGCCACCACACCTTCGTAACGCCGTGGTCCCTCTCGTCCCATCACATCCCTCTGGGACTCAGTCCACACGGAGCGGGTGCAGGACTAGAGTCCTGAGTCAACGGCGGTTTGGCCCTCGGCCAAGCTCACACCGCCCTGCTCCTCCCCCCAGGGCTAGGCATCATCCCGTGCCCAGAGCATCCTTTGAGTTGTAGTCCTGCAGCCATGCAGGCTGCCGGCTGGGAGCGGTTAAGAGACAAAAGCTCCCAACAAGCACAGCTAGGGGCCCCAACTCCCGCCTTGTCCCTCTGCCCCTGGGCCCCGCCCCTCTGCTTCCATATCTCAAATAGAAATACCGGGTGCCTGGGATCCTGGAATTTGCCTTTTCAAGGCCACCTGTCCTACCATCCCCTCCATCCTTCTAGGCTGCCATGATCCTCCCTCTGGACCCCGTGGTCAGGGTCGCTGCAGAGACCCTCCCTTTGGACCCCGCCCACCTGAAGGCCCCATACCTTGGTCAGGCGTCTTAGAAGGACTGCCTTGAGCCATGTCATTAAAAGGAGAAAACATCACAGTGGGCGGCCCCATTCCTGCATTATACAGACAGGAAAACCACGTGCACTGGTAAGTGACCCCTAAGCCACTTTGGGGCCCACACGCACGCCCCTTCTCTGAGGCTGCACACAGGCTTGTTCACTGGACTTCCTTATCCCAGTCTGGACCTCTTGGCCACATTGACACAGGCAACAGCACTGAAACTTCCCCTTCGTCCTTCCCACAATGTTAGGCAAGTTCGTCGAGGAATGTAATATGCAATTTCTGGTCTACTATAGGGCTGGCTCCTGGGAACCAGTTTTAATATCCCTTTTTAAATATACCCTCAGAATCACAAAATAATGAAGCAAAATAATTTGTTGCTGTGGGGGCTTATGGTGATAACTCTCTGAAGTCATTTTTCCATTTAGCTTCTCTCCAAAGACTACAAATACTACAGCACTACAAATACAAAGACTCCAAATACTACAGCACCACATGCTTCTCAGACTGGTGGATGCACAGCTCCACTTCTTTGCAGGGAGGACGCACAACAGCAGAATATAGGTGGCCTGACTTTCTGGACCTTCAGTATTACTACAAGATTTGGAAGAAGCAAAGTTAGGTCATTTCCAAGGAAAGGAATTAAAAACTTAACACTAAGATGAGGTGGGAAAGTCATATGCCATTAATAATTGTCAGTAACCTGTGCCTGAAATGTCAGACTTCCTCTGAGAAAGAACCCTGAGATCCTATTTCCCATTGTTTTAAATAGGAAAAATTAGAAGTCATAGCAAATCTATTGAAAAACCCTACAAATTTCCTAAGTCACTTTATGGCACCTAGACATAAGTTAGGAACATCATTGCTCCTCGTTTTCTTCCTCATTCAACCCAGTCCCACAAGTCTTGACTTCATGCTGTGAACACGGCACTGTGCTAGGTGTCAAGGCCTTGGTGAGTATCATCATGGGGGTGGGCCTTGCTGGAAAAAGATTGCATCATAAAAACTCAAAGCCATGCCACTTGCCAAATTGAGGCAATAATGGAAAGACCCTAAGGGACGCACAAGGGTGAGGGCATTAATAGATACTTGGGAGTATGAAAATCCATCTAATGGTGTCATGAGTGAATGTATTCCACTTTAAAACAAAACACTGCTGTTAGTCTGAGATAATGAGTTAGTATCTTTGTGCATATATGCAGGATTTAAAATGTTTATTGATGTATACCATGTGTACAGAAATATACGCAGAAGTCATCTATGTAAACCTCAAAGAATTATTACAAAGTGAACACACTTGTGTGACTAAGAACTAGCACCAGCTTCACTCAGGCCCCAACAATCCCTTTCTCCTTCCTTCCTCCCCAAAGATAACCAGTATCTTACCAGTGAACACTGTATATCAGGTTTGTCTTCTTACACAAGTGTTTTATTACAGAACAATTTAAACAATATACAAAATAAACAAAATAGCATAGTAGGCCCATCACCCAGCTTCAACAACTGCTAATTATCTGCCATTTTTGTTTCATCCATGCTCCATCCCATTCCCACCTCACTTTATTATTCTTTTAGTCTTTTGTGTGTGGGGGTGGGGTAAGATGTATGCACACTGAAAGGCAGAAATAAGAACCGTATAGTTTTGGCAAATAAACATGCCCATATAACCTTCACCCCTTTAAGAATAGGAGATTTCCATCACCCCCAGAAAACTCCTTCCTGTTCCTTCCCAGGCAACTGTTTCGTTCCTCTGAAGCAACCACTGTTCTGGTTTTTTCACCATAGGTTCATCTTGGCTGAAATCATCCCACGTGTATTGTTTTCTGTCCACCTTGCCTCCCTCGGCACGAGGTTGGTGAGACTCACACAGCATGTGTGTGTCAGCATTTGCTCCTCAGCACAGCTGAGGGCATTCTGTTCTGTGGATGCCCCGCAGTACGCTCATCTTCCTCCTGGGGAGGTGCAGCTTATCTCCTGCGAAAATTCTTGTATAAACGCTTTTTGTATGCCATTTAATTCCTTTATTAGCATTTAAGTGTCACACCTTTGCAGTTTTTAGTGGTTGGTCCAGATTACAATATGCATCTTTAACATATCACAGTCTACCTGGACTTAATAGTGCACCAATTTATTCAATGTAAAATATGGAAGTCTTGCTACAGAACAGTTGCATTTATCTCTGTCTGTCCTTTGTGCTATTGTTGTCATAAAATTTACATCTACCCATGTTATAAATCCCACAATACAGTGTTATAATTTTTGCTTTAAATAGTCATAAGTCTTTTAAGAATTTAAGAGAAAAAAGTTAAGTATTTGGAGGGAGATGCTTTGAGGCTCTGCAAAGATACTGTTTCTTCTTTAAGTTTCACCCACAGTTTTTGCATTCATCAGTCAGTCATGCCCACAGTAATTATTACTGTAGCGTTCTAGTGGCGATTTTCTATTTCATGCTATCCAGCCGCATTTATTATTTGGAATTCCGTGAGGAAGATTCCCCCCCCCCTTCCTTCTTCCTTTCTTTCTCTTTCTCTCAATCTTTTTTCCCCCTTTTATTCTTTCTTTCTTCCTTTCTTATTTAATCTTTTTTATATCAGTATAGACTCATGGATATTTATTTTATTCTCTGGGTAATAATCCAATGCTACTGTTATTTATTTTGTTGCTCACAGTTTTCTAGCTTGAGCCACTGGGATGTCTTTCAGATTGATTCCTTTTGACACATCTCATCATTTTCTGTGTTTTTTTAAAGCACTTTTTTACTTTCTGGCACTACATGATGCTCCAGGCTCACCTTGTATTTTCCATCTCCAGCCCTAGAATCAGCCATTTCTCCAAGAAAACCTGGTTCTTTTTATTGGAGAATGATATTTAGAAACCAAGATCAGGGAGCTAGGTATGCTCATTGATACTAGAGTGTCATTGCTTCTAGACTCTCTCAGCAGTGCTTGGAAATGTATGTATGAATATAAAATCAGGTATACACATCTATCTATAGATCTTTCAATCTATCTATCAATCTATCTTTCTATTTGGATAAATATATTAAAAGAGACATGGATTCATACTGATACTTCCAACTCCAATCCAGCACCACAGAATTTATTCTAGCCTTTTCCTTTTGTTTATTCGTCACTTCTTTCACCAACAGTGAGAAACTTAACTCCAGATATTTGCAATATTTACTAATGTGTCAATTAGTTTCAGAATTACTAATCCATACCCTTATGAAAAACAAATTTACCACCTAGAGTACAGTGTTTGTGTCCAGTACTTTAATTCTACAGTATCCCATCAAAACACTGTCTTCCAAAGTTACTTAGGTTAGGACCTTCCATCCCCAGCCCTTCAGTGTGGTTATGTCACATACTTGTAATACAGTGAGATTCATTTGTCACTGCATTCCATCTGAGTTCCTCAGCATCCTGATTGATTTGTAAAATTTGCAGAGTAAAATTCACTCTTTGTGGTGTACAGTTTTACAGGTTTTGACAAATTTATGGTCGTGTATCCACCTCCACAGTACCATACCGAGCTGTTTTTTTCACCCCCAAAATTCTTTCATACTGTCTCTTTGTAGTCAACCCCCTCCCCCACTCCATCTCTTGGCAACCACTGATCATTTTCCATCCCTTTAATTCTGACTTTTCTAGAAAGTCATGTAAATGGAATCATAGTACATAGCCTTTTAAATCTGGCCTCCTTCACTTAGAGAAATGCATCCAAGATTCATCCATCTTGTTGTGTGAATCAAGAGTTTATCCTTTTTATTGCCAAGTAGTATTCTAATGTCCCAGTGCAACACAGTTTCTTTCTCCATTCACCTAATGAAGGACATATAGTTTATTTCCAGCTTTTGACAATTATGAATAAAATGGCTATCAATATTCACACAAAGATTTTTGTTTAAATATTAGTTTTCAATTTGCTTCAGTAAATCCCTAGGAGTGGGATATCTGAGTCACATAATAAGTGTAGGTTTAACTTTATAAGAACCTGCTAAATTGTTTTCTGAATGCAACTATCATGTTGCATTCCCAGTTCTAGTTGTTTCTAGTCCTCACCAGCACTTGGTATTTGCAATTTTATTGGTATTTGCAATTTTATTTTTTATTTTAGCCAACTAATAGGTGCCCGGTATCTTATTGTGGCTTCTGCTTCCTTTTTGAAAATGAGTTCTGCTAAATATAGAATCCTGTGTTGACTTTTGGGTTTTCTTTCTGCACTTGAAAGATGTCATTTTGTTGTTGATTTGTCTCTTTTGTTTTTGATAATATATCATTCATCATTCACATTATTTCTCCCTGTATGTAATGTCTTCCCCAGTACTTCCTTGACTGCTTTCAAGTTTTTCTTTTTATCTTTGGATTTTAGCAGCTTGACTATCATGTGCCTATGTATGCTTTTATTTTGTATTTTATTTTGTGAGGTTGCTGACTTTCTTCGATCTAAAATTTTAGATTTTCCACCAAATTTTGGAAGTTTTATGCTATTACTTGTTGATTTGCCTTTCTGCCTCATTTAATTTTTCTGTCTCTCCCCTCTCTGCTGGGGACTCAATCATCTCACAGGTAAGGCTCTCTTCATTTTTCTTCAAAATTTTTACATTCTTTTCTTCAGATTGGATAATTTCTATTGCTCTATCTTCATGTTTCTTCTACTATTTCTAATCTACTGGTAAACTCAAAAGTATTTTTTTATTTCATCTTCCTATTTGGTTCTTTTTTGTAATTTCAATTTCTCTGCTGAGTTTCAACATCTGTTCATTCATTATGAGAATATTTTTCTTTACCACCATGATCATCTTTATAATCGCTGATTTCTTATCCTTGTCTGCTAATTGCAACACGTTTGGGATAGTTTCTAGTGCCTGCTTTTGGTCATATATGGATTACATTTTCCTATTTCTTCAAATCTCATGATTGTTTAAATTGTCTACTGGAAACCATGAGTCATAGTTATAGAGACTCTGGATTCTATTGTATTCCTTTGAAGAGTGTTGTTATTTTTCTAGCAGGGAGTTAACTTGGCTGGAGTGAAATTCCAATCTTCTCTCCTTTACAGTGGGCATAGCTGAAATCCTCATTCAGTTCTTTCATCTTCCAACTGCTGATTTTACACTAGGCCCTCTGAGGCCTACCCTGCATGTGTGTTGTTCAAAGATCTGCAAATTTGATGTCTGTGTGCGGGAGACTTACACACATATTTTGAGATTTTTCCTCTTTGTGGTTCCCTCCCTTCCAGAATTTCTCTCCTAACTTTCCAGCTACTCTTCCAGCCCCAAAATACATCCTCTAACATTACAAGTAAGACTGTAGTTTTTCCCCTATCTGGGCCACGTACAGATTTTGCAATGTTTTGAGGAAAAAGACTCAAGCTTGCAAATATCTCCTGGTGCAATTCTCATCCTTCAAGGGAAGACTCCCTCTCAGTTCTGCTTGCTTTTGGAAGAGATTTATACATACACACGTATACACATTTATTGTATCTGTATTACATATAGATACATGATTCTATGTAAATATATATAATACTTTGTGCAGATTTTATCATTGTTATCTGTGAGAGTGTTAGTTCAACAACATACTCAACCATTATTGGAAGCCAGATCTCAGTATTGTTTCTTTTTTGGATTTTATACAAATGGAATTATAAAATATATAGCTTTTTGAATATAATTTCTTTTATGCAGCATTATGGTTGTGATATTCATCGATGCTGTTGCATGTAGCTAGTGTTTGTTCATTTGTTGAAAATAATAGTTTTAATGGTCATAAAATATTCATAATATAAAATTGACCATTTTAACCATTTTTAAGTGTGCAGTTCAGTGAAATTCAGTACATTCACATTATTGTGTAACCATAACCTCCAACCATCCACAGACCTATTTTCACCTTGCACTGAAACTCTGTGCCCATTATGCAACAACTCCCTGTTGTCCCTCCCTCTTGCACCAGTCTCCTTTCTGTTCCTATAAATTTGACTACTCTAAGTACCTCATATGAGTGGAATCAAAATATTTTTACTTTTGTGACTGGCTTTATTTCACTTAGCATATAGTCCTCAAGGTTCATCCATGTCATAGCATGTGTCAGAATTCCTTCCTTTTTAAGGGTGAATGGTATTGCACTGTCTGTATACACCACATTTTTTTTTTTTGTCAATTCATCTATTGATGGACACTTGGCTTGCTTCCAGCTTTTGGTTATTTTGAATAATGCTGTTAACAACACGGGTGTACATATGTTTTTCTACCTCTTTCTTCAATTCTTTTAGGTTTATATCCATAGATGGTGTTCTGAGATTCATTTTTTCACATGTGGGAGAGTTCTTCACACCTCCAACAAGCAATTCTTGGAATGCCAGCTGGTCATCAGATAATTCAACTCAATTTGATGTTGTCAACCCAGAGATACATTTGATTCCGCAAGTTGAGGGCTCAGTCCCATAAGACTGCACACCCACCCCAACCTCACCTCAACTTCAGGTGCCAGTTACAAGCCCAGGCTGTTACCTGTACTTCTGACTGACTGGCTATAAACCAGAGATTCCCACAACCTCCTCCTTGGGCTTGATTAATCTGCTAGAGTGGCCCACAAAACTCAGAGAAACATTTACTAGATCACCAGTTTATTATAAAAGGATATAACTCAAGAACAGCCTGATGGAAGTGGTGCATAGGGAAAGATATGTGAGAAGGGGCACAGAGCATTCATGCCATCTCCAGGTTCACCACTCTCCAAGTACTCCCTGTCATGGCCAACCTGGAAGCTCTGTGAACTTCCTTCTATTGGGATTTTTATGAAGGCTCCCTCACATAGGCATGATCAATTATTAACTCAGTTTCTAGCCCCTCTCCCCTCTGTGATGGATAAGGGGTAGGGCTAAAAATTTCAACCTTTTAATCAGGGCTTGGTCTTTCTGGTTACCAGCCCCCATCCAGGAGCCCACCCAGAGTTGCCTCAATAGAACAAATGATTCTCCTAGTGTTCTTATCACTTAGGAAATTACAAGGGTTTTAGGAGCTCTGTGTCAGGGATGGAGTCAAAGACAAACATTAGAACATGAGATGCTCCTAGTGTCCTTATCGTTTAGGAAAGTACAAGGGTTTTAGTAGCTCTGTGCCAGGAATTGGAGGCAGAGACCAATAAATATATTTTCTATTATTTCAGAACCCATAAGTGGAATTGCTATATCATATGGTAATTCTATTTTTAATTTTTGAAGAAACTGTCATACTGTTTTCCACAGTTTTATGTTCTCACCATCAGAGCACAAGCGTACGAATTTCTCAACATCCTTGCCAATCCTTGTTATTTTCTGATTTTGTGATAGTAACTATCCTAATGGATGTGAAGAGGTATCTCATTGTGGTTTTATTTTGCATTTTCCTGATACTTAGTGATGTTGAGCATCTTTTCATGTGTGTACTGGCCATTTTATATCTTCTTTGGAGAAATGGCTATTCAAGTCCTTTTTGCATTTTTAAATTGTGTTTTTTTTAATTGTTGGGTTGTAGGAGTTCTTTATATATTTTAGCTATTAATCCCTTATCAGATATGTGATTTGCAAATATTTTCAACTGTTCTGTGGGTGACCTTTTTACTCTGTTGATAGTATCTTGTGATACAGAAAACTTTTGCATTTTGATGAAGTCCAATTTGTTATTTTGTTGTTCTTGTTGCTTATGGCTTTGGTGTCAGATGAAAGAAATCATTGTTGGCAATGTCTTTTGGACCCAATGACATGCAGCTTATACCCTGTGTTTTCTTCTAATGATTTATAGCTTCAACTCTAACATTTAGATCTTTGATCCATTTTGAGTTAATTTTTGTATGTGGTGTAGGGTAAGAGTCCAACCTCATTCTTTTGCACGTGGGTATCCAGTTTTCCCAGCACCATATTTGGAAAAACTTATCCTTTATCCAACGAATTGTCTTTGCACCCTTGTCATAATTCATTTGACCATATATGCAAAGGTTTATTTCAGGGCTTTCTATGCTATTTCATTAGTATATTGTGTGTATTTATGCCAGCACTGCACTGTTTTGTTTACTTTGTAGTATGTTTTGAAATCAGAAAGTGTGAGTTCTCCAAATTTCTTCTTCTTTTTCTAGATTGTTTTGGCTATTCAGGGTCCCTTGAGAGGTCATATGAATTTAAGGATATATTTTTCTATTTTTGCAAAAAACATCATTGGACTTTTTAGCTCCTTGAGTAAGATGGTTCTTAAGTATTTTACTCTTTTTGATGCTACTGTAAATAAAAATATAAAGTTTTTAAATTTCTTTTTCAGATTACTTATTATTAATGTATGGAAGAACAACTAATTTTTGCATATTTATTCTGTGTCCCACTACTCTGCAGAATTTATTAGTTCTAACAATTTCTTTGTGGAATTTTTAAGGGTTTCAACATATAAGATATTATGTGTGAAAAAATACAATGTTATTTCTTCCTTTCCAATTTGGATGCTATTTCTTTCTTTTTCTTGCCTAATTTGCTTTGGCTAGATCTTCTAATACCATGTTGAATAGAAGTGGTGAAAGTGGACATTCTTGCCTTGTTCCTGATCTTAGAGGAAATACTTTCACTTTCACACTTGAATACATTGTTCTCTGTGGATTTCTGTATATGGCTTTTATTATGTTGAAGCAGTTTCCTTTTACTATGAGGGTTTTTTGGTGTTTTTAACATGAAAGCATGTTTACTTTTGTCAATCACTTTTTCTGCATCCATTGAGATGATCATGTGTTTTTTTCCTTCATCCTGTTAATGTGGTTTATTACATTGATTCATTTTCATATATTGAAACACGTTGAATTCCAGGAATAAATCCCACTTAAAATGGGCCGGCTCCATGGCTTAGTGGTTAAGTGCACGTACTCCAGTGCTAACGGCCCAGGTTTGGATCCTGGGTGTGCACCTACGCACCGCTTCTCCAGCCATGCTGAGGCCACGTCCCACATACAACAACTAGAAGAATGTGCAGCTATGACATACAACTATCTACTGGGGTTTTGGGGGGAACAATTAAGTAGATAAATAAAATTATTTTAGAAAAATAATGCATAATCCTTTTAATATGCTGCTTAATTTGGTTTGTTATTATTTTATTGAGGATTTTTGTATCACTCTTCATCAAAGATATTGACCTGTAGTTTTCTTTTCTTTTAATCGATTTGGCTTTGATATCAGGGTAGTGCTAACCTCACAGGATGACTTTAGAAGTATTCTCTCCTCTTCAACTTTTGGAAAGCGTTTGAAAAGAATTGGTGTTTGTTAATTAAAAAAAAGTCTTTGGGCCCAGGAATAAATTCAGAATAAAATAAATACAAATAAATATTTTTTTTAAATGTGAAAATGTTATTTCCTAAAAAAATTAAAAATTAAGCAAGTATATCACTTATCACTTTATTTCTAGAAAATTTTTTTAACCTAATAGTAAGCATAAACAAATTGTTAGAATTAAAATGACTCAAGTGTTAATTTTCTTCATTGCAAATTTTCTGACAGAGGTATATGATGCCATCATGTATGACATCTTTTATGAAAAAATGGTCATTTTTTGTAGTATTTGAGAACATTATGAATTTTCCCAGTGGCATCTGACAATACTCTGATATGCAAAGTTATCTTTTCAACATATATGTCTTTACCAAATTAACAAACTCTGTCAGGTGCTAATTAATCAACTACTTTTCATATAATTGAGGCTCTCCACCATCAACTTCCTTAACCATCAAGAAATTCTACAAATTCTGCAAGATTAACCATTTTACTTTACACTGTACTTATCTCATGTGGTTTAAAGCATCCAAAAATCATTGATAAACTGGTCCTGCCTGAACTAAATCATGGTGAATTATAAAAGATTGTCTCTGTTAAGTGGGGAGGGATTTCAGGTTGAACTTAATTTTATAAGTGGTCAATTTATTACAGTGTATTGTTCTGTTATGTATTTCACTTCTTTTTTAAAAAAGTGATAGTTGAGGGCACTTAGATAATAAAAAGTTGAGAAAATAAGGAACTGATATACTCTGTAAGCTTCAAATGTTTTGAAGCATAAGATACAATAATAACTAAAAGTAACAGTTGGGAAGGGGGGAGGGAGGAGGGCGAAAAGGATAATTCAGCACATGTGTGTGGTGATGGATTGTAATTAGTATTTGGGTGGTGAACATGATGCAATCTATGCAGAAATAAATGTATAATGATGTACAACTGAAATTTATACAATGTTATAAACCAATGTTACTGCAATAAACAAAAAATTTTAAAAAAATGAACTAAAACTAAGAAATGGCAGAGGAAATAGAGATAAGAGGATGAAATTGCAAAACTGAATCTATAGTAATATCTCAGTGGCTAGCGTTGTGGTGCCAAGAAGGTGGTGAAGTCAAAGAATTCATAAAGATGATAATAAATAGACTGCAAAGAAAAAATACTGAAATTTTTATAGAGAGAATTTTTACAGTGATATTACAAATAGAGAAAAGGGAAGAGAAGTTGAAGAAAGAGACTATTTGCTGAAATATTTATTCCCCTCTATGACCCTATCTTTACCTGCAAAATCTCGTCCCTAAGCCACATTTTCCATACTTGGGGAAGAGAGCAATTAAGCTCATCTGAAACCTCAACTGCCCAGCCTCACAAAGGAGCCAACTGGAGGTAGGATTTTTGGTTCTGAATTTAGCTAAACATCTTCAAAGAATGTATCTGACCTTCTTTATCCAGGGCTATCAGTGAAGGGCTGGCTGGCTTTCAGAGAAGAGCAATTCACAGTCAGCAGAGACATTTTCTGTTGAGCTCTCTAGAGAAGGCTGTGGGGCTTGTCAGTAAGAGTTGATTGCTATACGGGTTACATTTTTTAATTTTATTCAGAGATTTATAAAGAAATTTACATGATAAATATTACTTATTATCAAGAAAAAAGGTTGTCTATTCTCTGGTCATTTAAGCAAAATTCTCCTCTCAGGGCCCACCAATGGACAAAGCCCAGATTTAATCTCCAAGAGTCTGCCAGGCACTCTGTGGTCTGTGGGAAACCCTCAAGTTGGCAGCCTGTTCCCTTGTGTCTTGTGCTGGTACTTAATCTTCCATCTCTTCAGAGTACAACTAGACAGAAGCTCAAAGGACTTGACATTGGAGAAATGTACTTTTCATTATCTTTAGACTTCTACACTTTTCCAAAAGACTCTCAGCATTTCCAGTAATTGTGCAGCAATTTACCCAACACTAAGGTTCTCACTATTAAAAATTAAAATAAATAAATTTTGAAAATGGAAAAAGTGATCTTTGAAATTTTGTACAGAATCTATATAATTGGTGCATCCTTAAAAAATGGAGGAAAGATAGCAAATTTAACTGTTTTGGTTAGTTAACACAGTAAGTAATATATTGTATATATTATCAATTTTGAGATTATTTGTATTTAAAAATACTGCTTCAAACCCTTAAATAATTGTATGTGGTAGAGTCTGCCGTCTGCTTTGACTGAACAATTAAATACAAGTCAGCCAAAATTCTTCCATTCCTGTATAATCTTATATGTGAGTGGTAATGGTTGGTTCTTATAGATTGTTTGAAGACGTGCATATCACAAAATACAAGTGGCCATTAAAAATTAAAATGTTCACCAAACACAAGATCATCTGATTCCCAGAAAAAGAAAAGGTTAATGTAACATTAAGGCTACAACTGTCAAAAAGGAAGCCAAGATACACTCAAGTCAAGCTTTTGTTCAAAAGTTAATTGGCTCATCTTTGAAACTTTATCATGTTTATTATGTAAGCAAGATACTTTCAGAGCCTAGAATATGGAAAGTGCTTATTGGTAAGTTAACATTCTGATCATTTATTTTGTAAATGTTAATATGAGATATATAAGTCATTTTCTACTATATTCAGATTTTCAAGTTCTGCTAAATCTAGGACCACGTTACTGGCAAGTTGGGAATATCTCTAGACATATGAAAAATATGAGTCCTACACAAAAGCTTATACATTCTCTATTCATCAGGTTCTAAATTCTAAAACTTTCTAAGGTTTTGGAACAAACCAATGGCATTCCAAATTGACAGTAAGGTTGCATGTGCCATACATGATCCTATAGGAAGAGAAATCCAGATTTCAAATAGAGGAGATTATGCACAAGAATACGTATTCAAGTCTGAAAGGGGATTTCAAGAAAGAAGGGATTCTCAGAACATGTGGTAAGTGATAAATAACTTACCAAGGGCTCTCTAGAGGAGAACATATTGTGGAAAAAAGAGCTTCACAGGTAGAGAGCTAAAATGGCATCTCTGGAAACCTTACGATGAAACAGATGCTGAACTACTTTTTCCTAAAATTTAAAATGCATCTTATCCTCCAAACAAATACCACCTCCCTGCCTTGTGCCTTACCTGGGCATGGTGAGGTGTTGGAATCATTTTTCTAATTCATTGGCTCTTAAACTTGATGGGCACTAGAAGCACCAGAAGCACCTGGGGGCCTTGTTGAAACCCAGATTGCCAGGCCCCACCACAGAGTTTCCAGTTCAGCAGGTCTGCAACAGCACCAGAGAATTTACATTTCTACCCAGTTCCCAGGTGCTGCTGATGTTGCTGGTCCAGGGACCCCACTTTGAGAACCACAGCCTGATTTATACCCTATATATGATTACAAAACCCATTATTTCATCCTTTGGCTGCTACTTTTCCTTTATCACATCAGCACCTTAGCTCTGAATCTCCTCAACTAGCAATGAGAATTCTTAGAGAGTTTCACAGCTGGTCCTCATTTCTGGTTCAGTTCTCCCTCTTCCTCTCAATACCACATTCTCTTGTCAGGTAATTGTTCCTTTAACATCAGTTCATCATAGATCTTCCTTGCTCAAAAACTCATGGCTAGGGGCCAGCCCCGTGGCGTACCAGTTAAGTGCTCACTCTCTGCTGCTGGTAGCCCAGGTTCGGATCCCAGGGGCGCACCAATGCACCGCTTGTCAGGCCATGCTGTGGCGGTGTCCCATATAAAATGGAGGAAGATAGGCACAGATGTTAGCCCAGGGACAGTCTTCCTCAGCAAAAAGAGGAGGATTGGCCATAGATGTTAGTTCAGGGCTGATCTTCCTCACTAAAAAAAAAAAAATCATGGCTCTTATGCTGAGCACAAGATATTTTAAATTCTCTACTTGGTTAATAACGTCTGTAATAGCCTTACTTTAATAGCAAAATATGGACACCCTGTTCCTTACCCTACCTACTATAAAGGAGTATGTGAGGATTATATAAGATACAGCCAGTTCTAATTATGCACAGTGTGACATTCTATAAAGTCACTGTGAACACTGAATCAGTGAATATGACCCACTGCTCCTACGGGAAATGCAGTGTTAGGTTCCTGCAAGCCTTAGTCACATTTTCTTCAATTGATCAATACATAACCTTGTTCTCTGTGTTTCTCTTGAAAGTCACCTTATTTAATATATATTGTTGATATATTAACATTGAACTCACACCAACAGCGCTGTAACTCGTGTCTGAAAGAAGCTTGTCGAACACGCATACTTTCTTTGTAAAGGCACGTCACAGCCTCTTGCCCTGAGGAACACCAGGCAGCATTGCAGCACTACACATGGGGGACATAATAAACAGGAAAGTCACCAACACAAGGCACAAAAAGATGAGAAATGGGGCACTAAATAGACTGCAAGAAGGACACTTGTTTACAGTATAGGCTCAACAAGAGGACAGAGCGTCACCTGGTTCCCCCTCAGTTGGGAACGTGCACGTCGAGTGAATCAAATTTCTCACCACTTTGTGCATATCTGCAAATGAACATGAAAGCCCTGAGAGTGTTCATTTGGGGGCTGCCAGTACATTTTAGCTAGTGGGCAAGTGTGCAAACATGGAGTCCACAAATAATGTGGATCAACTATATTATGAAAGCATCTTTTCAAAACCAGAGAGTTGCTCAGAAATAAGAGCAATAATGATAACACAACAGCTAACATTTTAGTGCCTACTATGTGCCAGGAGCTCTTTTAAGCACTTTACATTAGTTAATGCATTTAAATCTCACTAAAACCCTATGAGACAGGAGTTCTCAGTAGCCCCATTTTATAGATGTGGAAACTAAGGCTCAGAGAGTAAATAATTTGCACAGATTCCCCAGTTAAAAGTGGAATAACTGGAGCATCATGGCGGAGTGAGCTTTCCTGTGAATTCTTCCCCCACAAGATACAACAAAAGTGACAGCCACAGACCAACAACGGAATCTCAGACCGTGAAAACCTAGAGTGGAGGGATCCACACTGCCGCACATCTGAGAGCGGAACATGCTGGGCCCCCGGAGGAAGTGGGGAGAGGTAAGGAGAACTCCGCTCCCTCCCCATCAGAGCAGCGATCCCGGTCCATGCGGCTCCCAGAGAGGGGGGAGGGGCGGCCCTCGGCGGGAAACTGTAGCTCTTCGGGCTCTCTCAGCCAGTGGGAAACTCCCGCACAGAGGGCTCAGAGGAGCCACAGGGCTACCATCAACATCTGAGCACCCCAGAGAGCGGATAAAGAGGGGCAAACGAGAAGCCTCCCACGTCAGGGACCCAGAGGGCAAAAGAGAGAGCTCCCCCCTCCCCGCAACCCGGAGTCTGCAGCTCGACCAGACCTAGCGATCCGAGGCAGACCTGAACAAACTGGACTGGACCCGTGGATCGCAGTGGGGAAAACAAAAACAAAAACAAAAACAAAACTGCGAATCGCAGCAGAAAAACTGGGGCAGAGCGCAGGGGGCTTAGACTACACAGCCCTTTACAACCAGACAGTGGCGGCAGGTGGAAATTGCAACCAGAGACTTCCAGGATGAGGAAAATAAAAACCAACACAGGAACCACAATGCCAAAATATATGAAATCACCAGACCAGAAACAAAATGACAAAAACCCAGAAATCAACCCCGAAGACACAGAAATCCATAAACTAAATGACAGAGATTTCAAAATAGCTATCATAAAAACACTCAACGGAATACGAGACAACACAGACAAACAATTCAATGAGATTAGGAGTTTCTTCACAAAAGAGATTGAAATCATAAAGAAAAACCAATCAGTGCTGATGGAGATGAAGAACACAATGGAGGAGATAAAGGAGAATCTGGAATCTTTAAAGAACAGAGCTGACAATATGGAGGAAAGAATTAGTACTTTAGAGGGTAGGAATACAGATATACTCCAGATGGAAGAAGAGAGAGAACTAAGACTAAAAAGAAATGAAGAAAGACTCCGAGAAATATCGGACTCTATTAGAAAATGTAACATAAGAATTATAGGTATTCCTGAGGGAGAGGAGAGGGAAAGAGGAACAGAGAGCCTATTCAAGGAAATAATAGCTGAAAATTTCCCAAATCTGGGGAAGGAGCAGGAAATACCAGTAAGCGAAGCCAACAGGACGCCTATATGTATTAACAGACAAAGGCCTTCACCACGACACCTAGTGGTAAGGCTAGCCAGGGTCAACGACAAAGAAACAATATTAAGGGCAGCTAGACAAAAACAAAAAATAACGTACAAAGGAACTCCCATCAGGCTCTCAGCGGATTTCTCAACAGAAACTTTTCAGGCTAGAAGAGACTGGAATGATATATTCAAAATACTAAAAGACAAAAACTTTCAGCCAAGAATACTCTATCCAGCAAAAATATCCTTCAAATATGATGGAGAAATAGTAACTCTCCCAGATAAACAAAAGCTAAGGGAGTTCATGGCCACGAGACCCCCACTACAAGAAATACTCAAGAAGGCCCTCAGGCCTGAAAACAAGAAGAGAAAGGGAACACAAAGCTTGGAGCAAGGAGAAAAATAGGTAGATAAACTCATAAAAATAGTAGATCTTTACCGGAATAGGTTAGCAACCACTTAAATACTAAACTCAAAGATCAAAGGAAAAAATTCACCAAAAATAAATTTAACCTCATCACTGTAAACACACAGCCACAACCCAAGATAGAATAAGGTACAACAAGAGCAACTTAGAAGGGGAAGAGGAAAGTGACTGAATTGACTTAGTATAAGGAAATAGGAGGCTATCAGATAATGGACTATCTCATACACAAGATTTTTTGCCCAAACCTCAAGGTAACCACTAAACAAATAATCAAATTAAAATCACATATGATAAACAAAGAGAAAACTAGAAGAATCATAAGACAGAACAACCAAACTGAATTGGCAGTCCAAAACAAATGGGACAAGAAACAAAGGAAATGCAAAAGAACCAGAAAATAAGTGACAAAACAGCAACATTCAGCCCTCATATTTCAATAATTACCCTAAATGTAAATGGATTGAACTCTCCAATCAAAAGGTACAGAGTGGCAGGATGGATTAAAAAGCAAGACCCAACAATATGCTGCCTTCAGGAAACACATCTTAGCACTAAAGACAAGCACAGGCTCAGAGTGAAAGGATGGAAGACAATACTCCAAGCTAATGGCAAACAAAAGAAAGCAGGTGTTGCCATACTCATATCAGACAAAGTAGACTTCAAGATAAAACAGGTTAAGAAAGACAAAGAAGGGAAATATATAATGATAAAAGGGACACTCCATCAGGAAGACATATCACTTATAAATATATATGCACCCAACATAGGAGCACCAATGTACATAAAACAACTATTAAAAACCTAAAAGGAGAAATCAACAACAACACAATAATAGTAGGGGATCTTAACACCCCACTTACAGCAATGGATAGATCATCCAGACAAAAAGTTAATAAAGAAATATTATACTTAAATGAAAAACTGGACGAGATGGACCTAGTAGACATATACAGAGCACTCCACCCAAAAACAGCTGACTACACATTCTTCTCAAGCGTGCATGGAACATTCTCTAGGATAGACCATATGTTGGGAAACAAAGCAAGCCTCAATAAATTTAAGAAGATTGAAATCATAACAAGCATCTTTTCAGACCATAAGGCTATGAAACTGGAAATGAACCATGAAAAAAAAACTGAGAAAGTGACAAAAATGTGGAGATTAAACAACATGCTACTGAACAACCAATGGATCATTGATGAAATTAAAGGAGAAATCAAAAACTATCTGGAAACAACGAAAATGATAACATGCCATATCAAAACATATAGGATGCAGCAAAAGCGGTCCTGAGAGGGAAACTCATAGCGATACAAGCCCACCTTAACAAACAAGAAAAAGCCCTAATAGGCAACCTTAAATTACACCTAACAGAACTAGAAAAAGAAGAACAAACAAAGCCCAAAGCCAGCAGAAGGAGAGAAATAATAAAAATCAGAGCAGAAATAAATGATATTGAGACCAAAAAAACAGTAGAAAGGATTAATGAAACAAAGAGTTGGTTCTTCGAGAAGATAAACAAAATAGACAAACCCTTAGCCAGGCTTACTAAGAAAAAAAGAGAAAAGGCTCAAGTAAATAAAATTAGAAATGAAAAAGGAGAAATTACAACGGATACCATGGAAATACAGAGGATTATAAGAGAATACTATGAGAAATTATATGCCAACAAACTGGACAATCTAGAAGAAATGGATAAATTCTTAGACTTATACAACCTCCCAAAATTGAACCAAGAAGAAATGGAGAATCTGAATAGACCAATCACAAGTAAAGAGATTAAAATAGTAATCCAAAACCTCCCAAAAAATAAAAGTCCAGGACCAGATGGCTTCTCCAGTGAATTTTACCAAACATTCAAAGAAGATTTAATACCCATCCTCCTCAAACTATTCCAAAAAATAGAGGAAGATGGAACACTTCCTGAATCATTCTATGAGGCCAACATCACCCTGATACCGAAACCAGACAAAGACAATACAAAGAAAGAAAATTACAGGCCAATATCGCTGATGAACATTGATGCAAAAATCCTCAACAAAATATTGGCAAACTGAATACAACAATATATTAAAAAGATCATACACCATGATCAAGTGGGATTTAACCAGAGACGCAGGGATGGTTCAACATCCGCAAATCAATCAACGTGATACATCACATCAACAAAACAAAGAATAAAAACCACATGATCGTCTCAATAGACGCAGAGAGGGCATTTGACAAGATACAACATCCATTTATGATAAAAACTCTCAATAAAATGAGAATAGAAGGAAAGTACCTCAACATAATAAAGGCCATATATGACAAACCCACAGCTAACATCATACTCAACGGGGAAAGACTGAAAGCCACTCCTCTGAGAACAGGAACGAGGCAGGGCTGCCCACTCTCACCACTCCTGTTCAACATAGTACTGGAGGTTTTGGCCAGAGCAATTAGGCAAGAAAAAGGAATAAAAGGAATCCAAATAGGTAACGAAGAAGTGAAACTCTCACTATTTGCAGATGACATGATTGTATATATAGAAAACCCTAAAGAATCTGTTGGAAAACTGTTAGAAACAATCAACAACTACAGCAAAGTTGCAGGGTACAAAATCAATCTACAAAAATCAGTTGCATTTCTATATGCTAATAATGAACTAACAGAAAGAGAGCTCAAAAAGATAATACCATTTACAATTGCATCAAAAAGAATAAAATACCTAGGAATAAATCTTACCAAGGAGGTGAAGGACCTATACAATGAGAACTACAAGACATTATTGAGGGAAATCCACGATGACATAAAGAAATGGAAAGATATCCCATGCACGTGGATTGGAAGAATAAACATAGTTAAAATGTCTATATTACCTAAAGCAATCTACAGAGTCAATGCAATCCCAATCAGAATCCCAATGACATTCTTCACAGAAATAGAAAAAAGAATACTAAAATTTATATGGGGCAACAAAAGACCCCGAATAGCTAAAGAAATCCTAAAGAAAAAGAACAAAGCAGGAGGCATCACAATTCCTGACTTCAAAACATACTACAAAGCAATAGTAATCAAAACAGCATGGTACTGGTACAAAAACAGACACACAGATCAATGGAACAGAACTGAAAGCCCAGAAATAAAACCACACATATACGGACAGCTAATTTTCGACAAAGGTGCTAAGAACATGCAATGGAGAAAGGAAAGTATCTTCAATAAATGGTGTTGGGAAAACTGGACAGCCACATGCAAAAGAATGAAAGTGGACCATGTGCTATCGCCATTCACAAAAATTAACTCAAAATGGATCAAAGACCTGAAGGTGAGACCTGAAACTATAAAACTCATAGAAGAAAATATAGGAAACACTCTATTTGACATTGGTTTTAAAGGAATCTTTTCGGATGACATGCCTACCCAGACTAGGGAAACTAAAGAAAAAATAAACAAGTGGGACTTTATCAGACTAAAGAGCTTTTATAAGACAAATGAAACCAGAATCAAGATGAACAAACAACCAACCAGCTGGGAGAGAATATTTGCAAAACATACATCTGACAAGGGGTTGATCTCCATAATATATAAAGAACTCACACAATTGAACAACAAACAAACAATCAACCCGATCAAAAAATGGGCAGAGGAAATGAACAGACACTTCTCCAAGGAAGATATACAGATGGCCAATAGGCACATGAAAAGATGCTCAACATCACTAATCATCAGGGAAATGCAAATCAAAACAACACTAAGATACCACCTCACGCCCGTTAGAATGGCTAAAATCACCAAGACAAAGAACAACAAATGTTGGAGAGGATGTGGAGAAACAGGAACCCTCATACACAGCTGGTGGGAATGCAAATTGGTGCAGCCTCTATGGAAAACGGTATGGAGATTCCTCAAAGAATTAAAAATAGAGATGCCCTATGATCCAGCCATCCCACTACTGGGAATCTATCCAACGCACCTGAAATCAACAATCCAAAGAGACTTATGCACCCCTATGTTCATTGCAGCATTATTCACCATAGCCAAGAAGTGGAAGCAACCTAAGTGTCCCTCGACTGACGATTGGATTAAGAAAATGTGGTATATATATACAATGGAATACTACTCAGCCATAAAAAAAGACAAAATCGTCCCATTTGCAACAACATGGATGGGCCTGGAGCGTATTATGTTAAGTGAAATAAGCCAGAAAGAGAAAGACAAACACTGTATGATCTCACTCATATGTGGAATATAAACCAACACAGAGAAAACTGGACTGTGGTTACCCGGGCAGTGGGGGTGGGGGGTGGGCACAAGGGGTGAAGGGAGTCATATATGGGGTGAAGGACAAACAAAAATGTACAACCCAAAATTTCACAATGTTAGAAACCATTAAAACATCAATAAAAAATAAAAATAAAAATAAAAATAAAGTGGAATAACTGGGATTGGTGCCCAGACAAACTGGTCCAAAGCCCAGAGCTTCAACTACTATGGTAGGAATGTCAGCAAATTTTCTACCACTCCCCGAAAAGCCCCTTCTGCTCCAGTCAGTGTGGTCTCCCACATACTTATTCACTCTTCAAACATTTTCTGAGTGCACCAAAGGTGTCAAGTACTGTGTTTAGATACTGGAAGGACAAATAGAATGTCGATGCAAATAATCCATAACCAATCTATAAATCAAAATTGGGGTGAGTTTATTATGAATCAACCTTTGAGGATCATATAGCCCGGGAGAGTCCTTTCATGAAGAAATGGAGCACTCCAACGAAGTGAGGTGTACAGGGTCAGCCCCATGACTTAGCGGTTAAGTGCGCATGCTCCGCTGCTGGTGGCTCAGGTTTGGATCCCGGGCACGCACCGACACACAGCTTCTCTGGCCATGCTGAGGCTGCGTCCCACATGCAGCAACTGGAAGGATGTGCAGCTATGATATGCAACTATCTACTGTGGCTTTGGGGGAAAAATAAATAAATAAATAAAATTATTAAAAAAAAAGAAGTGGGGTGTACAGAGTGGTTATATACCATCAAAGAGCATGTACCACATGTGATTGCAATGTCCTTTTTACAATAGCCACGACATTGACCTGTCAGCACATCAATTGTTGGACACGGTGGGTATCAGCTCTGCTGTTTCCATGGGCATGGTGGTTGTCTTGAGTTGAGTGGTCACAGGATGGGCACAGCAATCAAATCCTAGCCTAGGGAGAAATGCTTATCCTTAAGGAAATGTCAATGTGGGGGAAGTTGCATTTACATCTTAAGGGTATTGTTCTTGTCTTTGGGACATGTTAATTGCTTAAAATAGATATATAATGGATGAACAGAGGCTACAGGGCCCTTTTGGGAAAAAAAATCTAGGTCAAGGCCAACTAGTTTTACACCAAATGGCTTCCTCATGTGCTCCAATATATCCTATTGCTTGCCATTTATTTATCATTTTCCCCCTTTTGATGTATAATCTTTTGATAGAAAACATTGATGATCAAAATATTGTCCCTCAGAGTCAGGGTGGTTGCTGCATGCCCTGGGTCTATCACGTCCCTCGGTGCCAGGATTTTATCTCATCTATTTGCCCAGTTACTCACGTTGGGTGGAATTAGTCGGATATTGTGGACAAGCAAAGAGGTATATATATATAAACAGAGGAAGCATTTCATGGGTTTTGGATTAATTTTAGGTTGTTGCACAAACATTGTGTATGTGCTTTTTCTTTAATATATATAGCCCCTTATGCTACATTGTGCACAATTATAGAACAAGTACGGTAACAATGATAATAATTAAACATTTTTTTAAAAGATTAGTTTAAAATGAGTTTTTAGGCATAGTCCTTATCAGAAAAGTAAATTTGTCCAGGGTTATAAGATTGATCGGCCATCTCAAGTCACCGAGCCACCATTACTCTAGTTTGCATGCCAGTCTTACAACACTAGGTAAAGAAAACAACAGTTTGAATATGATGATTAGTACAAGAATTCCAAGAAGTAATAGAAATAGGAATTGCAATCCAGATCTAAAAAGGGAACCAATACCAGAAGGGAGCCAACCAAACAAATGAAGGCTGGGTGTAGGATCACTTAAGGCATTCACCTGTTTTTCCATGTGCTTTAGTAGAGGTGACACATTGGAAGACTCGTCAGGTATAAACACACAGCATTCAGTTTGAATGACCACACATGTACCACCTTGGGTTGCTGTAAGAATATCTAAGGCCATTCTATTTTGAAGGACAGCTTTTCTCATTAAAGACATTTCAGTATTTAAGAAAGCTATTCTTTCCTGACTATCGTTAAGGGCTTGTTGAGTAAATTTTGTCAGAGCCTCTGTATGTGATATGACATCTTCCAGCCCCAAGGAAGGAGCAAATATAGCTACTAGGTGGTCATACAAGTGTAAAACTGAATGAGCCCATCTGGCCTTAAGGAGAGGCAGATTGGCAACAGATGTTAGCTCTGGACGAATCTTTCCCTGTATGCAAGAGAAGCCCAGAGTGCAGCGCCCTAGCCATCCTGGTGGCAGCCAAGGTCAGAGGTTTGTTCCACATAACCAGTGAGTTCCATTAGGAGCCATCCAATAGACGCCTGGTCTTCGAGACCAGTCTGTTCCAAACCAATCACTTTTTTATGTATAATAGTATTCTGACATGACTCAGTGGGAATCCAGCCTATCTTTAGAGTGTAATTTGGTAGATTTTGTTTGGAATGATTTCTCTGTAACCAACATAAAGGTGCTGGTATGTTTAAAGATCCATGGCTAGGAGTAAGCCAAACATATCCATCCCAAATTTGTGTGAAACCTTCCATGGTTTTTACTGTAATGTCTGGTTTCTTTTGTTTATCTGCAATTTTTTGGGATAATTGGATGGTTTGAGTAATAGAAAAGAATAACCGTGTCCTGTATTACTAATAGTATGGGCTATTGACCATGTTTCAGGATCATAATTAGTAATATCAGACGAACTGTGAACATTAGAACTAGATCTTTGTATCACAATAAATTGCTTTAGAGCTTTCCAATCTGTGCCTCGAAAGGGAAAGACCCACCAAGGGTCTTAGAAAGTGGAAGTTGGCCACATAACCAACAAGTAGACTGATTTTCATGTGTAGCAAAGGAATGTGTGCATTGCAGAAAAACATTGCCATCAGAGGTCCATTCAGATGTAGATTGGAAAAACAAACATAGCATTAGGGAAACCTTAAATGGCATTTATTATTATTTTTTTTTTTGTAATCAACAAATGGTTTTGTAATTAGGTTCTAATCTATCTTATAAAGTTGAAGTGTAAAGCATTGGTGTAGGAAAATGGTAAGGCAATCTAGAAATTGATTATTTTAGCAATTACATAAAGCTTAAACACTACAAGGGTTTAAATGAGGAGATATAAGGTTAGGAATACAGGCCTGGTCCAGAGTTTCAGGACAGCTGCCTACAACAGATGTCGTCTTCTTCTCATCCTGATTTGGAGATATTCGTCTTGGTCTGTCAAAGTTGGGTGTCAGAGACTGGAGTTGAAGTCTATTCAGGTGGAGAAGTCTTTTTTAAATGAGAAATGTGAATTCATGAGTTTACGCCTTTTAATTTTGCAGCACATGGATTGGTTAAAAGCACCTGATATTGTCCCTTCCAAGGGGCTGCAAAGAGTCCTTTATCAGGTATCTTTTCCAATAAACAAAATCTCCAGGTTGTAATCCATGATCCTTAAGGTCTTTGTCTCCTGGGAGCTTACTGTGAAAAGAATTAGCTACCAATTTCTCATTTCTCTTAAGAGCATCAATGAGACCTTGACAATAATGTAAAATATCTCCTTTAAGTAAAGTTGGTTCCTACATTTCTTCATCTAATTGTATAGGTCGTTCAGTTGTTATTTCCAAAGGAGACGGTCGATGTTTACCAAAGGATGTAGATCTAAGACTGAGGTGCATTAGTGGAAGAGCTTTTGGCCATGAGAGGTTAAATGCTTCTGAAAGCTTTGCCAACTGAATTTTGATCGAGCTATTAGTTCTTTCCACCGATCCTGAGGATTGGGGATGGTAAGCACAGTGGAAATGCTGCATTATTGGCTAAATACTACATATAGATTTAATTATTTGTCTGGTGAAATGAGTTCCCCGGTCACTATGTAACTCGGTAGGAATTCCCCAAGCAGGAATTATTCTCTCTAATAGTAATTTACCTACTGTTAGAGCCGTTGCTCTTCTGCAAGGAAGGGCCTCAACCCAATGTGAGGACATACAGATTATTACCTAGATATATTTATATCCTTGAGATGGTGGCATTTAGACCAAGTTCAATTGCCATTCCTCAAAGGGTCACTTAGGAGGGGGAAAGTGGCCTTGTGACCCATGAAGTGGTTTCCCTAGATTATACTTTGGGCATATAACACAACGAGTATAAGTTTTATGGGCCACTGTGGGAAAAAATTTCCAAAAGTATTGTTTTTCCCATAAAATCACCTTTTCAGGTGCCCAGTGGGTTAGTTGGTGTATATGCTGGAGCAGGGGCAATTGTGCTCCAACAAGTACCATGGGTTTCCTATTGGATCCAAACCACATCTGTGAGGGGGTGTCAAAAATTCCCCCTTTTGACTGCCATATGTGTTTTTCTTCTTCCATGGCCACTTCTTGGGCCTGTAGAAGGAAGTCTTTTACTGGGTTAGCAGAGTTAATAGGAAGCAGCAGGCATTCTCGAGGCTGGGTAGGGAAAGCCTTCAAGGCTGTTTGTTTAGCAGCTGCATCAGCAAGCTGGTTTCCTTTAGCTTCCAAAGTATCAGATTTTGAATGCCCTGGCATTTTAATAATCGCTAGTTGTCTCGGTAGCTGTATAGAACATAATAATTCTGCAACCTGTTTCCCCTTCTTTATAGGCTGATCTGAAGAGGTTAAAAACCTCGTTGTTTCCACAGCATTCCAAAGCCATGTGCTGCTCCGAAAGGATAACGACTGTCAGTGTCGATATTTGCTACCTGGTCTCTGGCCAATTGACAAGCTCAAGTTAAAGCAATTAACTCGGCTTGCTGTGCTGACTTTATCTCTGGTAAGTAAAAACTCTCGATTACGTCTATTGAGGACATTACTGCATATCCAGCTCGATAACATCCTTGTTCATCCTTTGAGTAAGATCCATCTGTAAACCAAATTAGATCAGCATTATCAATGGGAGTTTCTTGCAAATCATTCCTAGGAGTAAGTAGGTAATTAGTTAATAAATGTAGTCGTGGGCATCTTCTTCTTGTGATGCTAGAAGTAAAGTTGCAGGGATAAGATTATTACACAGGGCTAAGGTAATATTAGGAGCAGAGAGCAACAGAACTTCACAGGAGGCTAGTCGGCTGACAGAGTAATGCTGAGTGTGATGAGAATTTAGGAGAGATTTGACTGAGTGAGGAACATAGATAGTCAAAGGAGACCCCCATCAGCATTTCTTCACTGGTCTTGCATAAGAACGCTGCTACTGAAATGGCTCTCATACAAGGCGGAAGCCCTTTTGCCACTGAGTCTAACTGCTGACTATAATAACCTATAGGTCGATGTCGACCTTCATGTTTTTGACTTAAGATACCTAAGGGATTTCCTCTATCTTCATGTATGAAGAGGAAAAATGGCAAGCTGTAATTAGGATTTCCTAAAGCTGGTACTTGGGCCAAAACAGACTTTAAGGTAGTTGCTGCCTTCTCTCCTTCTGGTGTCCATACAATTAAATCAGGCTGGTCAGACTTTAGTAATGTATATAAGGGCTGGGCAATAAGTGAAAAGTTAGGTAGCCAGTTCCTGCAATATCCAGTTAGTCCTAGGAATCCTCTTAACTTTCTCTTAGGGAGAGAAAAAACCAGGATTCCTTTAATCATTTCAGAATCAATCAACAGTCCATCCTTAGATATCAAGTGTCCTAGATATTTTACAACAGGCAGGCAAAAAATGTAATTTGTCCTTGGACAATTTATGCCCCTTAGATGCTAGCTGTTGCAACAGATAAATTGTGTCCTTCTGAGAATCCAACTTAGTGTTTGAATGCAAGAGAAATCATCCACATATTGAATTAAAGTGGAGTCATTAGGGAATTCTATATTCACTAAGTCAGCCTTGAGTATCTGGGAAAAATAAGTGGGCGTCTCAGTATAGCCCTGTGGCATCACTGTCCAGGTATACTGGCGATCTTCTCACGTGAAGGCAAAAAGATATTGACTATTCTTTTCCACGGGAATGCTGAAGAAGGCACTGCCCAAATCAGTGACTGAGAAATAGCAACTGTTATTTGGAATGGCCGAGCGCAAAGTGTGTGGGTTAGGAACCACAGGATGTTGGGGAATCACGATGTTCTTTATAGGTCTCGGATCTTGAAAAAATCTCCCGCCTTTCCCATTCGACTTTTTTACAGGTAAGATAGGTGTATTACAGGGACTAGTACAAGGAATTATGTCTCTTTTCAAGAAATTCCTGAACGATAGGGCTTATCCCATTTAATGCCTCTGGTCTAAGTGGATATTGCCGAATATTAGATAATGGCTTAGAGTTGTCGAAGTCACCTTAATAGGAGTGGCTGATTTAATTTTCCCAATATCTGAAGAGGATGATGACCATAATTCTCTAGGCACTTGTAATAACAGGTCATCAGTTTTCTCTTCTATTTGAGTCATTGATTTCACAATCATCAACCTTTCAGCAATTACAGTCTGGTCAGCACCCCGATTTTCTGAATCTAGAAGCATTTCACACTTTTGTGAAAAGGACGTTGTATGCTTCTAGAAGATCTCGTCCAATCAAATGAATTGGAGCACATTTAACCAGGAGAAACACATTTTTTCCTGTGATGGTTCTTAATTGAAAAATTACTGGTTCTGATTTAAAAACCTGCATTGGAAAATTCGAAACCCCTACCAATTGAACTATCTGTTTACTCCGAGGGAGAGGGCAACGAATAAGGGTAGGGTTGAGGACAGATAAGGTAGCCCCGGCATCTACAAGGACCTTTAAAGTTTCCCCTCCAATAGTTATCTCAATTTCCCCTATGGCATTTGTGAGGAGGAGGGGAAATACCCTCTCGTAATCTTCTGAGCAGCCCTAGTCCTGTTTATTGTTGTCACCCCCTAAATCCCATTTGAGTTTATGGCAGTCTTGTTTGAAATGACCAGGCTTTTTGCAATAGTAACAGAAACGGTGATTTCGTTTCTGGTTAGATTTTTTTTTTTTATTTTTTGTTTATTGCAGTAACATTGGTTTATGACATTGTAAAAATTTCAGGTGTACATCATTGTACTTCTATTTCTGCATAGATTACATCATGTTCACCACCAAAATACTAATTACAACCCATCACCACACACATGTACCAAATTATCCCTTTCACCCTCCTCCCTCCTCCCTTCCCCTCTGGTAACCACCACTCCAATCTCTGTCCCTATGTGTTTGTTTATTGTTGTTATTATCTACTACTTAATGAAGGAAATCATACGGTATTTGACCTTCTCCCTCTGACTTATTTCACTTTGCATAATACCCTCAAGGATGGCGTTTGTTGGGCCACGAAGCTGTTGTAGCTGTATACTCATAAACTTAGTGGCCTTTTTTTTTCTGGAAGGTTTTAGATAGTTTATGTGTAATAGTGACAAGAGCCTATTAAAGTCCACTCCAGTTCATGTCTCTTAACTAACATTGCTAATTCCTCATCTAATCCTTCGAAGGAAATTAAATTGAAAACTGAATCATTTTATTGATCCTCAAAACATTCAGGAGCCATCCCAGAATGCTGTTTGAAGGTTTTCTCAAGCCTTTCAAAATAATCAAATATAGATTCCTCGGGTCTATGCTTACATTGATGGACTTTAGCCCAATCTATCTTCCTGGGAAAAACTACTGGAATGGCTTTGTGTAAGTTTTGAGCGATATCCCTACACTCTTTAAGGTCATGAGGCTCATGCTTATGGAAATCCTCCAGGGGGTCTCCAATCTGCCTCTTTTATCCATTCATTTGCTTTGTTCTCAGACACCAGCAAATGCACAAGCTGATATAAATCTGAATGTCCTGTGCATATGTTCTAACAATAAAATTAAATTCTTGAGCAAACCCTAAAAGATATTGCAAAGGGTCTGGGAAGTCCTTCATCAAATTCTTAAATTCACTTCTAGTCCAACAAGTATACACAAGAGCAGGCTCACCTCACCCAGTAACAGGTTTCTCCTTAGAGGGAACTTTAGGACTTTCAGTATCTGCTCCCTGAGAGTTACTCCTTGTTTTCTCTAGGGGTGGAGGAGGAGGGGAAGGTTAAGGAGGAGGAGGAGGTGAAGGAGGAGGAGGAGGTGAGGGAGGAGGAGGAGGTGTGGGAGGAGGAGGAGGTGAGGGAGGAAGAGGAGGTAAGGGAGGAGGAGGAGGTGAGGGAGGAAGTGTTGAGAGAAGATGAGTTAAAGTGGATAGGTCAGGGTACGGAAGCTCAGAAAGGAAAGGATACACGGGTGCTGAGGGAGAAGATGAGCTCTGAGGTGCTGAAAGCGGCGGCAGTGGAGGAGGTAGAGGAGGTGAAGGGGGTGGACAGCTTCTGACTTCTCTCTCTTTAATTCAGAAATGGTCTCAGTCAGTTTATGGTTAGTCTCCTTTAAAGAAGTCATTTTATCATTATTACTCTTTGAAGCCTCTAAATGCCAATCGTAATAAGCTTCCCCTTCTTTTGTTTTGGTTTTATTGCAGGCTTTTTCAACCTGTGTGTGCAAATACAGTAGTTTTCAGAAGTCAAACGTTCCCAATTTTGGCCATTTACGACCTGTCATCCTTAGTTAACCTTTCCCATTTAGTTAAATACTTGCAAGGATTGTTTCCGTATGCAGTATACGTGAAACCAGCGGAAGTCCCCGTGGGGCGTTGTCCATCTGGAAGCCAGCAGACTTTTGAAGCATGGTTTCCCATTTTTAGTTCTGTTTTTTTCTTTGTTTTTTTATAAAGTCTGAACAACTTCTAGGAACTGTGTAGTGGGTCACAAGTGTGCTGCTTTGAGTGTTATTCTCTAAAGGAATGTCGTAATCACTCTCTTACATGTCTCTATTTCTCCCGCTGGCAGTCTAGTACCACCGAGTGGGTTCAGAGTGCTGGTGACAAACCCTCATGTGCCAGTCCCCGGACGAAGCTATAATTAATTAACGTGAATGATAATGGAACGCCCTATAGGACCGCTATACATCGTGAGGTTCACCTCTGACACTCCTACTGAGGATTTTCTGTCACCTGTAAAACGCCTTTTCAACCGGCAGGAGCCATGTCTCTTTTCTTCATAGGTGAACTAGTTCAGACTCTCATTTCTTTATCAAGCAGTTTTGTTCAGACCTTATAAACATAATTCTTTCCAATTTTAAAGCCAAATTAAAAGGACAACCAATTCAGTTTACTCCAAGCTTCCCCTAAGGTCCCTTGGCCTAGGAAATTCCCCCTAGGTTTTTCTCCACCTAGGAAATGTACCGGTACCCTTCAAAGCCTCTAGTCTCAAGACCTTAAAACAGCTCATATAAACTCCTGGACCATCAACTTATTTATTTTTATTATTTTTTGTGTGTGTGAGGAAGATTAGCCCTGAGCTAACTTCTGATGCCAATCTTCCTCGTTTTGCTGAGGAAGATTGGCCTTGGATTAAAATCTGTGCCCAACTTCCTCTACTTTATATGGGATGCTACCACAGCATGGTTTGACAAATGGTATGTCGGTGCACACCAGGATCCAAACCTGTCAACCCGGGGCTGCCGCAGTGGAGCGTGCGCACTTAACCACTGTGCCACAGGGGTGGCCCCTCTCTTTATTTCTAAAGCTGAAATGTCTAAATCATTCTCTGGGCTAGTTGGAGTTTCCATAAAATGAAAATGTAAATTCCAGGAAAATCCTTAACTTTCCAGAATAATCCTTAATATAGTATGGTAAACACCTTTGCAAAATGTCACTGATTTTCAATGTCAGTGCCTCCACAAGGGCATCCTTGCATTGTCTTCCCTCCAACCACCTCTCACTTTGCCCCTCCCCAGGCTGATGGGCTCAAAGTGTTTACTGAGCAGTAAGAATGATCAGAGTCTGAAGGAGACTTCAAGGATGACTAAGCCATGTTTTCTGACCCCAACCATCACTCTCCATCTCTCCTTTAACTTCTATTTTTCTTATTCTGGTTTCTATTTTAGTTGTTTACTTGTCTTGTGAATTGTTGTTTAGTGGTTTATAATTACCATGTAAATTCATATTACTTTTTGCCTTAGAGTTTAGAAAGAACTTACATTAAACAAGGTATTTTTCCCAGGCCTTTGATGTCGCTAATACCTTCCAATGCAATTCAAGTGGCTTCTTGTTTTTACTTCTCCATCATTATTCCTTCAGAATTATGTTCACCCAACACTTTTGATCTGACTAATGCTGCATTACTCTTTAAACTTTTCTATGCCAAGACTCACATGAGAAAGCCCTCAAGCACCATCAGGAGGAGGAAGTCAAGAAGGCGGCACAGGCAGACTCTGAACTCACCTCCTCCCGCAGACACAGCCAATTTACAACTACTCGTGGAAAAATTACCACTGAGACAGAACTGAAAACTGGATAAGAGGAACCCCTGCAACAACGGACAATCCTAACTGAGGTAGACGAGGAAGAAACTCCCTTCTGGAGAGGAAAAATGCCACCTTCACAAGCCGCAGTGCCTCATGGCCACCCAGGAGTCACCCAAAGGTACGCAGCCCTCCCTGGAGGAGCGGGGCCCTGAGCCGGGAATCACCCCTGCTGTGGGCATGTTGTGGACCCAGTACCATCGAGACGAGTGGCAGAATAACTGACTATGCCTGTTACTAAAACATTAGGGAGTACCCCTAGAAAAGCTGGTTCACAAACAAATTAGAAACCGGTTCTTAAAGGGCCCATGCACAAACTCACCCGTTTCAGAAAGCAACCAAAAATCACCAGAAAGAAAGGTGTACAGTGCTTTGGTGAAAAGAGATTCCCCTAATAGGCCCTGTGTGCATCTCGGTGAGAGGTGAGACCTCTCCAGGGACTGGGACATTGGTGGCGAATATTGTTGTGGCCTGGTGTGGGCATGTTGACATAGACGCCATTGGAGTTCTCCCTGAGGTATCCTAGCCCAGGGTCTGTCCCACCCACTAGAGCACCAATTTAATGCAGCTCAGCCAGGGCAGGCAGCCCACCCTAGAGACTGGCCCCATTCAACAACAAGCCCTCAGGCAACTTGTGGGCCTGCATAGATTGGTGACTATATTCTCTGAGGCCTGTCAACTGAGACAACTTCATTGGGGCAGGGCGTGCACAAGGAGCAGGTGGAGAGTGTGGGGCAGTGGTGGAGTGTGTGGGGTTCCCACCGTGGAGAGACTGGGTCCGCTTTGGGAGGTTGGGGCACACACACGGGGCAGGACTGTGTTGACGGTGTGTGTGGACCTGTGGGCGGCAAGGCTTGTCAGCTGCAGAAGACTTGTGCTTCTCAAAGACCCACAGAGGGGGTTTGCCCCACCTTCCAAAGCCTGAAACAATTGAGTGCTCCCATGCCTGAGGCCCGCCCCACCCAGCTGCAATCCTCAGAGAGCTGACAAGAGACCCAAAGGCTGTAGGCTTATAGCAATTGTAAGGCCCTGAGCCTAACAACCTGCCACGCTGGGGGCCTACTCACTTAAAAGAAATACTGCAACACAAATGTGGTGTTAGAACTTGCAGCCAACAGTGCTGGGGCTCCCCACACCTCATAAAGAGACTGAAGGACCCACAACAACTACAAGCAGCTGAGCATTACAACAGCTGGCCAGGAGCATAACTCGGCCTCCCTGGGTGCCTACAGGGAGAGCAAACAAGCCACAACAGAAGGACATGCGTAGCCCACATAGTGGTCACCGCTGGAAAATTGAGAACTGAGGGAAGCACACTGCAGGCCTCCTAAGCCATCACTTACATAAGGTCAGCTATCCAAGAGCAGGAGACGTAGCTGACCTACCTAATATGTAGACACAAACACAGGGAAAGAGGCAAAATGAGGAGGCAAAGGAATACATTCCAAGTAAGGGAACAGGACAAAACTCCAGAAAAGGAACTAAGTGAAATGGAAATGAGCAACGTACCCGACAGAGAGGTCAAACAAAGAGTGTTAAGGATGCTCACTGATCTGGGGAGAAGAATAGATGAACTCAGTGAGAATGCCAGCTAAGAAATGGAAGATATAAAAAGAACCAATCAGAAATGAAGAATACGATACTGGAAATGAAAAATTCACTAGAGGAACTCAAAAGCAGAGTAGAGGATACAGAAGAATGAATCTGTGAGATAGACAAAAGACTAGAAGACATTACCCAAGCTGAACAGGTAAAAGAGAAAAGAGTTAATAAGAGTGAAGACAGTCTAAGGGACCTCTGCGATACCATCAAGCACACTAACGTCTGTGTGATGGGTGTCTCGGAAGGAGAAGAGCGAGAAAAAGGGGCAGAGAATCTATTTCAAGAAATAATAGATGAAAACTTCCCTAACCTAAGGGACAAAACAGACATCCAAGTACAGGAAGCACAGAGAGCTCCAAACACGATAAACCCAAAGAGGCCCACACCAAGACACATCATAATCAAAATGTCCAGAATTAAAGATAAAGAGAGAATTCTAAAAGCTGCAAGAGAAAGACAAGTTACATACAAAGGAAACCCCATAAGGCTATCAACTGAATTCTCAGCAGAAACCTTACAGGCTAGAAGAGAATGGCATGATATTTAAAGTGCTAAAAAGGAAAAAACTTACAGCCAAGAATACTCTACCCAACAAGGTTATCATTCAAAATGGAAGGCGAGATCAAAAATTTCCCAGACAAGCAAAAATTAAAGGAGTTTATCACCAAGAAACCAGTGCTACATGAAAAGTTAAAGGGATTGATTTAAGGGGAAAAGAGAAGAAAACAAATAGGAAAAATTATTTATTTCCATGATAAGAGGGTAATGGATACAAATGCAGAAAAAAGAGGTTAGATATGATATCAAAAACATAAAAGGAGGGAGGAGGGGAGTTAAAGAGTAGAGCTTTCAGACAGAGGTCAAACTAAAGAGACCATCAATTCTGTATAGAAGAAGAAAGGAACAGAGAAGGACTACTAAAACACTGAGAAAAAAAGTTAAAAAATGGCAGTAAGTACATACTTTTCAATAGCTACTTTAAACGTCAATGGACTAAATGCTCCAATTAAAAGGCACAGGGTGGCTGACTGGATAGAAAAACAAGACCCATATATATGCTGCATACAAGAGACACATTTCAGACGTAAAGTCACTCACAAACTGAAAGTGAAGGGATGGAAAAAGATACTCCATGCAAATGGCAATGAAAAGAAAGCTGGGGTAGCAGTACTCATATCAGGCAAAATAGACTTTAAAACAAAAACTGTAAAAAGAGACAAAGAAGGGCATTACATAATGATCAAGTGAACAATCCAACAAGAGGATATAACACTTGTAAATATCTATGCACCCAATGTAGGTGCACCTAAATATATAAAGCAATTATTAACAGACATAAAAGGAGAAATAGACAGTAACACAATAATTGTAGGGGACTTTAACACTCCACTTACACCAACAGATAGATCATCCAAACAGAAGATCAATGAGGAAACATTGGCCTTAAATGATACACTAGAACAGATGGACCTAGTAGATATACACAGAGCATTCCATCCAAAAACCGAAGAATACACGTTCTTTTCAAATGCATATGGAACATTCTCCAGGATTGATCACATATTAGGCCACAAACAAGTCTCCATAAATTTAAGAAGATTGAAATAATACCAAGCATCTTTTCTGACCACAACGGTATGAAACTAGAAACCAACTATAGGAAGAAACTCAGAAAAGCCACAAATACGTGGAGATTAAAGAAAATGGTACTGAACAACGACTGGGTCAATGAAGAAATCAAAGAAGAAATCAAAAAATACCTGGAGACAAATGAAAATGAAAATACGACATACCAGAATTTATGGTATACAGCAAAAGCAGTTCTGAGAGGGATGTTTAGAGTAATACAGGCCTATCTCAACAAACAAGAAAAATCTCAAATAAACAATATAACAATGCACCTAAAGGAACTGGAAAAAGAAGAACAAACACAGCCCAAAATCAGTAGAAGAAAGGAAATAATAAAAATCAGAGCAGAAATAAATGAAGTAGAGACCCAAAAAATCAATAGAAAACATCAATAAAACCAAGAGTTTGTTCTTTGAAAAGATAAACAAAATTGACAAATTTTTAGCTAGACTCATCAAGAAAAAAGGAGAGAAGGCACAAATAAGTAAAATCAGAAATGAAAGAGGAGAAATTACAACAGACACCTCAGAAATACCAAAGATTATAAGAGAATACTATGAAAAGCTAGATGCCAACCAATTCGACAATCTGGAAGAAATGGATAAATTCTTAGAATCATACAACCTTCCAAAACTGAATCAAGAAGAAGTAGAGAATTTGAATAGACCTATCACCAGTAAGGAGATTGAAACAATAATCAAAAACCTCCCCAAAAATAAAAGTCCAGGACCAGGTGGCTTCCCTGGTGAATTCTAGCAAACATTCAAAGAAGACTTAATACCTATCCTTCTCAAACTCTTCCAAAAATTTGATAAGGGGGAGAAGCTCCCTAACTCATTCTACAAAGCCGACATTACCCTGATACCAAAACCAGACGAGGACAACACAAAAAAAGAAAATTACAGGCCAATATCACTGATGAACATCGATGCAAAAATCCTCAACAAAATACTAGCAAATCGCATACAACAATACGTTAAAAAGATTATACACCACGATCAAGTGGGATTTATTCCAGGTATGCAGGGATGGTTTAACATTTGCAAATCAATCAACGTGATACACCAAGTTAATATAATGAAGAATAAAAATCACATGATCATCTCAATTGATGCAGAGAAAGCATTTGACAAGATACAGCATCCATTTATGATAAAAACTTTGAATAAAATGGGTATAGAAGGAAAGTACCTCAACATAATAAAGACCATATATGACAAACCCACAGCTAATATCATCCTCAATGGTGAAAAACTGAAAGCTATGCCTCTAAGAACAGAAACCAGACAAAGATGCCCACTCTCACCACTCCTATTTAACATAGTACTGAAAGTCCTAGCCAGAGCAATCAGGCAAGAAAAAGAAATAAAAAGAATCCAAATTGGAAAGGAAGAAGTGGAACTGTCACTACTTGCAGATGACATGATTTTATATATAGAAAAACCTAAAGAATCCACCAGAAAACTTTTAGAAGTAATAAACAAATATGATAAAGTTGCAAGATACAACATCAACCTACAATAATCAGTTGCATTTTTATACACTAACAACGAAGTAGCAGAAAGAGAAATTAAGAATACAACCCCAGGGCTGGCCTGGTGGCGCAAGTGGTTAAGTGCAGGCACTCCGTTGCGGCAGCCCGGAGTTCACCAGTTCAGATCCCGGATGTGCAACAACGTACCACTTGTAAAGCCATGCTGTGGCAGCATCCCATATAAAGCGGAGCAAGATGGGCATGGATGTTAGCCTAGGGTCAGTTTTCCTCAGCAAAAAAAAAAAGGGGGGGAGGATTGGCAGATGTTAGCACAGGGATGATCTCCTCAAAAAAAAAAAAAAAAGAATACAACCCCATTTACAAATGCAACAAAAAGAATAGAATACCTTTTACAATTGCAACAAAAAGAGTAGAATACCTAGGAATAAACTTAACCAAAGAGGTGAAAGAGCTGTACACGGAAAACTGTAAAACATTGCTGAAAGAAATTGAAGAAGACACAAAGAAATGGAAAGATATTCCGTCCTCTTGGATTGGAAGAATTAGCATAGTTAAGATGTCCATACTGCCTAAAGCAATCTATAGATTCAATGCAATCCTTATCAAAGTTCCAACAACATTTTTCACAGAAATAGAACAAAGAATCCTAAAATTTATATGGAACAACAAAAGACCCCAAATAGCTAAAGGAATCCTGAGAAAAAAGAGCAAAGCTAGAGGTATCACACTCCCTGATTTCAAAATATACTACAAAGCTATAGTAACCAAAACAGCATGGTACTGGCACAAAAACAGACACACAGATCAATGGAATAGAATCGAAAGCCCAGAAATAAACCTACACATCTATGGACAGCTAATCTTTGACAAAGGAATCAAGAACATACAATGGAGAAAAGAAAGTCTGTTCAACAAATGGTGTTGGGAAAACTGGATAGCCACATGCAAAAAAATGAATGTAGACCCTTACTGTACACCATACATAAAAATTAACTCCAAATGCATTAAAGACTTGAATGTAAGACCTGAAACTATGAAACTTCTAGAAGAAAACATAGGCAGTACACTCTTCAACATTGGTCTTAGCAACATATTTTCAAGCACCATGTCTGACCGGGCAAGAGAAACAATAGAAAAAATAAACAAATGGGACTACATCAAACTAAAAAGCTTCTGCACAACAAAGGAAACCATCAACAAAATGAAAAGACAACCTAACAATTGGGAGAAGATATTTGCAAACCATACATGTGATAAGGGCTTAATCTCCAAAATATATAAAGAACTCATGCATCTCAACAACAAAAAAACTACCAACCCAATTAAAAAATGAGCAAAAGAGCTGAACAGACATTTCTCCAAAGAAGATATACAGATGGCCAACAGACACATGAGAAGATGTTCAAAATCATTAACTATCAGAGAAGTGCAAATTAAAACTACAATGAGATATCTCCTCACGCCCGTCAGAATGGCTATAATTAACAAGACAGGAAACAACATGTGTTGGAGAGGATGTGGAGAGAAGGGAAGTCTCATACACTGTTGGTGGGAGTCCAAACTGGTGCAACCACTATGGTGAACATGATATAATCTATGCAGAAATAGAAGTATAATGATGTACACCTGAAATTTATACAATGTTATAAACCAATGTTACTGCAATAAACAAAACATTTAAAAAAAAAAAGGCACCATCAACTAGGTGACCCTACATTCCTCACATCTGTTTCCTTGATTTGTTCCTAAATAAAAATGTTTCTTTTTTGTGTGTGTGAGGAAGATCAGCTCTGAGCTAACATCCATGCTAATCCTCCTCTTTTTCTTTGCTGAGGAAGACCAGCTCTGAGCTAACATCTATTGCCAATCCTCCTCCTTTTTTTTCCCCACAGCCCCACTAGATAGTTGTATGTCATAGTTGCACATACTTCTAGGTGCTATATGTGAGATGCAGCCTCAGCATGGCCAGAGAAGCGGTACGTCAGTGCGCGCCCGAGATCCGAACTCAGGCTGCCAGTAGCGCCACGCGCACACTTAACTGCTAAGCCACGAGGAGGGCCCAAGATGTTTCTGAAACGAATAATAAATTGTACCAAGTGGTCATTGTATAAAAAGCACTATCACAGATACCTTAAAGAGATCAAATGGAAAAGAATATTCAATTGCTCAGATAGGTTTGCAATCAAATGAGGCATTGAGGGGACCAGGGGGCACTGATCAGAGCAGGATCCTTAGAGAAGAGTTTTAAGTCAATTTCAAATGAGGTTAAAACTGGAATGAGATAGTATTTTACCAGTTATCCGATATCACAAGCATTTTTCTGACCTTTGAGAGTTTATTTGCATACAAACTGTATGTGTGTGGTAAGAGAGTGCTGATATTGTTTAATTTCTTTTTATTATTCAGCACTTTGTAATAGATCTGGCTATTCACAATTAATAAAGATCATAATGTGGAGAGACCCAACTTTCAACTGCCTGATATTATCAATTCTTACACAAAGCTAGAGTTTTAAAGATCAAATTTCATTCTAATTACCTTTCAACTAGTCCATTTATATCAGAAAGATGCTGAGTTTTAGGAAAATACTTCAAAACACAAATTTTATATGTAATTTCAAAAGCAAAAAATGAGTTAAAAATTGAGTGGTAACCGATTCTGCTGCTATATATTAAACTTTAACATGGGAGCAGATATTTTTAGAGAATATAATTGATATTTGCCTATTTATATATTGTAGAATGTTAAAGGATTTACAGTTTTAATAGTATTTCAAATACCAGAGAATAAAAAACAGAACTGTTTCAGTTTTATGAAATAGCTTTTTAGACATAGCAGATTTTCAGAGCCTATTACTTGAAAATAAAACAATCAGTTTGTGAGGTTTAAGCCATGTGGTTTTATTTTAAACTTGCTCATTCCATAGGAGCATCACTAAAAGCCCTCCAGGAGTAGCTGACACTCTTTCCCTCTATATGAGCACCAGCTGTGTTTGCTTTAAGCATCAGACTCTCGGGCAACACCATAGCCCTCAATTCCGTTTAGTTGAGAAAAGGCTTTATGTGTCATGTGTTTTTTCTAGGGGTCTGGAGCTCCCAGACTTATTAACTACACAGAGAGAGGAAGAGTCAGAACACATTCAATAAACTCTAGTGTGCTCAGGTGAGATGGTAAGTGCCTGAACTCACATCTGAAGAAGAACTTAGAGGATGCTTTCTGACTCTGCTTCATGCCTGACTAAGCAGTCCTGGACATCCCCGTTATGGCCACAGAATAACACAGGCAGCCTTGATGGACCAGAAGTCCTCCTATGTCCATCATTTGTACAGAACAAACTGGCTTAAGACCTCTCATTTCCTGCTGCAGTGGTAATTTACAGAGATACAGAACTGCCATCTAGTGACTAAGAAGAAAACAGCAAGGTGCTTTACATGGAAAATGAAATTGTAAGTTTTTAAAAAAAGAACAGTGAAGCACTAAAGTTGGTAAAGTTGACACAAAGTTGACAGAATGTGGCAAACGAAAGTTATAGTAAAACTGGAAAATGTGTAGGTGAAGTAACCAGTTGTTCTCTATGCCTCTAAAATATGACTTGACATTTGACTCATAAATAGTATAATTTAAATATAATAGAATAACTTTGGAAATAAACTTCTCATCTCATCTCATCCAATGTTGTTGGCAGGAGCCGGTATTAAATAGCAAGATGGTGAGTACCCATGTGGAAGCACCATTTTTATCACAGTGGAGAGAATATGAGGCATAAAACCCAACAGACTGATGTTCAGATCTTCCCTTTTACCCTTGATCAATTTTGTAAACATGGTCTTTTTAAAATTTTTTTTTTTTGTGAGGAAGATCAGCCCTGTGCTAACATCTGCCAATCCTCATCTTTTTTTACTGAGGGAGACTGACCCTGGGCTAACATCCGTGCCCAGCTTCCTCCATTTTATACGGGACGCCACCACAGCATGGCTTGCCAAGCGGTGCATTGGCACGTGCCCAGGATCAGAACCGGTGAACCCCGGGCTGGTGCAGCGGAATGAGCGCACTTAACTGCTTGTCCCACCAGGCAGGCCCCTAAAAATGGTTTTCTTTATCAGTTAAATATGAATTATAATAGTTACTTTAAAGGATTACTGTAAGAATTGCATGAGGTAATACAGTAAAGGAACCGGTGTAGAGTGATAGTTAATTCTCCTGCCCTGTCTCTCTTCTATGAAACATACACAAATCATCTAAGAATAAAACTCGTCTATACAATAAACTTATGACAAAGAGTCAATGGCTCCAGAAGTAAGGGCCACCATTGTTGAGGGCTTAACCTCAATTACTTCCAAGTACTGTTAACTCTCAATTAATTTTATGTGTTTTCGGTCTTCCAGACACTTCACTGGCTACAAGGAAAGGAGAAGGTGTGAAATTTAAATTGATCTATTTCACCCTTGAATGGCCTAACTGTAACATCAGGTGTTTTAAATCACCTAGTTCATCAGGTTTTCTGCTTATTACTATATATTTTACCATGGTTCACAGCCCGAGAAAAATAGAAAATCATTATAATTTTACACACATGAATATATATTTTGACTATTACAGCTGGAATCTTAATATATAGAGAAATGTTGTACATGTTTTGTCCTTGTTGATAGTACAGAATACTTTTGTCAAGGTTTTCTTTGGCATTATCATATTTAATGAAAAACTCAGTAATATATGCCCTGGAGATAAGGATTTAGAAAAATCTAACATACTATCCTAGTCATACCTCAAAACAAAAGCTATAAAAATAATAAGAGGATATTTTGAAGGCACTATTTTTCTTAATTATTTCCAACTTTATGTCCCTTTACCTCTTTTTAATCATTCTGCATCTTATTCGCTATTGGCTAATTAACTCACAGTAATTAAATAACCCTCAGCTGAGTCCCCCATGCCTCTTCAAGTGCCCCAGCCTGATGTAGGTCTCATCTCTGACAAAAAGAAGCTGGGAAAACCTGTTTTGTGACGGTATTCTTAAGGATATCTTTACTCTTACAATAATAGCTATATTTTTGAAAGGCACCAGTGGATTATAAAATCAAGTACTCGACCAATGTTGTATCCTCATTTTCCCTCCAGGGGGAGCACAACTTTCATGTGTAATGCAGGGCTGCTGCTTTATTGTTTTTTCCTTTCAAGATATTACTTGTAAAACATGTCGACGTAAATAATCTATAATCAATCTATAAATCAAAATTGGGGTGAGTTTATTATGAGCCAACTTTTGAGGACCATGGCCCAGGGCCTTCTTTCCCTAAAGAAGGAAGGGCACCAAAGAAGTGGAGTGTACAGAGTGGTTATATACCATCAAATGCCATGTATCACATCAGATTGCAATGTCTCTTTCACAATAGCCACAAGATCGCCCTGCCAGATTGCTCTGCCAGAATAGCTATTGATGGACAGAGTGGGGAGGGTGTGGCTGGTGTCAGGTCTGTTGTCTGGAGCTGGGTGGTCACAGGATCAGTGCAGCAGTCAAATCCCAGCCTAGGGAGAAATGCTTATCCTTAAGGAAATGCCAAGGAGGTGGAAGTTGCATCCTTATCTGAAGGGAATTTATTCTTCTCTTTTGGACATGGCAAAGAAGATACACGATGCAGGTGACAGGCCCTTCTGGAAAAACAAACCCAGGCCGAATTAGTTTTACCCCAAATGGCTTCCTCATATGCTCCAATATATCCTATTGCTTGCCATTTATTTATCATTTTCTCCCTTTTGATCTATAATCTTTTGATAAAAAGCATTGGTGATCAAAATATTGTCTTTTGGCCCAGAGTGGTTGCTGCCTGCCCTGGGTCCCTCATGTTCCTCGGTGTCAGGCTTTTGTCTCATTTATTTGCCCAGTTGTCCACCTTGGGGGGAATTAATTGGATATAGTGGACAAGCAAAGAGGTATATATATATACTAATAGAGGAAGCATTTCATGGGTTTTGGATTAATTTTATGTTGTTGCACAAACATTGCATATGTGCTTTTTATGACTCCTTGTATTTACGCTATTCACAATTATAGAACAAGTACAGTAACAATGATAATAATTTAACTTCTTTGAAAAGATTAGTTTAAAATGAGTTCTTAGGCCTAGTCCTTATCAAAAAGGAGGTTTGTCCAAGGTTATAAGATCAATCGACCACCTCAGCTTTCATTACTCCAGCTTACATGACAGTCTTACAGCACTGAGTAAAGAAAACAGCAATTAGTTTAAATATTATGATTATACAAGAATTCCAAGAAATAATAGAAATAGGAATTACAATCCAGATGGAAAAAGGGAACCAATACCAGAAGGGAGCAAACCAAAAAACTCAAGACTGAACACAGGATCTCTTATGGCATTCACCTGCTTTTTCATGTGCTTTGGCAGAGATGACACACTGGAAGACTCGGCAGGTATGAAAACACAGCATTCAATTTGAATGATTGTACATGTACCACCTTGAGACGTAGTTAAAATATCTAAGGCCATTCTATTTTGAAGGACAGTCTTTTTATTAAAGACAACTTAGTATTTAATAAGGCAATTCCTGCTTGACTGTCATTAAGGGCTTCTGTATGTGATGTGACATCATTTAGCCCTAAAAAAGGAACAAATATAGCTAGCTGCTCGGTGGTGATACCAGGGGAACACTGAATGAGCCCATCTGGCCTTAAGCAGAGGAATGTTGGCAGCAGTTGTCACTGTGAATCCTTCCCTGCATTTAAGGGAAGATTGGGTGCAGTGTTTTAGCCATCAGGCCAGTAGTCAAGGCCAGAGATTTGTTCTATATAACCATTAAGTTATATTAGGAGCCTCCCGATAAATGCCTGGACTTTAAAACCAGTCTGTTCCAAATCAATCACTTTCCTTAAGTATGATAGTATTCTGAAAATCTTAACTGTAACAATTTGTTGGGGGAAGAGGGAGAATCTCCCTCTGCCCTTTTTCCTTAAGGTTCTTATGGCTGGTCAAATAATTAACAAGACAGGTTAGCAGGAGAAAATAATACCAAGTTTAATAACATGTATACATGGGAGAAACTCAGAAATGAGCAACTCGTCCCACTGTCTAAGCTGCTTGCTTAAGTATTGCAGCTAAAGGCGAGGAGCGTGTTGGGGGTGGGTAGTGGCCTGGGACTTCAGAGGGCAGGAAGACAATTCTTTTCAGGGTCAGCTATAGATAATGTGGTCGGGGAGAGACAGAGTTTTTGATAAAAGAGGCTTGCTGCCTTTCCTATTGTAACCTCTATCCTACATTATCATTACAGCCATCATGATAACAACTCTTTCTTGAAACAGATCTTTTGTTTTAAATTCTTTAGGCAGTTTGGGAGGGGAAACTCAAATATTCTTCCTGAGTTCTCTGAGTCCTTATTGTCTTCAGCTTGAAAGAATCAGCATACCAGAGTGGTGCCTCCTGGGGCAGCTTGCCCTGAGCACCATCAAATTATAAAATAGGTATACAGTTTAAGCATAACAAAGGTTTAAATGAGTGGATTTAAGGTTGAGAATACTGGCCTGGTCCGAAGTCTTGGGGCAGCTGTCTACAACTGATGTTGTCTTGTTCTCATCATAGTGTGTAGATGTTTGCTCTCTTCCTATAAGGAGGAAGATACTAAACTTATTAGGCTTACTCAGCATGTTAAACTACATGGGAAGCATTGTCAGACAAGTGATGATAAACCTGCTTAAGTGGTATTTTGTGTGTAAATGTTATTGATATAGGCATTTTAAAATTGTATAACATTACTGAAATTCTGATCTGTCCTGGTTATCAATCATAATTCTGGTTATTATTATTTTAAAGTGTTGTATGTCACAAAATTAACCAAATTTCTTTGTCAATTACCATTTTGAGGTCTTGTTTACAGACTTATTTCTTTGTTCTAATGCTTTTGCAAAATGTTTCAACTTCAGAAAAATTCATGGAAAGGACTGTGACAGTTACACTGGAGTACAGGCTTCTGATAAACTTGCTGATCATAAAATTGAACTGGGTAAGAAATTACAGAAATCTACGGGCCGGCCCTGTGGCTTGGTGGTTAAGTGCGTGCGCTGCGATTCTGGTGGCCCGGGTTCGGATCCCAGGTGCTCATCGAGGCACCACTTCTCCATCCATCCTGAGGCTGAGTCCCACATACAGCAACTAGAAGGATGTGCAGCTATGACATACAACTATCTACTGGGGCTTTGGGGGTAAAAAATAAAATAAATAAAATCTTAAAAAAAAAAAAGAAATTACAGAAATCTGATGGAGAAACTGATGACTTCATGAAGCCACTAACAAAAAGATTGGGATCAAAAATGGATTACACAGGACTGAATGAACTGATAAGGATGATTATAATTTTTATGATTTTTCATTTGAAGTATTGCTGAATTTTTAATATTTTGTTTTTTCAGATTTAAGGAAAACTTTTTCTCTTTTCTCCTGAGCTAGCTATAACTTACAGAAATTTGGTAAATGATACTTTTGTAAACAATATTAAAATATTTATCTTTTTCTCTCTACCTGATCCCTCCAGAATTTAAAAACTCTTAGTAAGTGAGTATTGTTGTTTTCGTGGCAATAGTTATTTGCATAAGTTCAATAAGAATCTGTTCTCCTTATAACAGGACACAATTGGAAACTCTGGTTATATTACCAAGGTTGTGACTGGAACATCATATTTGCGATATAGCCATAAAGATTTGAGGAATGAAGATTGGACATTATGGAATAAAGCCATGTAGAAATATTGGCCTGGTGCCTTATGTTCAATGTTCCAAGCAGCATTTACTGGATAAGTAAAGAATGTCACTTATCTAGAAGGTACAAGGAACTTTGAAATATTTTGGGGGAACCTCAGAAGAGAGGAATTCACCCAAATCTGTAGGTATTGCAGGCGAAGTCTGATGACAAAATCCTTGGCTTGGCTTTCCTGGTCTAGAGAGGCCTTTAAAGTTCAATCTGAGATTCCTTATAAAAAGTTCCAGCAAAGCAGATTTAAAAGAGCTTGTATGATCAATTGCTATTATTGATGTACTTATGTAAATAATTGGGCCAACTTTATTGGAACTAGACTTATTTTACAAACTAGTTAGTCTAAATTTGGCTATCTTTGATAAAAATGAGGGTGATTTTAGAAAGAAAAATTATATTTCAGTAAAAACTACAGTGTATATTTGCGGATATTAGATTCAAGTTTTGTTAATTGTCTTTTGAGGTTTTTGTTTTATATCTATTTACTGGACTGGATCCTGATTTCTTCTAGTCTCCCAAAATATCTGGCTACAGATCTCCAAACTAATGTTTTTCATTTTTTCCATCATTTTCATTTGGAATCACTGAGAATTAAACCTGCCCTTTTTCCTGAAGCCTTACAAACTGAAGCCAATGGACTTGATATAAACTTGAGAGATGACCTGACGACATCATCAGAGACATTTTAAACTACTAAAGATGCTTTAATGCTGACATCTAAAAATTTTCTTAACTGGCTGTCCTGTAAACTCAGAAACTGCTTTACAACTTGCTCCAACCATTAACCTTGTTTTTCTTTTGTTTACATAGAAATGCTTCTATTAAATACTTGATTGTTTGCTTCCACAATATAGGTGTAACCTTGAGAGCCCACCTGCATCACCATCTTCTAAAATGAACTTAATTGAACTGATCTATTATCAAGACTAAGAAATATGTTCAGTGAGATGAAACAATCTACTAACTCAGCTTCTGGACTATGAAACTTCTTTAAGTTTCAAAAGGACTGTGAAAATTTTAATTTCAAAGGCGGGACTGTGGGAGATCAAGATTTGGCCACCCTGAAATACATCACTTTACCTTGATTGTTTTCTCTGAGGGACATTTGACCTCCCCCACCAATTGCCTAAAGAATTTGACATGGTGGCTCCTTCCAGGAACAGATCTTCTATCAAGATGGCTGTAATGATAATGTAAAATAGATCTTACAATGGGAGGAGCACCAAGCCCTTTTATCAAAAATCTCTATCTCTCCCTGACCACATTATCTATAGATGACCTTGAAAAGAATTGTCTTCTTGCGTTCTGAAGTCCCAGACTACTACGAACCTCCAACACCTTCCTCACCTTTAGCTACAATACTTAAGCAAGCAGCTTAGACAGAGGGACAAGTTGCTCATTTCTGAGTTTCTCCCATGTATACATGTTATTAAACTTGGTATTATTTTCTCCTGCTAACCTGTCTTGTTAATTATTTGGCCAGCCATAAGAACCTTAAGGGAAAGGGAAGAGGGGGATTTTCCCTGTCTCCCCACAGTACTATGGGTTTTTTTACTGGGTGCAAGCCACATCTGTGAGGGGGTGATAAAAATTCCCCCTTTTGACTGCTATATCTGTTTCTCTTCTTCCGTGGCGATTTCTTTCAAGCCTGTGGAAAGAAGTCTTTTATTGGGTTAGCAGAGTTATAGGAATTAGCAGGTGTGCGAGATCAGGATTTGGCCACCGTGAAATATATCTCTTTACCTCGATTGTTTTCTCTGATGGACATTTGACCTCCCCCACTAACTGCCTAAAGAATTTGACATCGTAACACCTTCCTGCAACAGATCTTCTATCTGATGGCTGTAATATAATGTAAAATAGATGTTACAATAAGAAAGGCACCAACAAGCCCATCTTATCAGAAGTTCTGTCTCTCTGACCACATTCTCTGGATGGCCCTGTGAGGAGTTATCAGACAAACATTTATATTTATAAGGGAAATCTCCATTTGTAAAGATATCTCTTTCTCTGTATTGGGAAGAGGGGGGATGACCTCATTTCTAGAAACTTATCAATGTGGAAGGTGAGGCCTTAAATCTGCATAATAGCCTTACTCTTGTTTACAGTGCTTTAGTGGTGATCTCCTGTACTGACACCCCCCACCCCCAACATCCTCCTCTGTCTTTACGTAAAGACGTTATTTAAGATGAGAATTTCTGCTATTGTGTTGAGAAATGCCGCGTCCCTTGTTTCTCCCATGTATACATGTTATTATACTTGGTATTATTTTCTCCTGCTAACCTGTCTTGTTAATTATTTGGCCAGCCATAAGAACCTTAAGGGAAAGGGCAGAGGAGGATTCTCCTTCTTCCCCCACACAGGGATTCTCGAGGCTGGACAGCATAGCCAGCTTGGTAATATCTTGCTTACCATTTAAGTAAGACCCGTCTGTAAACCAAATTAAATGGAATGCAGTTGCGGTCCTTCCTCTTGTAATGTTGGAAGCAAGATAGCAGGGTTAAAATAGTGGGTAATATTTACCTACGCATTGTAACCTAAGAAGTTTTATCATTTACTTGATAATGTTTCCCATGCAATTTAGCATACTTAACCAGCCTAATTAGTTTAGTATCTCCCTCTTTATAGGAAGAGATCAAATTTACTTGAGAATTGCCAGGGATCTTTGAAAATTCTCAAACAAAAAAGTTATAAGAAAGACTTTATTTAGGATATAATTTTGGGGAGATTGTCAAAAATACAGAGAGGTTTTAAACACTTGGTCAGACAAGATCAAGAAGTTCCTGTTCTTGTCGCAGTGAAACCATGCTTAATTAACAAACAACATTTAAACAGTCAAAAAGAGCTTAATAGAGAAACCTCAGTCTTTTGAACATAGGGAATTACCTTAACAAAACAGATCTCTGTTCTTTAGATAAACTTAACTCAAATGTAAAGAAAAATCTTTTTACGTAATAACCTCTATCAAGAGAAGATTAAGAGTAGAATAGGGCCGGCCCCGTGGCTTAGCGGTTGGATGCGTGCCTTCTGCTGCTGGCGGCCCTGGGTTCCAATCCCAGGTGTGCACCGACGCACCACACTGCTTCTCTGGCCATGCTGATGCCACTTCCCACATACAGCAACTAGAAGGATGTGCAACTATGATGTACAACTATCTACTGGGGCTTTGGGGAAAAAAAAAGAGTAGAATAAAATTATCCTTTTAAAAGGAAGAAGACCAAATTTGAATTTTGTACTAGCTTACTTTTGATATTAAACATCATTTACTTAGTTGGATTTAGTTTAATCTTAGCCAACTCAACCATGTATAAAACTCCTCAGGGTTTCTCTTCAACAAACCTTCTATAACTTTTTGTTTACATTCAGAATTTGTGCCATGTGCTCCTTTTTTTTCCTTCTAGTACTTTTCAGGGCAAATTTATCTTTCCTACCCAAACAAAAATATTTCCATTTTTTATATCTTCTTAATGAAAACACACATCTTACTCTCCTTGAATACAAACATATTTTTCTTAAATTTTTAGTAGCTTAATCACATATTAGAAATTTTTAACCCTTAGAAACCTTAATTTTTAAGTAAAAAACTAAATAAGCAATTATAAAATTTCTTTTACATTAGCATTTCATGGCTTGACAAATTTATATGGACACTTTTTATAATTTTTGGAAACATGTTACTTTATAGTACAATTTTTTAAATAAAACACAAGACATGTTTACCAATAGACCCAAAACACCTTGTAGTTTTTCTGTAATAAGCCAAAAGTAGATAAACCTATATTTAGCAATGTCTAATATCTTATCTTATTTGGAAATGATCTAGATACTCAATGAATTTTTATCATAAAATTTAGCAAAATCCTAAATTTTTAAGTTACCAAAAAGAGTTTAGAAGCTATATACATTATAACATATGATTGTTGTTTAAAGTTCACTTAATACTCATCTATTTATTTACCTGTTCTCAATAATTATTTATTTATTATGTTTTAAAGATTTTATTTATTTATTTTTCCCCCCAAAGCCCCAGTAGATAGTTGTATGTCATAGCTGCACACCCTTCTAGTTGCTATATGTGGGACTCGGCCTCAGGATGGCCGGAGAAGTGGTGCCTCAGTGCGTGCCCTGGATCTGAACCTGGGCCACCAGCAGCGGAGCTCGTGCACTTAACCACCAAGCCATGGGGCCGGCCCCTCAATAATTATTTAGATTGCCTACAAGACTTTATGAGACATTAAATAATATTAGCCATCATTTATTATTTTTGAGACCAGTTTTGTAGTAGAAATAACATCAGTTTATTTGACAAATAAAAGCTGCATATCTGCATTATATCCAATGCTGAAAACTAACAAGCTTAAATAAGCTTTTATTTACCAAAGATTATTTCATATCACGTTAACTGGAAAAACATTTGGATTTAGAACTAACTTTTGTGAGTGCTTATTTCAAGTTAATTGAATAGACCTCTTGATTTTAACCATAACCTCTGGAGGTAAAATACCGCGCACATATAACATACATGTAGAGACAGACACATAAAGAACAGACAGATGCAACAAAGATTTTATAGCCGCTGTTTTAGAAAATTTAGCAGTTTCCATCTGCAGAAAGCTTCCTTCCAATTTCTTTTTTCTTTCAGTCTTAGGCCCCCTGCTGTCTTAGCACTTGCGCAAGTCTCCTGGGTTCAGAGCCCAGGCAGCCCAGCCGGGAATGATCAAGCAAACTCAATTTCCCACTTTCCTTTTCTTTTATTTTGCTACAAAGTCTGAACAATTTCTAGGGACTGTGTAGTGGGTCAGGAGTGTGCTGCTTGTGAGTGTTACTCCCTAAAGAAAGGTCGTAATCACTCTCTTACATGTCTTGGTTTCTCCCGCTCGCAGTCTAGGTACTGCCGTGGGCGTTTGGAGTGTGGGTGACTAACCCTCCCTTGCATGTCCCCGGACTAACCTGTGATAAATTAACATGAATGATAGTGGAGCTCGCTATAGGAAGGAGGGTTACATGTCATGGGCTTCCCTCTGACACCCCCGATGAGATTCTCAGTTGCTTGAGAATTCCCGAAAGGTCGGGAGGAGCAATGTCCCTTTTCTTTGGAGCTGAACAGATTCAGTCTCTCATTTCTCTATCAAGCAGTTTTTTTCATACTTTATAAACATAATTCTTCCAAATTTTAAGCCATATTAAAAAGTCACCCTGCTCCATTCACTCCAAAATTTCCCCCTAGGCTCCTCTGGCCTAGGAAATTCTCTCTACATTTCTCTTTCCTAGGAATTCCTCCCTAGGTTCCTCTGACCTGGGGAATGTATCAGTACCCCCTTAAGACACCTAGCCTTGAGCCTGGAAAACAGCTCAAATAAACTCTGGACCGTCAACTTAAAATAAAAAGGTCCAGGTTTCAAGAGAACTCACTCGGGTCACCTGAAGAATGCAGTGATCTGGGGAGCACAATGGGCTCCTATTGGTACCAAATGCCAGTTCAGTGTAGATTCCAGGTGGTCTCTGGTGGGTTTCTCTGAAATCTTGCCACAACTACACCAACAAATGTCTACATAAATAATCCATAACCAATGTATAAATCAAAATTGGGGTGAATTTATTATGAGCTAACTTTTGAGGACCATGGCCCTGGGCCTTCCTTTCATAAGGAAGGAAGGACACCGAAGAAGTGGGGTGTACAGAGTGGTTATATACCGTCAAAGAGCAAGTATCACATAGGATTGTAATGTCCCTTTTACAATAGCCACAAGATCACCCTGCTAGGTTGCCCTGCCAGAATAGCTATAGATGGAAACAGCGTGGAGCAGGTCTGTCGTCTCATTCGGCATGGCTGGTGTCAGGTCTGTTGTCTGGAGCTGGGTGGTCACAGGATGAGTGCAGCAGTAAAATCCAAGCCTAGGGAGAAATGCTTATCCTTAAGGCAATGTCAACGAGGGGGAAGTTGCATCCTTATGTTAAGGGCATTTACTCTTCTCTTTGAGACACGGCAAAGCAGATACACAATGCAGGCGACAGGCCCTTTTGGAAAAACAAACTCAGTCCGAATTAGATTTACCCCAAATGACTTCTTCATATGCTCCAATATATCCTATTGTTTGCCATTTATTTATCAAGCTCAGGGTGTGTCTTTCAAACAGAAATCATCGAGAATAGCATGAAGTAGTCACTTACCAACAGATGTCACTGTGGCGACAGAATATTAACAAGTGGCCTTCAAATATAACCTTTTTCCCAAATACTATATTTCACTGAGTTAATCCAAAAGGGATTCTTCTCTCTTATACTGACAAATCTCCACTCTGAACTTAGCACTAGAGGTAGCCAATTTTGAATAAAGACCTTTAACATCAAAGCCAGCCAATAGATCCTACTAAAGCAAATCCAAACTCGGGAAAAATTTTGTTTTCAGTCACATGCAAACTCTCTCAAACTCAAGATAAAGTCCTGGTTTTGTGCAGATGGAGAAAAGCTTCTCTTCCTCTTTTTCTATTCAGATAGTGCAGGGAAGAGCCCAAGGTGTCTCCTGGAAGAACACTAACAGTTCTTCACATTAGAAATGCATGCAGTGTTTCCTAGATTCTTTTCTATAGGCCGAGACCTGCTGACCTGACCAGAGGAGCAAACTTCTGGGCTCCAACAGTAAATAAGACTCTGTGCAGTTTACCACAACAATGAACTACAAAGATGTATCAGGAAATATTTTGAACACCCACACCTAAGCTCTCAGTTTCCCTCTGTCTAATTCCATGGCTACCTGAACTGAATTCATTCTCCATCCCCATTCCTTTCATGATAGTTTTTATCTCCTTGAATCAGCATGTTATAACATCTAAGAGAAATTTATCAAAATACTCTCTTCAAAATAGCTAACTGAAGTATAAGAATTGTAGAGGGTCAAGATTTTAAGATGAAAGTGATGTATAGAGTAACTGTACTACAAAATAAAAAGAAAATGAATGAGAACAATAAGAAAGGAAGAAAAAAATGCTAAAGAGAAGGAATATAATAGAGTAAAAGTAAGAAAGAGAGAAAAAGAAGAAAGTAGGTGTAGGAAAGAGAAAGAGTCAGGAGAAGCATGAGAAATGACAAAAAGGGGCACGAGCAGAGGGAAGACACCATGCTCAGAGTGGATGACAAGTCAACTGGCTTCTGAGCAAGGCTCAGGTCTAGAGTCACTGGGCTGCGCTTGAAAACTCCACTCAGTTCTAACATCCAGAGAATGACTACTGCTCATCCAAACTCTGATGACACTGATTACCATCACTGTCCTCTCCCAGGACCTGCTGGAGCTTTGGGAACTGCTTCTCTCAGCAGCTTTGGGACTGACAGAGTCCCCATTAAATATTCATGAAGTAGGATGGTGTTTTTTTTAATTACTTTTTTAAATTTTATTTATTTATTTGTTTTCCCCAAAGGCCCAGTAGATAGTTGTATGCCATAGCTGAACATCCTTCTAGTTGCTGTATGTAGGATGCGGCCTCAGCATGGCCGGAGAAGCCAGTGCATCGGTTCGCGCCCGGGATCCGAACCAGGGCCACTAACAGCGGAGTGCGATCACCTAACCGCTAAGCCATGGGGTCTGCCCAGGATGGTTGTTTTGAAAGAGTAACTCAGAGAGAGATCTCTCAAGGGTACATATAATCCTGCCAACTCCTACACTCACCCATCTGAAGAATTAAGAAACTAAACTTTTTTTTTTTAATTACTGTGAAGAAAAGTAGGAAAAAACTTTCTTGGCAAAACTTTACATGTTCCATCTTTTTTGAAGTTACCTCACAAAATTCTGTGCATAATCTAAAATTCTGGGCTCCCTACAGTTCCAAATATGTTTCAGAAATGATCTCTTTATCATCACAATGTAAGCCTATGCCTTATAAAACAAAATAAACTTGGATGAGTTTTATCTTGGAGAGAGAGAGCAGCAAGAAAAAGAGTAGGATGTGCCTCTCTGCTATGAAGGAAAATAAATAAAATCACCAAAATATACAAAATATGCCTCTAAAACTGAATGAAGAGGTCTCTAAAGAGTTTTACATTTTAAGTAAAAATGCACCTATATAAAATTACACATCAGTTTGACTAAAATCTGGTCAACTTAATAGAAGAAGAATTCATTCAGTTTCATTTAAATAGCATGACTTATGATTAGCTGCATAATAAATGGTAGATATTTTAATTCTGGTATACCATGTCCTTCCACCAATGAAGGTGGGCTTAAGTCTGTCATTTTCCTAAAAAGGGCCAACCAGATGTTCTGCTTATTTGATTACTTAATAGTATGGATCTGCTCCTCATTGCCAACGAAGGATGTCTACAAACAGGCTTTATCTTGTATACGTAATGGGAAAAGCAGGCTGAGTTTACAAAAAGAAAAATTGAAAATGCAGCATTGCCTTGAGGAGACGTGGTCAATCTGTTCAAGAACATTTTCTCACTTGGTCAAGTGAAAAGCTGAGAGAGAATGCTGTCGGCCTCTTCCTTGGCCCCTTATAGAATGTGTGCATTACCTCAATTGAACGTGTCCTAAAATGTTTGAACTAAACTTGGAAATGAGTTGATGATACCGCATTTGCATTATGTCACACAGAATCTCTTTCATTAGGCACCATTAAAAACACTTTTTGGGACATTAGAGACCAGAAAAGTTTTGCTTCTCTGAGAGACTGTTGCTTTTAATCTCATGGACATGAGATGATAGAGAATTGTTCCCATTATCCTTTCTACTTTAAACCTGAGGGATACATTTCTGACCACCTTTAAAAACTGCAGGTTCTTCCGAGCCGGCCCCGAGGCTTTGTGGTTAAGTGCATGCGCTCCGCTACTTGCGGCCCGGGTTCGGATCCCGGGCGCACACCGATGCACCGCTTCTCCGGCCATGCTGAGGTAGTGTCCCATGTACAGCAACTAGAAGGATGTGCATCTATGACATACAATTATCTACTGGGGTGTTGGGGGAAAAAAATAAATAAAAAGAAAGAAAAAAAAAGAAGGAAAACTGCAGGTCCTTCCGAAACACCTTTCAGTGCTCTGGCTTACTTCAGCTTCATTTCATTGTTCCATCCTAAACGCCTTTCAGTTTGATCTATTTTCCTTTGTAATCCTTTTGTATACCTAGATATTTAAAAGCTGCTCAAATCTATATTGGAGAAAAGTTGGGTTACAGTACTTTCAGACAGCATGTAAACCCAATTTTTAGGGTTTATACACAAAACGTTTCTGCCATGTTTCTACCAACTCTCCTTCCATATATTTTCCTCCAGGACTTCCTGTGACCAAATTGCCTTTCTAAAAGCCAGTCCTCTGTTCATTCTCTTGGCCAGTGACATTTTCATAGAAACATAAAGGACTGGATTTTCCAAAGATGCAACAAGAATGATCAAGTCCTGATTCACACCTAGATATCCTGCTCCTGTTGTCCATGAATTTTAAAACCAAAGTTAATTATCTCTTTCATTTTATCTAAATCTATTGAGTAACTTTGGCACTGAGTCCCTAAACTGACCCACAGCCTGCTTTAGCAGCCACAAAACTCTCTCTCAAATGCTTGCATTCATGTGCTGAGTAGGTATTTTATTTATTTAGATCTTATTAAAAAAAAAGAGCTTCATTTATTTACTCAAATACTTAAGTATATACTATGTGCCCAAAGGTCTTGAAATGTTGGCAGTCTGCAAGTAAGACAGATATGTATAAACAGATAAATTACACTACAGAAATAATTTGAATGAAAGAGATATGAATAAAATGCCATGGGACGCCAGGAAAAGAGCCACCATGGGTTGACATACAACTAAGATATATAACAATGTACTGGGGCTTTGAGGAAAAAAACAACCACCATGGGGGGTGGACAGGTTTTGTAACATCTAGGTAAAGGAAAAGGAAGGGAGAGAAGATAAAGAGAAAACAAGATAAATGGAAAGGTTTTCTTCTTCTTAATGTTTCTGCCACCAACTTTTGGAGCACACTGCTTGCTGATGTCCTTTCTAGCCAGTCTTATCTTTCAGCAGGCTTCTATAGACTTCAAAAATTTGATTGTACCAAGCTGGGCTCCTCCCTGGAGACAATGCCAACTATGTAGGGAGCCAGTAGGGGAGCAAAAGATTCATGGGAATCTGCAGCCCTTCTGCAATTCACTGGTGGGGAGGGGCACCAAGGCTTCACCTTGGCCTCTGTCTCCAAGTTCACATAAAGGAGGGTCGGTTCCTTCCTCGCTAGATGAGCGTGGAGAGAAACATCCTTCACAGAAGGGATTATGGAAAAATTAATGTGAGAGCCATGAAAAAGGCAGAGGAGGTAGCACCATGAATCTGAAGTAACTGGACATATGAATTAGTAGCCAGTAGGAAGAAGAGCTGAAGACAAAAAAATAAAGGCAAAAAACCAGTTCTCAATTTTCTAAGATGGAAATGTAAGTCTTTCTTCTTCAAAAAGAAAAATAAAATTGAAAGTGGTCACATGTTGCAAATAATGATTTTAACCATGATGTCACTACACAATAATGTGTAGCAATCAGTTGTTAAGTGCACTGCAAATAGTTCAAACTTAACAATTATGTTATCAAAGTTTGCAATTGATATATATATTTTAGTAAATAGTAGACTGTGTGCAAAGTTGTCACTATATTATTGACAATGTCACTCTTACTACTGAAAACATGACTAGGAGGGAGAAGATAGTGTGACCTCAGATTGCTAGAGTCACAGTAAGAAAAGTCAAGAAAGTGCCATCAGGTCATTTGGACAAAAGGATGCTATATGGCTGTTGGGTTTATAACAGATTAACTGGAGAAAAACAAGTCACTACATTAAACTATTTTCTACCTACCTCCATCACCCTCTCCAAGAACACATATTTTAAAATGAGACAAGTTATTATATTAAAAATTACTTGCTTTATCATTTTGAAAACTACATCAAAAAATGAAGGAAAAACTGGGTTACAACCATCCTGGTATCAATTCCAACTACCATCTTTCACCAAACTAAAATTCTAATTATCACTAATTCACTTGCAATCTAGTGCTCCTCCAATATACAATATCAACAACTTAAAATGTTTCATAACTTTTTTAAATTACCCTAGAATTTTAGAGGGTAATATAAATATATCTCTTGGAAAAATTGAGAAAGATAAAGACACTAGGACAGGAAAAGATGAAAATATTACCCTAATCGATGATGTAAAACACAAGATATGAACAACTGTTAGAAAGAATTCTCTATGAAATCGATGAATTCTACTATCTCTACACGTGGCTATTTCCTATCAGTAATTTGATGCATAAACAAATAGAATAGTGTATTTAATGAGATCAATTCTTTTAGTTGTGTGCTTTTCCTTGTAAAACTACATATGCTTTTATGTTCTTCCTTTATTTTCAGGTGATGTCACATTAGAACACCCTCATCTCTTAAGATCTTTGCATTAAGGAACTCTACCTTGGCTCTTGATCAACTGTACTCTGCATTATGATAAACTCAGAGACCTACATAGAACAATGTTTCCTACATCTTATCTCCCATGATTTGCTCATGTCAGGGAGTATAGTCCACCAAGTAAACACTAAGCAGTGTTTCAAAAGCATCGGATACTAAAAGGAGGACATGCAGGGTTGGGTGTGGGCCCCCATTCAGTGCCTAGTGCAAAGAAGAAAGAGGTCAATGTATCCCTCCAGAGACTGGGATAAAACAGGAGGTTATAAGCACGAGGCTCCCTTTGCAGGCCTTTAAGCAGGGACCTAGAATGAAACTGTTGACACTGTGGATCATTGTTGGTTTTACAGGGAACTCATGAGGAAGATAAGGAGATGAAATAATGATAATTATAATAACAGCAGCAAACACTTCTACTGAACCAGGCACGGCAATCTGAATGTTAACTCTGTGCTTGAACATACATGAACTCCTATATCCCTCAAAATATTCTGATGTAGTAGATGTTGTTCTTCTCACCATTTTACAGGTGAAGAGACTGGGTAGAGTGGCTAGAAAACTCAGCCAGGTTACAAAGCGGATAAATGGCAGAGCCCAAGCTCAGTGCTCTTATGTTATGCTCTTTGACTACAACTCCAAGTTAAGTTTCTAATGACTATATTTCTCTCTATAATCTAATGGGGGAAAAATCAAAATTCTTAACTCTAACACCCATGCTACCATTTAGGAAAAGTTGGTGAGGGAGAGATTTCTGAATAGTAACAATGCCCTTCTATTAACTCTTCACTTATAGATCAGACATCAATAGTCCTGCTCAGTCCACCAAGAAGAAACTGGGACTTTATTATGCCAAAAAGAAGAAAAAACAAATAATAAAACAACCAAATTCCTTTATACATCATTACACAAATGTGAGTCTTAATTCCGTGTGACAAATATAAAGTGTTTTACTGGTTTACAGCTCCATATAAAGCTGATGTTAATCTCATGCTATCTTCCCAGCCACTAACACAAAATACTTTAAAACAACAAAAGGCACAAAGACAAAAAGCAACCACAAAGAAAATTAAATATTACATCTGAACGCTGTACAATTTTTTAAAGATTACTTAAAAGTTAGATTTAGTAAAATTTGTATCTCTATCTTGCCTCTCCCAGTTATCTCTGAAGGTAAAGAAAAGGACTAAGAAAGGCACAAGGAAGCCAGTTAGGGAAGCGAGTCAGCGGGAAAAGGTAAGGTGGCCGCCCCTCTGCAGACGACAGACAGAAATCTTCCCTGGGAGCTGTCTCAGGCCTCACAAGATGTGGAGCTTTGACCTCGGGCAGTGGCTACAGCTGGACGCTAGCAGCAGTGATTCTCAGACTTCAGTCTACACGGTAATAACTGGACAAGTCCAGTGTCCCCTTCCCTGGAATTCTAACTCAGCAAGTTTGAAGTTGGGACATGAGAATTTTCCATTTAACAAGCCTACCAGTGATTTTCCTTGAGTTATCTGCAGATTATGATCAAAGGCATACCTTGAAGAGAAGCACAAACTCACATCCCAGTATGCACTTCACAGATACTTTGTGTCACACACTCTCAGACCATTCCCTGGTCCAGTGGCCCCACATGCCTCAGCATCCTTGGGTCTGTGTTCTTCATCAGGAGGTTCCGATGGTGGCAAAACAGACAGGACTCACCTGGGAAACTGTCCCTCTGTGTAATTCAGTGAGTGTGCGGGCTGCCTGCAGCCCAGATGTAAAGTGGGTCTTGCTATATTTAAAAATAAATTTCTTTTTAATTTTACTGAGGTCATATAGCTTATAACTGTAAATTTCAGGTCTACATTACTATATTTCAGTTCTGTATAGACTGGATCATGTTCACCACCAATAGTCTTGTTTTCATCTATCACCATACATATGTGCCCCTTTACACCTTTCTCTCTTTCCCTCTGGTAACCACAACCTGTACTCCCTATCTATGTGTTTGTTTATTTTCCACATATGAGTGAAATCAATCAGTATTTTTCTTTCTCTATCTGACTTGTTTCGCTTAGTATAATACCGTCAATGTCCATCCATACTGTCACAAATGGCATGAGGTTGTCTTCTTTATGGCTGAGTAGTATTTCATGGTATATATGTATATATATCACATCTTTATTCTTTCATCCATTGATAAGTACTTGAGTTGCTACTCAGTGTTGGCTATTGTGAATAATGCTGTGAAGAACATAGGGGTGCATACATTTTTTTGAATTACTGACTTCATATTCTTTGGATAAATATGCAGAGGTAGAATAGCTGGATATTATGGTATATTTATTTTTAATTTTTTGAGAAATCTCCATCATTTTCCCCTAGTGGCTGCACCAGTTTGCGTTCCCACCAGCAATGTATGAGGGTTCCCTTTTCTCCACATCCTCTCCAACACTTATTATTTCTTGACTTTTTAATAATAGCCATTCTGATGGGTGTGAAGTGATATCTCATTATAGTTTTGATTTACATTTACTTAATAATTAGTGATGTTAAACATCTTTCATGTGCCTGTTGGCCATCTGTATAACTTCTTTGGAAAAATGTCTTTTCATATCCTCTGCCCATGTTTTGATCAGGTCGTTCATTTTTTTGTTGTGGAGTTGTATGAGTTCTTTATATATTTTGGAAATTAGCGCCTTGTCAGACATATGATTTGCAAATATTTTCTCCCAGTTTGTAGGTTGTCTTTTCATTTTGTTGACAGTTTCCTTTGCTGTGCAGAAACTTTCTAGTCTGATGTAGTCCCACTTGCTTATTTTTTCTTTTGTTTCCCTTGCCGGACAAGATACAAAGACAGACATTATATAAAGATAAAAGGGACATTCCACCAAGAAGACATAACACATTAATATACATGCACCTAACACAGGAGCAACAAACTATATAAAGCAACTATTAACAGACTTAAAGGAAGAAATTGACAGCAACGCAATAATTTTAGGGGATTTCAACACCCCACTCACATCAATGGATTTATCATCCAGACAGAAAGCCAACAAGGAAACAGTGGCGTTAAATGAAACATCAGACAAGATGGTCTTAATAGATATATAGAGAACATTTCATCCCAAAACAGCATAATACACATTCTTCTCAAGTTCACATGGAACATTCTCAAAGATAGACATATGTTGGGAAACAAAGCAAGACTGAATAATTCTAAGAAGACTGAAATCATAGCACGCATTTTTCTGACAACAATTGTGTGAAATTAGAAATCAACTACAAGAAACGGTTGGAAAAGTCACAAATATTTGGACACTAAACAACATGCTACTGAACAACTATTGGATCAATGAATAAAGCAAAGGAGAAAACAAAATATTACAAGAGAAAAATGAAAATAAAAAACAACATATGAAAACCTATGAGATGCAGCAAAAATAGTACTAAGAGTGAAATTTATAGCAATAGAAGCCTACGTCAAGGAACGAGAAAAATCCCAAATAAACAATCTAACACGGTACCTAAAAGAACTAGAAAAAGAAGAATAAACAAAGCCTAAAGTCAATAGAAGGACAGAAATAACAAAAATCAGAGCAGAAATAGATGAAAGAGAGGCTAGAAAAAGAATAGAAATGTTCAATGAAACTAAGAGCTGTTTCTTTGAGAAGATAAGTCTCTTTCTTTAGAGGTAGAGATGGAATATGGGCAGAGATTATAAGATCAGAAAATCCAGACACTCAATCAGAGAAATTCCTGAAATTTAAGCATCTTTTAAGCAACTTTTTAGCATCTTTAATACGTTCGAATATGCTGTACTTTTAACATCTGTTTGAATACGTGTGGCAAAGTCAAAGGACAGCCTATACTAGGCACCACAGGATGATAATAGCTTCCCTGCCTTCAACAACAAAAGGTCCAGGAAACTGACTTATCTTGGGTCCAAGTTGGGAACTATTTGGGAGAAATAGAGTGAAAAAGTAAATAAACCAGACAAGAATAAAAGAATTAGACAGGGATCTGATGGCAAAGAATACTTTTCCCAGCTACAGACCAATAGAATCTGGACAGAATGAGAAGGCTCATAACTACACCTGGCACCACGAAGTAAAGTGGAAATCTCACAAGGGAGGCCACTTTGAGGCCTATAAACACCTTGCAAAACTACTCATTAGGATTTCAGAACAACAACATGATTAGGATGTGTGTGCTCAATATATGCATGTCCTGGGTTCTCCTCATGATATTTTACTTACTTATATGTATATTTCCCTAAACCTTTGTTGATTATAAAGCAAAGCGAAGAGAATAACTGTGTGGCAGAGGTAAAGAGCAAATTAAAAACAAAAAACATACTGTAGTCACCGTGTTGAGACTGTAAAGTAAACTGAATTAACTGATGGACAGGAGATGCTCTTTCTGAAATTTTTTTAACAAATTAAAAAATTCATAAAATATTCTTCAGCATTGACGGTAATATACAATGCATAGATCAGTTAGTTCAAGCTTTACCTTCAGGGAGAGTCATTGACCATAATAGAGAATTCAGTTTCCAGGAGTCAGCTAGTCTTGTATCAGAAAGTGTCACATTTCAGACCTGGCTGTGCGTTTCAGCTATTCACGTCTCTTTAAGCTAGTCATATCGATAAGCACCACAGGCTTTGCTACTTAGCTTACTGAATATCAGAAATAGCTTTTCACTGGTGAAATGAGTGGTTCGTTTAATTAGCATGAATTTAGAAATGAGCTCTCATTGGTGAAACTGCAGGGATTCCATATATGTGGATTGGCCGAAACATCAGAGACTATCCTCATACTTAGAAGAAGAAGGTAAGAGTGGAGCAAGAGAGGATGTCAGGGGTGATGTCCTGACAGTGCTGCACCAGCTGCTGGTTTAGTAAAATGTCTCCTTGCCTGTTGCCAGCCTTTAGGCACAGGATCCTGCCACCTTCACATCTGTATCATGTGAAACTTTCGTGGAAGGTGTAGCCGGGCATCTATCCGGGTAGCGAGCTGCACATCCCCCGATGAAGGGACTCTTGCCTAGACCGCTTCATCATCCTAACACAATGCCACTCAGTCTTGGACTTCACTGGCTCCATATAAAACAGGCAACACCAACAGCCAAAGGGATAAATGGTTTCACTTAGGATTCCATGTTCACCCCAATACAATGTATGCTATAAGCACTCTATACAACCCCATATAAACTATATATATATGGAAAGTTCAGTTGGTCCTCCAGGCTTTCAGACACACCCCAGGACTCTCACATATTGCGGTGCTGTGATGTAATCTCAAAACCTCTCCTTCACCTCATGGATCCAGTAGCAGAAAATAAGGAAAACACATTATCTTTCATGGTTTTTTAGTGTCTACACATGCCATCTCTTCAACCAGACTATCACTTAAATTTTTCTATATGCCTCTCGTCCACCCACCAAATTCGTCTCTCCCTGTTTCCTGAGTCAAGCTCCACTCCACTAGAAGACCCTCCCTGGTCCTCCCCTCACAGAGTCTCATCAATCACTAAAGTCAGGTTGAAGCCCCAGCTCACGTGGACCACTCCGGAATCAGCACACAGACACGGCACACCTGCACCCCTCGTTTTGACAATAATGCTGTGCTGTCCGGAAGGGTGGCGGCTTAACACTTTCCTGAGTGTATTTCATTTTCCCTCAAATGCACTGAAAGCCTCTTCAGCACGAGAAGTGTGCACACTTGTCCTGTCAATCCACCCACTCTTAACAATGTCATGATGACTGCATAACAGCCACTTAATGTCTATTGAATGAACACGCTTGTCAGGTAGAAAAATAAATGAAATGGTCAATATGAGCAGCAGCTGTAGCTGGTAATATCATTTTCCTCATTTGCTTAAAAGGTACCAAAAGACACCGACAAACTTTGTGGGTTTCATTTGAAATGCCAAGGTAACAAGTTATCAGTTATATCGAAACCTAGTGGCAATTACAGAAGATAAATAAAAATAGGGAGTAGACAAAAATCCTAGGATATCATCAATACTGGGGCCCAGACAGATCTCCTAACTTTACAAGTCCTCAGCGTTCTCACCAGGAAATCAGGAATGATACCCGCCTTGGCCCTGTTCATAGGGCAGGTGTGACGCAGGAGCAACTGCTATGCGGAAAGAGCTAAGACAATGACAGCTGTTATTCAGAAATAACCCACCAGGAGTACCACTTGTTTTGAGATTTTAAAAATCAATGTTTAGTTAGAATAATCACACATTACTTCCTGTGTTTAAAAAATCCTCTTCAGGGCCGGCCCCGTGGCTTAGCGATTAAGTGCACGCGCTCCACTACTGGCGGCCCGGGTTCGGATCCCGGGCGGGCACTGACGCACCGCTTCTCCGGCCATGCTGAGGCCGTGTCCCACATACAGCATCTAGAAGGATGTGCAACTATGACATACAACTATCTATTGGGGTTTTGGGGAAAAAAAGGAGGAGGATTGGCAATAGATGTTAGCTCAGAGCCGGTCTTCCTCAGCAAAAAGAGGAGGACTAGCATGGATATTAGCTCAGGGCTGATCTTCCTCACAAAAAAAAAAATTTAAAAAATCCTTTTCAGAAGAATTCAACGTCATCACCATGTGTCCACATCAAGGTCTCTCCAGAACCAGTGCTGAATCTTTGCTTTAATATGAGATGCTAGTTGAGCAAACTTGAGTCTCCAGAGCTTTCTTGGCATTTGTGCTGATTGTCGCTGTTTTGCATTCAATTAATAACTTTGCTGTGGTATTTCCTCGACCATTGAGGCATGTCTTTTTCTCTGCTGTATTTCTGTTTAGCATTTCAGAAATGTAGTTATTTTTCAAGTAGGGTTATATGCTCCCTGCCTCCAGGCTCCATTGGTATTACCTCTGTTTTCCCCAGGATATTACATATTCTATACACAAAACAGACACACAATGAGTACTAAGGAACTGATAAATAAATGGCAAACAATAGGATATATTGGAACACATGAGGAAGCCATTTGGGGTAAAACTAATTTGGCCAGAGTTTGTTTTTCCAAAATGGCCTGTCTCCTGCATATCTGCTTTCCCGTGTCCCAAAGAGAAGAGTAAATGCCCTTAAGATAAGGATGCAACTTCCTCCTCATTGACATTACCTTAAGGATGAGCATTTCTCGCTAAGCTAGGATTTGGTTGCTGCAGTCATCCTGTGACCACCCAGTTCGAGACAACAGACCTGACACAGCCAAGCTCATCGAGATAGCAGACCTGCTCCCTGCTGTGTCCATCAATAGCTATTCTAGCCAGGTAATCTGACAGGGTGAGCTTGTCGCTATAGTAAAAGGGACATAACAAGCCTATGTGATACATGCTCTTTGACAGTATATAACCGCTCTGTACACCCCACTTCTTTGGTGCCCTTCCTTCCTTAGGGAAGGAAAGCCCAGGGGCACAGTCCTCAAAAGTTGGCTCATAATAAACTCACTCCAATTTTGATTTATAGATTGATTATGGATTATTGACGTAGACATTTGTTGGCGTAGTCATGGCAGGATTTCAGAGAAACCCACCAGAGACCACCTGGAATCTACACTGAACTGGTATTGGGTACCAATAGGGGCCCATTGTGCCCCCCAGATCACTGCATTCTTCAGGTGATCCCGGTGAGTTCTCCTGAAACCCGGACATCCTTATTGTAAGTCAACAGTTCAGAGTTTATTTGAGCTGTTTTCAAGTCTTAAGGCTAGGTGTCTTAAGGGTGTACCGGTACATACCCTAGTTCAGAGGAACCTAGGGGAGCATTCCTAGGAAAGAGAAACCCAGGGGGTATTTCCTAGACCAGAGGAGCCAAGAGAGCACTTTTGGAGTGAATGGGGTGGGCTGACCTTTTTTATTTGGCTTAAAATTGGAAAGAATTTTGTTTATAAGGTCTGAACAAAACTGCTTGATAGAAAAATGAGAGACTGAATCTGTTCAGCTGCAAAAAAAAGGGACATTGCTCCTCCCGGCCTTTTGTGCATTCTCAGACATGAAGTTGTAAAACTTCTAGAAGAAAACATAGAGAAGAGGCTCCTCGACATTGGTCTTGGGAATGATTTTGTGGATATCCCACCAAAACCGCAAACAACAAAAGAAAAAATCAACAAATGGGACTACATCAAACTTAAAAGCTTCTGCCCAGCAAAAGAAACAACCAACAAAATCTAAAGGCTGGGAGAAAAGTTTTACAAACCACGTATCAGATAAAGGGTTAAATACCCAAAATTTATAAAAAACTTTTACAACCCATAAGAAAATTTATAAAGAACTCATACAACCCAATAAGAAAAAAGCAATCCAATCGAAAAATGGGCAAAAGACTAAGTAGACATTAGTCCAAAGAAGACATCCAAATAGCCAACACACACATGAGAAGGAGATCAATGTCACCAATCATCAGGGAAATGCAAATCAAGACCACAAAGAGCTATCATCTCACACGTGTAAGGATGGTGATCATCAAAGAGACAAGAGATACTAAGTGTTGGCAAGGATGTGAAGAAAAGGGAACCCTTGTGCGCTGTTCATGGGAATTTAAATTGGTGCAGCCACTATGGAAAAGACAGTGGAGGTTCCTGAAAAAATTAAAAATAGATACACTTCACTGTATTTATCCAAAGAAAATGAAAACACTAACTTGAAAAGATATATGCACCCCTGTGGTTATTACAGCATTATTTATATAGCTAAGATATGGAAACAACCTAAATGTCCATCAATAGATGAGTGGATAAAGAAAATGTAGTATGGGCCGGCCTGGTGGCGTAGTGGTTAAGTGCATGTGTTCCGCTGTGGTAGCCTGGGGTTCAGATCCTGGGAGCGCACTGCCTCACCACTTGACAGGCCATGTTGTGATGGAGTCCCATATAAAGTGGAGGAAGATGGGCACGGATGTTAGCCCAGGGCCAGTCTTCCTCAGCAAAAAGAGGAGGATTGGCACATGTTAGCACAGGGCTGATCTTCCTCACAAACAAAGGAAAGAGAATGTGGTACATATTTACAAAGGAATATTATTCAGCAATAAGAAAGAAAAAATCTTGCCATTTGCAATGTCATGTATGGACCTTGAGGTCATTATGCTAAGTGAAATTACTGAGACAGAGAAAGACAAATACCATTTGAGCTCAGTTATACATACAATCTGGCTCTTGAGTTTCTCACCAAACTGCCACTGGCAGGCCGAGTTGAGTACCGGTTTTCTTTTTCTTTTTTTTTTTTGTGAGGGAGATCAGCCCTGAGCTAACATCCGTGTTAATCCTCCTCTTTTTGCTGAGGAAGACCAGCTCTGAGCTAACATCTATTGCCATTCCTCCTCCTTTTTTTCTTCCCCAAATCTCCCAGTAGATAGTTGTATGTCATAATTGCACATGCTTCTAGTTGCTGTATGTGGGACGCGGTCTCAGCATGCCCAGAGAAGCGGTGCGTCAGTGTCCGCCCGAGATATGAACCCGGGCTGCCAGTAGCGGAGCTTGCGCACTTAACCACTAAGCCACAGGGTCAGCCCCAACATCTGTGTCTTCTTTATATGTGTCTGTCTACATGTATGTTATACGTGCACGGTATTTTACCTTTGGAGGGTATGGTCAAAATTAAGAGCTCTATTCAATTAACTTGAAGTAAGTGCTCAGAAAAGTTATTTCTAAATCCAAATGTTTTTCCAGTTAACATGATATGAAATAATATTTGGTAAATAAAAGCTTATTTAAGCTTGTTAGTTTTCAACATTGGATATAACACAGACATACAGACTTTCTTTGTCAGATAGACAATCCTGATGAAGAACTAATTGATGAACTCATACTTCTCAATTTCAAGATTAATTACAAAGTCAAGAGACTGTGATATTTTGCAATACTACAATAATCAAGAGACCGTGATATTGTAAAATGAATAGACACAGAGGTAAATGAAAAAACATGGAAAGTCCACACATAGACCTCTGCAAGTACAGACAACTTGATCTTGGTCATGACAATAAATGCACTCCAACATAAAACATAATAGATTTTTAGTCTCTAGTCATCATCAACCATGGTGATGATACAAAAGGACAACCCTATGGAAATAAATGAACAAAGACATAAATTTTGCACCTTAGAAATAAATATACTCAAAATCACACATCAACTAAAATATAAAATACAAAACTGTAAAAATCATACTGGGAAATAAGAGAAAATCTTCATTATTTATAGTTTGATGATTTGTTTTCATATACAACACAAAAAGCACAATCCATGAAGAAAAGAATTGATCATGTGGACTTGGTTAAATTTAAATTCTCCAATCTGGGAAAGACAGCATTCACAGATTGGAAATACAAACTCCTGACTAAGATAATACATTTGTAAAACACATATCTGCAGAAAGACTTGTATGCAAATTATTCAAAGAACCAGTCAAACGCAGCAACAAGAAAACAAACTCCCCAAATTAAAATGAATAGACCAAAATATGAATAGACAAGTTACCAAAAATATATATATACACATGGGAAATAAGCAAACCTAAATTGCTCAACAATAAGGAATTATTGGAAAATAAAATCCATTGTGCATTAAGAAAAAGCAAATTAAAACACCAATGAGATACTCTACTCTTCTAGTAGAATAGCTAAAAACCAAAAACTGACAATACCAATTACAGGTGAGGATGTGGGACAATAGGAAATCTCATTCATTGCTGATGAGAATACACATAGTATAACCTCTTAAGAAGACATCTTGTTAATTCTTGTGAAGCTAAGTATAGTGTCACTATATGATGCACCAATTGTGCACCAGTGTATTTCTCCAACTACCGTGAAAATATACATCCACACACAGACCCCTAAGAACATCTAAAAAGCAACTTTATTCACAATGACCAAAACCTAGAAGAAACCATGATATTCTTTAACAGGTGAATGACACCCAAGTGTGGGACACTGGGTGAAGATACTTGAGGAACACATCGGCTACAGGCACAGGGTAAGGAAACACACGAGTTCAGACAGGGCCTAGAGGAACAGTAGATGAAAACACTGGTTGTCTAGATGGGCTGGAGGCATAGAGAACGTAGACAAACACGAGCTGGCATGGGCTGAAGCACAGCTGACAGGCAAACTCAGGAATGGAAAGGGATGCAGACACTTGGAGTGAGAGAGACATGTGAGGTCTGGTATCAAATGTGGGCACAGGAGATAGAGACACTCGAGGAAAGATACCCGCTGCAAGTACGTGAGAGAATGAAATTAGGTGTCTGACATGGGTTTTAGAGAGATGGAATGGAGACTTACATGAGTTGACATGGGCTACAGGAACAAGGAATGGAGACTTTTGAGAGGTGGTATGGACAGAGGGGAGAGAAAACCTTGACAACACAAAAGGTCAGACGTGGGCTGCAATCATATGAGATGGTGACACTGGAGAGAAGATATCAGCTTCAGGTAGAGGGATGGAGACACACGAAGGCTGGCATTGTTGCAGGCTCATGGGCTGGAGATCCTATGGGACAGACATGGGTTGCAGCACAGAGTTTAGAAATACACTAGAGAAGACAAGAGATACCAGCTACATCTGTGCTTAGAAGGCAAAGGTGTGTAGCCTTAAAAGAATGTATGAATATGGAAGAAAGACAGGAAATCCATAATCTCAGCTTCTGTCTTAAGAATTAAAAGAGAATCACACTGGAAAAAGTACAGAATGGAAACAATAATAAAGATAAGAATCAATGAAATAGAAAAATACTAAAGAAACAAATCAGGCTAAAAGTTATTTTTAAAAATATTAATAAAGTTAATAAACCACTAACAAAACTGATTAAGAAAAAAAAAAGAAATGAAACACAAATCACCAGTATCAGAAATCCAATAAGAGTTTTTGCGCCCAAGGTGGGGCTACACTGGCTGGCAAGTTGCGTTCTCTGGGTGGAAGAACTGCCTTCTCCCTGGATTACTGCAGCGGATGAAATACGTGAACCCCTGACGAAAGGCGGCAAAATGTAAGACTTCTTACCACGTCAGCCTCCCGGAATCTCTACCTGTGGAGTCCGGTGGAAGGAAGTGGTGAGAAATTTTTTCTCTTTCTAGATTTAGATTGGCAGGAGAAAATATTTGGGAAACTAGTTTCTTGTGCTTTTAGTGACTCTGGTAAATTTGATAGAGTACTCTTGGTTTTGATCTTGATCCCTTTTCCTCCCAGAGATAGTCTCTGTTTTTCTCTTTTGTCTTTGTCTTTTGTATTGTGTGTCATAAGAAGGAAATACATAGGGTAGGACGCAGGCATAGGCCCTATAAGCCTACTGTCCAGGCCAGCCCCACAGACTGGTGAGTTTACGGTTCTCACCAGAATGGTGTCTATTTAGACAAACTTTGCTGTGGGTTAATATGCACATGAAGTGAAGGCCATTGTCAAGGGCATCTTGGAAGCCAAAAAGGCCGCAGATTTGGTGGGCACGGGTCGAGCAGTTAAGAGCCATTAGGGCGCTCGCCACTTTCAGGAGACTCCTGTGACACAATAAGTTGGGTCACGGAACGGGGTAGATGACACAGGTTCCCTGCCAACTGCAAGAAAATGTCCGTGCAACGACGAGGTACTCTGTAAAGCACACAGTCCCCAACCTCGTGGCACCTCCCCCCCAGGTATTATTCTGACTCCAAGAGACCTAAGGCGTGGCTAAAGCTGTCATTGTGCACATAAGAAAAAAACCGGATGAGGTTTTTCCTTCTGTCTTGTTCTGTGTCCTGAGAAAACTTGGCTTTGTGACCAGTGAGAATATTCTCCTTGGTCTCCACCATACGGAAGGTGCACTTACCGGGGTGCCCCTTGGTGGCCAGTCGAGTAGACTGGGGTTCTGAACTGTCTCTTTGTCCGGCTGTGCCAAGCTCTCAGGGGAGTTTGTCATAAAGGAACCCAGTCCATAAGGGCTTTTGTCGTCTTAACATTGTTACTTGTTAGTGCTGGAAAAATCCCATTCCAGTATCGCCTGCCTGGTGTCACAGATTAGCGGGTCTGTGACTGTAGGCGTCCCACACTATTGTGGGAGACCAGAGACACCGTTTTCACTACACCATCCTTACCGCCTGTGCAATGAAGGTCTTTACTTTGTCTGAATATCTTTGGGAGTCAATTCTGTGGATCATAGGGGCTACATCATCTGCGCCCTCAGCAGGGACGCCTCTTGCGTCTGTCGGGGGAAGAGGGAGAATCTCCCTCTGCCTTTTTCCTTAAGGTTCTTATGGCTGGCCAAATAATTAACAAGACAGGTTAGCAGGAGAAAATAATACCAAGTTTAATAACATGTATACATGGGAGAAAGCAGGGACACTGTGTTTCTCAACACAATAGCAGAAATTCTCGTCTTAAATACCATGTTCAGCCAATGACAAAGGAAGATTTTGGGGGTGGGGGGAGTCAGTTACAGGAGATTACCACTAAAGCACAGTAAACAAGAGTAAGGTTTATTATGCATCCCCAAGGCCTCACCTTCCACATTGACAAGTCACTAGAAATGAGCTCATCACCCTGTCTTCTCAAAACAGAGAGGGAGATACTTTTACAAATGGAGATTTCCCTTATAAATGTAAATGATTGTCTGGCAACTCCTAGCAGGGTCATCCAGAGAATGTGGCCAGAGAGACAGAACTCCCGATAAGATGGGCTTGTTGGTGCCTTTTCTATTGTAACATTTACCCTACTTTATCTTTATAGCCATCAGGATAGATCTGTTCCATGAAGGAGCCATCATGTCAAATTCTTTAGGCAGTTAGTGGGGGAGGTCAAATGTCCCTAGAGAAAACAACCAAGGTAAAGAGATAGATTTCAGGGTGGCCAAATCTTGATCTCCCACACGTCCATGATAAAGATTTATTCTAAACGTGGAAAGTTACCTCTGGATCTTTCCTTAAAAAGGCTTATTGGATCGAGTCACTGTTGGAATAAATATACAAATGAAGATCCTACACGTCAATGGCCCGACAACAGATCCTTTGAATTGGGAAAACTTCTAAATTGGGGGAAAAAATATGTTTTGAGAGCTCTCACACAATTGTTTAATTGGTACCTAAAAAAAGGCCAGAAAATGGAAGGGAAAAATTTGACTAGCCTTAAGACCTTGACTCAGGTTACAATTGAATTGAGAACATGTAAAAGTCTGTGTTGATAAGATTATAAAGGTTGGAATGTTTGAGCTAATTTTATATAAAGAGGTTACATCAACTTTGCCTGAGTATGTTTTAAAATGTCTGACTGGGAATGCTACCCTTGTCCAAAATTAGAAGACCAAGAACTATTGATAAAAATCTTAATGATAACTATGTTTAAAGGTATAAGAGGTGATGAAATTTACATGAACTTTTGTACAAAAAACTGATGTTATTTCTATTACAGAACTGGTTAACAAAAATAGTAATTTAAATGATGGCTAATTTTATCTAATGTCTTATGAAGTCTTATAGGCAATCTAAATAATTATTGGGAACAAGTAACTAAATAGTTGTGAAAAAGATGAATGCTGGGTGAACTTTAAATAGTAATTATGTGTTATGGTGGTTACAGCTTCCAAACTCTTTTTGGTGACTTAAAACTTTAGAGTTTTGTTAAATTTTATGATAAAAATTCACTATCATCATTTCCAAATAAGATAAGATATTAGACATTGATTGCTAAATGTACGTTTGTCTACTTTTGTCTTTTCGTTACAGGAAAACTAAAAGGTTTTTGGGTCTATTGGTAAACATGTGTTTTATTTAAAGATTGTACTATAAAGGAACATATTTCTAGAAGTTATGAAGTGTTTATAAATTTTCCAAGCCACGATATACTAATGTAAAGGAAAGTTTATAATGGTTTACTTAGTTTTTACTTACAAATTGTGGTTTCTAAGAGTTAAAATTTCTAATTAGTATATGTGTTTGAAGCTACTAAATATTAAGAAAAAATATGTCTGTGTACAAGAAAAGTAAGATGTATAAAGAAGGAACAAAGAATGGAAATATTTTATTTGATTGATTAAGAAAGATAAATTTGTCTTCAAGTACTAGGAGGGAAAAGAAAGACATGGGACAAATTCTGAATGTAAAAAGAAAGTTATAGGTTTGTGGAAGAGGAATTCTGGAAAAGGAGTTTTTGTATGGTCAAGTTGGTTAAGATTGAAATGAATTTAATTAAGTAAATGAATTTTAATATCAGAAGGAAGCTGGTACAAAATTATGATTTGGTTTCTTTCTCTTAAAAGGATAATTTTCTTGAACTTGATAAAAAGGTTATAAAAGATTTTTCTTTACCTTTGGGTAAGTCTACCTAAAAGACAGAAAAAAAAAAAACTGTTAAAATAATTTCCTGTGTTCAAAAGACTGAGGTCTCTCTATTAAGGTTTTCGGACTGTTAAAGATCGCTTTGCTTTAACGTTTTCTATTTTTGACAAGCTCCCCAAAATTCATATCTTAAATAAAGTCTTTTTTTTACTTTTTTTCTTTGAGAATTTTCAAAGGGCCCTGGAACTTCTCAAAGAAATTTGCTCTCTTCCTATAAGGAGGAAGACAAAGAAATTTGCTCTCTACCTATAAGGAGGAAGATACTAAACTTATTAGGCTTATTCAGTATGTTAAATTACATAGAAAGCATTGTCAGACAAGTGATGATAAGTCTGCTTAGGTGTTATTATGTGGGCAAATGTTATTGACATAGGTGTTTTAAAATTGTATAACATTACTGAAATTCTGATCTGTCCTGATTATCAGTCATAATTCTGGTTATTATTATTTTAAAGTGTTGCATGTCACAAAATTAACCAACTTTCTCTGTCAATTGCCATTTTGAGGTCTTGTTGTTTACAGACTTATTTCTTTGCTCTAATGCTTTTGCGAAATATTTCAACTTCAGAAAAATTCATGGAAAGGACTCTGACATTTACACTGGAGTACAGGTTTCTGACAAACTTTCTGATCATAAAACTGAACTGGGTAAGAAATTACAGAAAGCTGATGGAAAGACTGATAAATTCATGAAGCTGCTAACAGAAAGATTGGGATCAAGAATGGATTACACAGGACTGAATGAACTGATAAGGATAATTATAACTTTTATGATTTTTCATTTGATGTATTGCTGAATTTTTAATGTTTTATCTTTTCAGAGTTAAGGAAAACTTTTTCTCTTTTCTCCTGAGCTAGCTATGACTTATAACAATTTGGTAAATGATATTTTTGTAAGCAAAATTGAAATATTTCTCTTTTTCTCTCTATCTGATCCCTCGAATTTGGAAACCCTTAGTAAGTGAGTATTGTTGTTTGCATGACAATATAGTTATTTGCATAAGTTCAATAAGAATCTGTTCTCCTTATAACAGGACACAATTGGAAACATTGGTTATATTACCAAGGCTGTGACTGGAACATCATATTTGCGATATAACCATACAGCTTTTGAGGAATGAAGATTGGACTTTATGGAATAAAGCCACGTGGAAATATTGGCCTGGTACCTTATGTTCCAAACAGCACTTACCAAGATAAGTAAAGAATGTCACTTATCTGGCAAACACAAGGAACCTCGAAATATTTTGGGGGAACCTCAGAAGAGAGGAATTCACCCAAATCTGTCGGTATTGCAGGCAAAGTCTGATGACAAAATCCTTGGCTTGACTTTTCTGTCCTGGAGAGGCCTTTAAAGTTCAATCTGAGATTCCTTATAAAAAGTTCCAGCAAAGCAGACTTAAAAGAGCCTATGTGATCAATTCCTATTCTTGCTGTACTTATGTAAATAATTGGGTCAACTCTATTGGAACTAGACTTATTTTGCAAACTAGTTAGTTTTAATTTGTCTATCTTTGATAAAAATGAGGGTGATCTTAGAAAGAAAAATTATATTTCAGTAAAAACTATAGTGTACATTTGCGGATATTAGATCCTAGTTTTGTTAATTGTCTCTTAAGTTTTTTGTTCTATATCTGTTGACTGGACTGAATCCTGATTTCTTCTAGTCTCCTAAAATATCTGGCTACAGATCTCCAAACTAATGTTTTTCATTTTTTCCATCATTTTCATTTGGAATCACTAAAAACTGAACCTGCCCTTTTTCCTGAAACCTTACAAACTGAAGCTGATGGACTTGATATAAATTTAAGAGATTACCCGAAGACATCATCAGAGACATTTTAAACTGCAAAAGCTGCTTTGATGCTGACATCTAAAAATCTTCTTAACTAGCTGTCCCCTATACTCAGAAACTGCTTTACAACTTGCTCCAACCATTAACCTTGTTTTTCTTTCGTTTACATAGAAATGCTTCCATTAAATACTTGATTGCTTGCTTCCACAATATAGGTGTAACCTTGAGAGCCTACCTGCATCACCACCTTCTAAAATGAACTTAATTGAACTGATCTATTATCAGGACTAAGAAATCTGTTCAGTGAGATGAAACAATCTACCAACTCAGCTTCTGGACTATGAAACTACTTTAATTTTCAAAAGGACTGTGAAACTTCTAGGGAAGTTTCAGAGGAGGGAACTGATGGTGCTCAGGGCAAGCTACCCCAGGAGGCACCACTCTGGTATGCAGATTATTTCGAGCTGAAGACAATAAGGACTCAGACAACTCACGAAGAATATTTGAGTTTCCCCTTCCAAACTGCCTAAAGAATTTAAAACAAAAGATCTGTTTCAGGAAGGAGTTATTATCATGATGGCTGTAAAGATAATGTAGGATAGCTGTTACAACAGGAAAGGCACCAAGCACCTTTTATCAAAAACTTTCTCTCTCCCTGGCCACATTATCTATAGATGACCCTGAGAAGAGTTGCCATGCAAACATTTGCATTTCTATCTCCATGTGAGTTGCCTCTTGCCCTCTGAGGTCCAAGACCACTACCCACCCCCAACACCTTCTTCGCCTTTAACTGCAATACTTAGGGGACAGCTTAGACAGAGGGAAGAGTTGCTCATTTCTGAGTTTCTCCCAAGTATACCTGTTATTAAACTTGGTATTATTTTCTCCTGTAAAAAAAAAAAAAGAAATCAAATAAGAAGTATTCTCTACAGAGTGCTTAGATCTTAACACGATATACCATTTTGTGAAATACTTAGGACTGCGAATTAGACAACAAACATCAAAATTCACTTTATAAAAAAACAATATACTGAAACTGACACAAAAAATAACATAAAATAGGCAAACTCACATATCTACTAAATAAATTGAATTGTTAAAACGTCAAGCCAACTAACCAACAAAAACCACAAAGACTTTCCACAAGCAAAACTCTAGGTCTGGGACTATTAACTATTCCAGACAATAGAGGGAGGAAGGAAGGAAAGGTTCAGATTCCAGATTAGACTGAACACAAAACTAATAGAGATTTTATTCACATTGAATACAATACAAAGAAGATTCTTTACCACACAGGACCTCTGAAGTCATCTTTCCACTATACTACCCAATAAGTTGAACCTAGAGAAGAACTGGAGAAAAAAAGAACTACACTTATTAAATATTTTTAACACAGTAAAGAAACTGAGGTTATCTAAACTGAAGAGGAAAATGCTAATAGGTGACAATTACCATCTTCAATGTATGAGGAAGTCCAGAGAAGGCTAAATTGAAAAAGTGGATATAAAGTGAAAATTATTTAAATAACACAAAGAAAAATTTTATTATATGGCAAAGTAATATAGCAGACAATCAACCAATAAATAAAAAACAATTAATGTATATCATTGATTAGAGATATTAATAATCAACAGAACTGGTTTCTGGAGGTTGTGGAGTCTTTGTCCCTGGAAACTTCTCAGAAACAAACATTAAGCCATTTGTCCTGGATAGACTTTAGACCTTCTCCTGCTGGGGCTCAAGATCCCTTCAAGTTTCTTCTGTAATTTTAATCTACTGCTAAATTAAATGAGAGAAGGCATAGTGAGGTCAATTATGAGTGTGCTCTGGGGGCGTTCCTTAGAGGAGTTGTGGAGAAAAAGTAAACACACCTGGGATCCCGTAGGGTTCTGAGAAGCTGAGAAATAAAAGTATGTAAAGGGCTTGAGACATATTGGGACCTTAGTAAATAACCATTGTTATCAGTAATAATTCGTTTCCAATAGTGTAGATAAAGTTGGCTATTCTGTCTAAAAAACCTCATTCAAAACTGTCTTAGTTGACTGAGGATTAAATAATCAAAGCTGGCTTTGTTTTTAATATTCTTTCCTAGCCAGGTAGGGCTCAAGGGAAGCAAGCAAAGGAATTGTGTGACACTTAGGAGAGTCACAAACCCTGAACTCAGAGTAATGTTTGCTTTAGCCCCTGAAAATTCAGGAACCTCTAGATCCAAATGCCAAAACATTCAAGTTGTTGGTGAATCTTGGTTACGATTTTGATACTTTTGGCTGTCTGCTCAAGCAAAGCATCCTTTGAAACCTAGGGTTTCTAAGCCGGTGGTTCTCAATGTGTGGCTGGTCAGCAGCATCACCTGGGAAACGGTCAGAGACGTAAATTCTCGGGTCCCCCCATCCTGCTGGATCACAAACTCTGGGATGGGCTCAGCACTCTGTGTTGTAGCGGACCTCCACACGGTTCTAATGCACACTGGAGTTCAGGAACCACTGTCTTAGGAGAAGCCAGTCCTAGGTACAACATAGGGTTAGCAAAGATTCCTCCCTCACGAGGGCTTCTCCTGAGGCCCCATGGCCAAAATAAGGATTCCCCATTATGGCCATAAGAAGAACTCCTATGGCTCAACTCCAGGCAGCCGTCCTCAGGAATTTTTCCAATATGACCAGGAGCTCTGAAATTTGAATTCAAAAAAAGAAAAACATATAAAAAATTGATTCAACATTCAAGAAATTTTCCTGCTTCAGATTGAGGGTGAAGTAGCTGAAATAGAGAAATTTTTCCCAGAACACTGATCTGTCATTTCTTCATGGAAACTACTGAGATCTTTCAGTGAAACTAAACAATGACTAGGAAGGTTATGGTTAGTCTGATGCGTAAGAGGAGAAAGAAAACACAAAGATAAAGAAAACAAACAAACAAACAGGAGAGAGGGAGAGTAAGGAAGGCAGATAGAAACAGGGACCATCAGTCAGAGGTAGTGAGAGGAGGGGAAAGGAATAGAAGATGCAGAGGGAGAGAAGCAGGTGCCGCTCGGTAGGAAACATACCTGTGGACACTGTGCACGTGTGGCTTTCATAGAAAGGTGTAAGGTTTCTAAAAAGCAAAGAAAATAAAAACAAATCCAACCAATTTAGTAATTTGTCCTAAATTTAATTGATCAGGTCTGATCTCTCTGATGTCTTCCTTCTCCTTTATTTCATCCATGTCTCAAATTGTATGTCCTGCCCTTGTCTAAGGCTTCAGAAACACACCACAATTCAAACCTTCACAAGGTGAACTTTTTAAATCATTTCAACTTCGTCCTTGCCCTTCTGCACAAAATAGATGCCCTACAGTGTTAGCTTACCTTTTGGTGCCTTTCAAAAGAACTTTAAAACACTTTATTCTTAAAAGTACAGTTTTAGATTTACAGATAATTGAACAGATAGTACATAGAGCTCCATACATCCACTACACTGCCTCTCTCCTCTCTCCCAAGCCCCGTTTCCCCTATTATTAACACCTTGCATTAGTGTGATACGTTTGTTATAATGAATGAACAATACTGAAACGTTGTTATGAACTACAGTCTCTAGTTTAAGGGTCACACTTTGTGTTGTACAGTTCCATGGGTTTTGACACACATATAGTGACATGTAGCCACCATTATGCACAGAACAGTCTCACTACCCTAAAAATCCTCTGAGCATCAGATTAGCTCTTAGTGGCTTTTTAATATATTAACAATTGTCAGAATAACGTAAATTTTTATGATGAAAAATGTTCCACAAGTGCTAAGTTTTGTTAGTCTCACTATTATGATCACTATTAGAAATAATGAAAAAAATGAACCCCTATGTAAATAGAAAAATCGTAGAATTTTAAAGATAAAAAAGATCTGGAAGATTAGGAAATCCGACATTCTTCAAGACTCTGCCCTTCAGTCTCTCAGCTTTCTGTGTCATCTATCTGCCGACTCCGCTGAGGAGAAAGAAAGAAATCGATAAAGAAAAACAAAGCAAAGAACAAATTTGGGTTCTAAGTAGTCCTCTTGAGCCAAATTTAATCACGCATGGATTCTTCTTTATTGCATATTTGCATCAGGAACATAATTACTAGCTAGAGCCTAATTTGAGAATATTCATTACGAATGAAAGATGTCATATCTAAGAACAGAACGGAATTTACTGAGGTTTTACTCTTGGGACATTTGTAGGATTAAGTCAGGACATGCTGTGAGAGTGATAAATAAGTTCTATATATTTTTATTCTCCAAGACCATGAATTTCAGCCACACTTTATACCCATGTACTTTGCAACAATGAAAAACAATTAAACACTGATCTTGAATATTTTGCCCACAGATTCATTAGTCTTTAAAATATAAATTGAGCAATTTTAATCTAGATGAGTGAAAGACTATGGAGACTTCTAGAATGTCACGTTAGGTCCTTTGGAAGTGAAGAATTGACTTTATAAAGCATTTCTATACCTTCTCATACCTTGACAATAGTGCTACTGTGACTCTCTTTTAAAGAGGATAATGGCAGGCTTTACTTTGATTTGCACCCTTTTGTTTTTAGTACATTTACTTAATATTTCTCAGTCTTTTGAAAACTTTTATCATTAAGCTCAACCTTCATTTAAATCACCAGACCTATTTGATGAAGGCGACATGAACATTTACTTGCAAACTCCTCAAAAAATTACTAATTTAACCTTCAGATGATCCATTGTAGAACTCAAACTGGATTTCCCAGGCCCCTCAAAATGGCTCATAACTATGTGTTTGTACATTTATCTGGGAAGATATTATCTAAGGGTAATTGTTCTTCCCAAATGCTTTCTTTACCTCAAACAGCGATATTCCCAAAGTTTTAATGAAAATGTGGCCAATTTGGTGAAAACCAAGTGACTTGTTTGTTTTAGCATGCCAATGAGATTAAGAAAATAAGTAATTTAATTATTGTTATTGATTATAAAAATCAAAAATTAAGCAAGCTTCTTTGTCCAAAGACATTTCTGCGAGTGAAATCGTGGGAAAAACTGACAGCTAGCTTCCCGTTTTAACCACTAAATCATAAGAAATGTAATACCAGGGGCAAACACTTGAACGTTGTCACCTGCACGAGTCCCCAACGGTATAGTCCCATCAGGGCCACAAATCAGGGGAAGGAACCGGAAGAGGGGAGACAGCTGTGCCCTCAGCATCCTTCCTTCCTGGGTCAGAACACGGTCCCAGCTGCTCACTGTCTAGTTTTCTGGGGAAGCAGAGAATTCTTCTGGGGACACGACACATCAGATGTTAAGGATGTCATCGTTCTTTTTGAAACAAATGTTAGTTCATGTGATGCACTTCTCAGGACAGGAGGAGCCGCCTCAAGGGAAGGCAGATCTTCTCCAGGAGCTGACGGTCATCCAGGGAGAGCAGAGTCAAGAGCTGCAGAGGGACAGCCAGCTCCCGCTCTCCCTGTCAGGAACACCTCAGTCCCCAACCCCTCCTGCGCCCACCCCAGCGGTTCCCATTGTATCCTCGGAGACGCCCGAGCATGCGCAGGATGGGCGCTCAAAGCAGCAGAGGGGCCGGCGAGCTGGAGAGCCCCGGAGCGTGTGCACTGGAGGTGGGGTCCCTGGTGTGGACGTGGCTGCCTCGGAGGTTTGTGTGGGGGGATTGGCGATTTCTGGATCCTTCCTCCAGGATTTTCAGCACTGGGGAGCTCTCCTTTCTGTAGTGCGGAGGAGCGCTGGGCAGGAGCGGCGCCGAGGTAGGCAGTGGGCAGCGGGCTCGGCGTGGAGATCTCCGCTGCAGATGGCGGGAGCACAGTGTCAGGGGCGGGGACCGGGGCTGTTGGTGGGCTGCTCCAGGCGGAGGAGCCCAACTTTGTCCCTTGGAGGAGCAGAGGAGCGCCGCCTGGCAGGCCGGTCCCTCTGTCTTGGCGGGGCCCCACCACAGCGGGCCCTCCTGCCCACCCAGCGGAGGTGCAGGGGGCGGCAGGGAGTCGCCTACCCTCTGCACGAGCCCTTGAGTTCATGCCACCCGGGACTCCATCTAGGCCAGGTCGGGATATCTCCCGGTGAACACGGCCCTTCATAAGATGGCCTGTGGTCAGCGCTCCTCTGTCTGACTCTGTTCAGGCTATTGGGCTCCTCATTGCGTTCTTTAAACAAATAAATATTCCTACTTCCTTGGGACCACTTTTATAGAAAAGCCTAATCCCATTAATAGTTTCTGATAATTGACTGTATATTTGCAAGGCGAACTTTGAAGCCTGTGAATTAGTGTAAACTTCATTTAATGAAAGGAGCTTTAAACAATCTTTGGTGCAAATTATGTAGCTTCCTAATAATAACTCACCTTCTGTTAACATAGACTGATGACTGATCAATTGATGATTGACATACTGTGTAGGGAATTTTGGTATCAGTGGAAAGATTTTTCTTGGCAGTTGGTGATAGAATTAAAATCGGATAAGGAGGAGGTTTTTAGAAGTAGTATGTAGTGTGTGTTTTGTCTCTATATTCATTTACAATTGTAAGAATTTAGATTTGGAAAGCTCATAGAACAGGAATTTTCAAATTTTGATTTGACTGATAGGGTGAAAAGTCAAAAGGCCAAATACGGTAGGATTTCATTTATATGATATTCTAGAAAAGGTAAACCATAGGGAAAGAAAACAGGTCGTTAGTTGCCATTAGTTTTAATATTTAGTTAATCATTTAGTTTACTCATTAGTTTTAATATTTCTGATTAAAAAATACATTTTAATGATAGCATCCTAATTATGCTTTTGGATGATAAAGAATTTAACAACCTATTAAATTCTGCAGTAGGAACAAATGATATGTTGGTTATTAGTGTCTTTGAAGTGTAAGTATTGTTGGTAATGAATATAAATGAGCTTTTTCGGATTGTGAACTACTGATTTTTTTACTACATCCTGTTGGACATGGCATATTACAAGCTTCAAAAGGCTCTTTAAATTATTGTAGCAGGCTGAAGCTATTAAATTGTAATGTAAGATCATTATAGATGAAACAGGCAAAAATACAAAAAGCCATTCATCATTTTATCTTTGTTAAAAAAATAAAGTAAATCTTACCATATACATGAATGACTTTTGGCTAGATAGACCTGAACTTGACAAGATGGACTCATTAGTGTCGGGGGAAGAGGGAGAATCTCCCTCGGCCCTTTTTTTTAAGGTTCTTATGGATGGGCAAATAATTAACAAGACAGGTTAGCAGGAGAAAATAATATCAAGTTTAATAACATGTATACATGGGAGAAAGCAGGGACTCTGCGTTTTTTAACACAATAGCAGAAATTTTCGTCTTAAATACCATGTTCAGCCAATGACAAAGGAGGATGTTGGGGGTGGGGGGAGTAAGTTATAGGAGATTACCACTAAAGCACAGTAAATAAGAGTAAGGTTATTATGTAGATTTAAGGCCTCACCTTCTACATTGATTAGCCTCTAGAAATGAGGCCATCCCCCCCTCTTTCTAAAACAAAGAGGTATATACCTTTATAAATGGAGATTTTCCTTATAAATGTAAATGATTGTCTGGCAACTCCTGGCAGGGCCATCTAGAGAATGTGGCCAGAGAGACAGAACTTCTGATAAGAGGGGCTTGTTGGTGCCTTTTTTATTGTAACCTCTATCTTACATTATCTTTACAGCCATCATGATAGATCTGTTCCAGGAAGGAACAACCATGTCAAATTCTTTAGGCAGTTAGTGAGGAAGGTCAAATGTCCCCCAGAGAAAACAATCAAGGTAAAGAGATATATTTTAGGATGGCCAAATCTTGATCTCCCACAGTCCCGCCTTTGAAACTAAAAGTTTCACAGTCTTTTTGAAACTTAAAGAAGTTTTATAGTCTAGAAGCTGAGTTGGTAGATTGTTTTATCTCACCAAACACATTTTTTAGTCTTGATAATAGATCAGTTTAATTAAGTTTATTTTAGAAGGTGGTGATGTAGGTGGGCTCTCAAGGTTATGCCTATATTATGGAAGCAAGCAATCAAATATTTAATAGAAGTATTTTTATGTAAACAAAAGAAAAACAAGGTTAATGGTTGGAGTAAATTGTAAACCAGTTTTTGAGGTCTGAGGACAGTCAGGTAAGATGATTTGTAGATGTCAGCGTCAAAGTATCTTTTGTAATTTAAAATGTCTCTGATGGTGTCGTTAGGTCATTTCTTAAGTTTATATCAAGTTTATCAGCTTTAGTTTGTAAGGCTTTAGGAAAAAGGACAGGTTTAGTTTTTAGTGATTTTAAATGAAAATGATGGAAAAAATCAAAAACGTTAGTTTGGACATCTGTAACCAGATATTTTAGGAGACTAGAAGAAATCAGGATCTAGTCTAGTCAATAGATATAAATCAAAAACCTTAAAAGACAATTAACAAAACTAGGATCTAATATGTGTAAATGTATATTGTGGGAGATCAAGATTTGGCCACTCTGAAATCTATCTCTTTACCTTGGTTGTTTTCTCTAGGGACATTTGACCTCCCCCACTAACTGCCTAAAAAATTTGACATGGTGGCTCCTTCCTGGAACAGATCTATCATGATGGCTGTAAAGATAATGTAGGATGGAGGTTACAATAGGAAAGGCACCAACAAGCCCCTCTTATCAGAAGTTCTGTCTCTCTGGCTACATTCTCTAGATGGCCCTGCCAGGAGTTGCCAGAAAATCATTTACATTTATAAGGGAAATCTCCATTTGTAAAGGTATCTCCCTCTCTATTTTGGGAAGAGGGGGAGATGGCCTCATTTCTAGAGGCTTATCAATGTGGAAGCTGAGGCCTTAAATCTGCATAATAAACTTACTCTTGTTTACTGTGCTTTAGTGGTAATCTCCTATAACTGACTCCCCCCACCCCCAACATCCTCCTTTGTCATTGGCTGAACGTGGTATTTAAGACGAGAATTTCTGTTATTGTGTTGAGAAACGCAGTGTCCCTGCTTTCTCCCATGTATACATGTTATTAAACTTGGTATTATTTTCTCTGGCTAACCTGTCTTGTTAATTATTTGGCCAGCCATAAGAACCTTAAGGAAAAAGGCAGAGGGAGATTCCCCCTCTTCCTCCGACAGTTTTGACGTAGTTGCCAGGAGCCACACTGGTTGGCAAGTTGCCTTCTCTGGCTGGAAGACCTGCCTTCTCCCTGGATTACTGCAGATGGTGAGATACGGGAACGCCTGACGAAAGCCGGCAAAGGTAAGACCTCTTACCACGTCAGCCTCCCGGAATCTCTATCTGTGGAAGTAAATGGTGAGAATTTTTTCTCTTTCTAAATTTAGGTTGGCAGGAGAATACATTTGGGAAACTAGTTTCTTGTGCTTTTAGTTACTCTTGGTTTAAATTTGGTAGAGTACTCTTGGTTTTGATCTTGATCCCTTTTCCTCCCAGAGATAGTCTGTTTTTCTCTTTTGTCTGTGTCTTTTGTCATAAGAAGGAAATACCATAGGGTAGGACGCAGGCATAGGCCCTATAAGCCTACTGTCCGGGCCGGCCCCACAGACTGGTGAGTTTGCGGGTCTCGCCAGACTGGCGTCTATTTAGACAAACTTTGCTGTGGGTTAATATGCACATGAAGTGAAGGTCACTGCCAAGGGCATCTTGGAAGCCTAAAAGGCCGCAAATTTGGTGGGCACGGGTCGAGAAGTTAAGAGCCAATAGGGCGCACGCCACTTTCAGAAGACTCCCGTGACAGGATAAGTTGGGTCACGGAACAGGGTAGATGACACAGGTCCCCCACCAACTGCAAGAAAATGTCCGTGCAACGACGAGGTACTCTGTAAAGCACACAGTCCCCAACCCCGCGGCACCTCTCCCGCTAGGTATTATTCTGGCTCCAAGAGACATAAGGCGTGGCTAAAGCCGTCATTGTGCACATAAGAAAAAAAAAAATCGGATGAGGTTTTTCCTTCTGTCTTGTTCTGTGTCCTGAGAAAACTTGGCTTTGTGACCAGTGAGAATATTCTCCTTGGTCTCCACCATACAGAAGGTGCATTTACCAGAGTGCACCTTGGTGGGCAGTCGAGTAGACTGGGGTTCTGAGCTGCTTTTGTCCGGCTGTGCCAAGCTCTCAGGGGAGTTTGTCATAAAGGGCCCAGTCCATAAGGGCTTTTGTCGTCTTCACCTTCGTTGCTTGTTAGTGCTGGAAAAATCCCATTCCAGTATCGCCTGCCTGGTGTCACAGATTAGCGGGTCTGTGACTGGAGGCGTCCCACACTATTGTGGAGACCGGAGACACTGTTTTCACTACACCATCCTTACCGCCTGTGCAACGAAGGTCTTTACTTTCTCTGAACAACTTTGGGAGTGAATTCTGTGGATCATAGGGGCTACATCATCTGCGCCCTCACCAGGGACGCCTCTTGCGTCCATGGTAAAGATTTATTCTAAGTGTGGAAAGTTACCTCCGGGTCTTTCCTTAAAAAGGCTTATTGGATCGAGTCACTATTGGAATAAATATACAAATGAAGATCCTACTCTTCAATGGCCAGACGACAGATCCTTTGAATTGGAAAAACTT